>NC_056730.1:1094877628-1095238740 GCF_019279795.1 Protopterus annectens | reverse complement strand
TTTAACAGTACCTTGATACAAATCCCCAGTGTGAGGTTGTGTATTGTACCTGAAACAGTGTGTTGACTGCTGCAATATACTAGTCTGTCGTATGGAGTGTGCCAGGTACTGTTGCACAGTTGTCAGATGAGCATGGATATCTGGTCATTTACATGTGTATCCCCCAATAGACAGGTGCTATATATGGTGGTTAAGTTATATCACTGCAGTCGAGTATTATGTGTGCCATAGTTTGTGGACAGATATTGCTGACATATTTTCCTTCTCCTTTTCAGGGCTATGGTTCACCAGCGGAACCCTGTCTACTCCGCTGCAGAGGAGGAGGAGATACACCAGAGCCTGGTGCGGGATTTCGCAGTACTCTTTTCCCGCACCAGCCAGAACCAGCAGGAGAGGGCTGCACAGTGGCAAGACCTGGTCCGTCGGGTAAATGACATAGGCACACATAACCGGACATAGGTTCATAGGTTCATACTAGGCTATCTGCCCTAGGGCACTTATAAGCCTAGCCAGAATGTGTTTGGCTTTCGCCACCCATTTTAAATTTATTTTGCTATGCCCTTTTTCGAGGTTAGTATACTGTGCCTCTGTCTAACAGTGACACAGAAGTGATACCCGGGGTAAACCTACGATCTCCCATCCACTCATCAAGATGCCTCTTGAAGAGAGTCAATGAGGGACGCTGCCTAACCTGGACTGGGATTTTATTCCAGAGTGAAGGGAGCCTAACCTGGACTGGGATTTTATTCCAGAGTGAAGGGAGCCTCTGCGTTATGAATCTGTCCCTCCAGCATGTCCTATTTATTTCAGTGCTGAGGTTCAAGTCTCTCGAGCGTGAGTCGATGGGATTTGATTTTCTGAGGTGCAGCATGTCCATTAATTCAGGGTTGGACATGGCTTTATACGTCAGGCACAGATCGCCTCTGAACAGGCGGTATGCCACTGAGTAGAGCTGGAGTTTCTTTAACCGGGCAGCATATGGTATCTGTTTGAGCCCTTTGATCCTCTTGGTGAGGTACTTTTGGGGTCTTTCCAGTTGCTGCAGGTGTCTGGTAAGGTACATCCCAAAAGGGGCATTGTACTCAATTATGGGCCTGATGAGGGATGAGTAAAGAGGCACGATGACCTCCCCTGATCTAGATGTGAATCCCTTCATGATTAGGTGGGCTATATAAAATGTTTTTCTAACCACTTTGGCTACGTGGTTGCCAAATGAGAGATTGCTATCAACTTGGGTCCCCAGGTCCCTAATTACTTCTTCTGTACTTAATGGATTACCACCTATGTGGTAATTTGTGGGCACTTTGTTTTTGCCAAAGGGGATGACTATACACTTTTTGGCATATGAGGAGGTACGCCATCACTGCAGTGATTTAATTAGAAATGTCCGTCAGCATGCGGATATCCACAGGCAGCAGCTTGCCACAGGTGGTGGGGTGGCTAGACATCCCCCCTCACCAGACTGGAGGGACAACTCCTAAGTGTTGTGGCTCCAGCACAACAGCAACAGCAGCAGCATACATGTGTAATGATGGAGGCTGGAGCCACACAGCAGCAGGACACGGAGCGTGCAGGTAACATGCTATGTGTATAGTTGACCATTCTGTACACTGTTAGGTTATGCATGTGTGAGGTGTGTCCTCGTTTTGTAGCTGTAATCTTGGTAATTATTGTGCAAGAGTGATATCCTCAATATTTGCAATACACCTGCGGAAGCTAACTGTTGCACTACTGAACTGTATCATGCCCACAGTATCAATGGCACAGTTGTGCCCACTGACAATAAATGTCTCTTTTCTGCAGGTCCCTCTGGTGTAACAGCAAGGCAGCCTGTCCACGCTGGTGAGTGTGTAATACCATTACCTTCAATACTCTTGATACTAATAGTAATAATAGGCTGAAGCAGTAGTGCTATGTGTTTGATTGCAGGTGTGTTTGTGTCTGTGGGTTGATATGTCATATACTGAGGTGTGTGCATGTGCCCATGTGCGCATCAGTGGTGCCATTGTGTACAGATTGTAAACTGCGTTTGTATGCAAGGCTGACATTACATAGCCACCTACACAGGTATCACACGGGATAGGACACTAATAGCAATGCTACTCAACAGCAGCAGTGTAAACCTCAAGATGCATGCAGTGGAAACTGTCCTTAGCATGGGGTACAGCAATATCCGTGCAGTAACAGACTCCTGGTACAAGGCTCCCAGGTGCACAGCATCAGTGCCAGGTCATTCCTGATACCATGCTTGTCATCCCCTACACATGCACCAAACCAGAACAGGGGGTTGTATCTAAAGGCACCTCAGATACACACACCCCCAGGTTGGTGGCACTGCACAAAGCATCAGAGCCTCTCCATGTGCAACACACAGTGGGTTAGACTGCCTTCAGGTTCATAGCCTGGCACACACCACACTCCCATACCCAGGAAACCCACTTGGCCTTCCTGACAACACTGGGAATATGACGGTGTCTACACATACCATTATATGGTTGTACTGTGACTACCCAAAAATACAGTATGAGCATTATTCTAGCTGCAAGCCCCTATCCGAAGGGTTCTTATCATTCATTCCCTGCATTGCTATGGAACAACTTGTTACCACTCCCACAAGTGGTGACAACATGCTGCACCTGTTCATCATCAACATATGGACTATATGCTCCAGACCAATCATGTATCCCTCGCTGGTGGGATGACACCATCTACAACCCACACTGTATAGTCACATACCACATGCAGCCCCTGCACAGAACACCACAGTCATACAGTTGTCTGATGCATATTCCATGTATTCACATGAGGCAGGCTTCGGACATGGGAACTCTTGCAGTTCACAGGTACATATGTGTAGGTGGCACACACATACATTATGTGTGCATTGACATTACTGATTTAATGTATGTCGTGCAATATTGGGAACAACACCCCACACACATGGACAAACTGTGCGACAAAAATACACATGGCATTTGTAGGATACAAACCCCTACCTAACTATGTTAGATCACTTGTGAGAGTCGCAGTAGCAGAGTGTGCTATTTGCATTACTGGGAGTATTGCTTTCTCCTGCTGTACTTATAGGGTGCTGACATCATCAGTGTTTAGACAGTGGAATATGTAGCATGTGTTGTGTAGTAATAGTTGCCAAAAGGGACATTTCTCATACACATGGAATTGCACACACTACTCCCCCACACACATTCACACACACACACACTGAGCATTTGCAGGATTCAAACCCCTACCTAACTATGTTATGACACTTGTTAGAGACACAGTAGCGGAGCACGCTATTCACATTACTGGGTATAATTTCTGCTCCTGACATATGCATAGTGTGCTGACATCATTATGTATGAAGAGGTATGTACATCTGTGACTATCCATCAGTACAGGGGAGAGCATATCTATGCATTAACTTTGCACAGGCACAGTGGCCTACTGTACTGTGGAGGCAGATGCCAAATACACTGTGGATAGCCTACTGTATTCCCTAGGGACAACAGTCAGGTATTGCACTCTACGGCCATATGTTTACCTGTCAGATGCAAGTACCTGTTGCTCATATACTGTTTGTGGGTCTTTATTGCCATAGCCTTTCCTATCTCTATAAACAACGTGTGTACTGTGAGAGATGTTTGCATATGAGTGGGATCCAGTACTTTACTTATGTCTCTGTTGTAACTTCACTGTGTGCACTGGGCATCTGTTACAGCTCTGCAATCCTCCTGGTGGGGTATTTGTGTGGTCTTTCCAGTTGCTGCAGGTGTCTGCTACGGTACATCCCTGAAGGGCCATTGTACACAATTGTGAGGCTGCTGATGGAGGACTAGAGAGGCACATTGACCTACCTTAACCAAGCTGTGCTTACCTTCATGATTAGGTGGGTATATGGTATGCTTCTGTAACCACTACAGACATATGGTTGTCACATGCAGGATATCTATCACCTTGTGTCCCCAGGTCTCTTATTGCTCCTGATGTACTTACTGGTTTAACACCTATGTGGTAATTTCTGGCCATGTACCGTGTTTCCACAGGGGTTGACTATACACTATTCTGCATTTAGCTTGTTGATATGGCTGTGGCACCACTTGTGTGTTTCTATGTGTGCCTTTTGTAGGTTGCTTGTGTCAGCTGGAGGGTCCGATATGGTGGCCAGTTTGTAGTCCTCTGCAAACCTGTTCAGACAGAGTCCTTCCATGTTGGCCTATACCTATGTGACATATATAGCATACTAGAGAGGTCCCAGGACCATGCCTTGTTTGTGGGATGCCAGTTGTACCTGGTTTGCAGTCTGCCATGGCTACAGCATGTCTGCCAGGTCAGTTCTGTCCTTGAGCTGGTTTGCAACCCATCTACTTGCATAGGGGTTTATAGTTAGGCTGGTGAGCTTATCTGTACCACCAACTAGGGTATTGTATGGAAGGGTTTAGCAAGATCCAGATAGGCTGTGTGATCAACATTCCCCACATCAATGGGCTTGGTGCACGTTTCACATGAGTCAGACATGTGTAAGGGGCAGGATCTGCCCTATGACAGCCACACTGGGTAGGGTCCAATGTCTGTAGGTACCCAATCTCATTATTCATGGGATCCATGATCATCCTCTCCATTACTTTGCCAACCTAGATAGTTGGGGTTGAGGGGTGATAGTTTGCAGTATCCATTCAGGCACCCCCTTTGTGGTGTGGGACCACTGTTGCTGTACACTGCTCTTTGGGTACATATCCTGTGGTAGGACCAATAGTGCGCAGTAATGCTATTTGCTGTTCCATTCTTCTTACAGTACTTGTTGGACACAACCCAGGACACCATCTGGTACCACTGATGCTGTGTGCTGTGCTTTGTGGATGCTGGCTGTTACCTCAGCATCTGCAATGTCAGGGGGCCAGAACTCTCCTGGGATAGATATTTGGCAGTTAGGTGCTGATGGGGAGGTTGGAAGGTATCTGTTCGGTAGGCTGTTGGCAATGTGTGTGGGTTTGGTGCATTGTTTGTGATATTAGAGTGCTGCAGAGCATATCTGTGGATTATCACCACGGTTCTTACCATCAGGTAGGACAGCTGTGTGATAATCCTTTGTGTCCTGCACAATTTGTATCGTCATAGGTTCATACTAGGCTATCCGCCCTGGCCTTGTTTGAGCATGGACAGACTGTGTGTGGGTCTCAACACCCCTTGCAATGTGCATACTATGCCCACGTAGGGTTTACTTTCCTAGATGTGACACAGGGATGGCCCCCAGTGTACACCTACTATCTCCCATGCACTTCACCAGATTTCTCTTGTCGAGTTTGTGTGTGGAGCTCAGCCTATCATGGACTGGGATTCTGTTCAAGAGTGTCAGGAGCCTCTGGGTTATGGATCTATCCCTCCTGCACATCCTATTAATCTAGGTGTGGAGGTTCAGATATCTCACTGTGGTGTGTCTGCTGGATTTGGGGTTTCTGCAGTGGAGCATGTCCATTCATTCTGGATTGGACATGGCCTTGTACATCAGGCATACATCACCTCTGACTGTGCAGTATGCTTCTGAATTGGGCTGTGGTTTCTTCAGCCAGGCTGCAGATGTCCAATGTTGGACCCTTTATCCAGTTGGTGGGGTACATTTGGGGTCTTTCTGACTACTGCATGTGTAAGGTAAGGTACATCCGAACTGGGGCATTGTTGTCACGTATGGGCCTGATAAGGGAAGAGTACGGGGCGCAGTGACCTCTGTAGCTCTACATGTGTATCCTTTCATATTAAGGTGGGCAATATAGCAGGTCTTCCTGGCCACCTTGGCAATGTGAGTGTCACATGACAGGTTATCGTCCACTTGTGTCCCTAGGTCCCCGACTACTTCTTCCATACATAATGGATTGCCACCTATGTCATACTGTGTGTGTGCCTTGTTTGATATTTGTTGAGACATTCATACTCTGAAGCGTCTTCAGGGAGGCTGGCTGGGGTACCTGGGTTTGTGTGTGTGGTCTGTAGCAGGCTTCAAACAGGTACACAGTTTGAGACAGTGTTACTTGCCCGTGGATAGTCCATGCTGCTTTTTGCTGTGGTACCAACCTGGGGTTGTGGTTATCCTTGATAATTACTGGTAGCCACACTCCTATTGTCATGTGCTCCATGTTTTGGAGCTGTAGAGCATGGTATGAGGCATAACCTGGTAGTATTAGGGTGCTCTTCTGGGCCTTGCCCAGGTTTCTGTTACAGAACACATATTACCATTCTCCATGCTGTGGTGGGTTTGGTCTGCATGCACCTTGCAGGTTAGACTTCTGGCGTTGGGTAGCATTATGTCCAGGTTATTATCCCTTGTGCTACCTATGGTGGTGGGTTTGTGTTTCCAGACTTACCTATTCCAGGCACAGTGGGGGTGACAACAGCCTTTGCCAGTATCTACACAGCCAGGTGTGCTGGGTGCGTGCCATCCCTAGCAGGTGGGGCATCATGTCTTGCTCGGCATGTCAGCCATGTGTTCCCCCTTGCTAACAGCAATACCTCAGCCAATTATTGTACTTATTTTGTTGTCTTCATAGTGTGGCATCATGCTTGGTGAGGGTGAGATGTTAGGTTGGGTCTTCATGTTTGCATATACTAGATGGTGTTACATTGCTTAACACATGGCAATCATGCCTCAGGTGGTGCTGCAGGGCTGCCTCTGTCGGATGCACATACTACACTCCCTGTACATGTTTGAGAGCAGGTTGTGTCATGTTAGGCGTCCCTGTTACTATAGGAGTGAGTCAGAGAGGGGTATCATTCCCAGGGTTCCAACCGAGCCAGTGTATGTGCTATGCGTTGCCTCTTTGTCAAGGGCCAAGGCACACTGGGCACGCCTCCTTCTGCCTACTGGGGCAGGCTCAGGTTGTTCCTCCTCCGAGTCACGCTCTGCCTGTGATGGCCTTGGCAATGGTGGGGGGCTGTTTGTCCCAGCCCTATGCTGGTCCTGCTGCAGCTGTTTTCGCAGAATCCTGTTCAGGTGTGTGTGTGTGTTTCTGATGGGTGTCATCAGCCATGGCTCCAGTGCATAACCTGCATCCCCCACTAGGTGACCATGTGGGATGTCCCCATTGGCAAATGTCTGGTACAGCTGCGTCAAATGCCAGATATGGGAATCATGGTAGCTCCCAGGGCAGCCAGCACACACATTCATTATTATGCCCTGGGCATCACACACTACCTGGCAGTTGATGGAGGGGAAGCCCTTGCGGTTACTGTAGGCCCTACCCCACTCACCGGCTGGTGCTTTGATGCGTATGTGCAGTCTATTGCACCCACTACCTCAGGGTATTCCGCTATTTGCTGGAAGAGACGCATATTGCTGGCCAATACCTCACGGGCATTGGGGAAATATACATGCTCACCGACATGTGCTGACATGGCATCCAGGAACTGGTGCAGTACCCTGGAGGCTGATGCCTGTGATATCCCCATCATATCACCAGTTGGTCTCTGGAAGGTACCTGTTGCTAGTATTCTTAGGCCAACACATACCTTGGTTTCCACTGGGATGGGTTCCCCTCTGTTGGTTCTGTGTGTGAGGCGTGGCCTGCACAGCTCAACAATTTGCTGCAGGAGGTCTCTGTCCACTCTATAGCGCTCCACTATCTCCAGCTCATGTAACCCCTGGTAGGTGACCCTGGGCCTGTACACTCTTCTCCGTCTCCTCACTGTGGGTTGTCTGGCAGCATTTCCATTGTCACCACCCTCAGCAAGTCTCCTATGCCTCCTTATGACAGCTATGGCAGCCCCTAGCATGTTTGGTCTGAGTGCAGCTTTTTCAGTTTTCACTTCTACTAGCTTACTCCTGTCTTGCAGTGTCTCTTGAGAGAAACATACTGCACTGCTGTTTGCAGTGTTTTAAGTGCTGGGCGGGGCTTGTATTCTGCCTGTGTAATTGCCTGCTTCTAATTGTTTTCACCTGCTACCTCTACAAGTATTCCTTGCTAGTTTCCTACTATTTCTTCTGCTTCCTTTTCCTCTCTGTTTCCTCAGGGGGGAGCAGTGCGCATACCAGCGAAAACACGCTCACAGTGTCTACCACGTGCGCACACATGCTTACACAGACTAGAATCTGCTTATTCGATTAAAACGCTCGCACACCAGTGCAAACAGGTTAATAGATCTTTACACAAGATCCTACATGCTTACTCTGCCTTACACACGTGTACTCTGTCTTACTTGCGGCTCCCAGTGCGCATGCACGTACAGCAAGAAACTTTGGTGTTGGCCACAGTGTACACCTTCCATTTCTTGACTTTCCCATGCTTATCTGTTGACACTCCTCTTTTTCTGCTGTGTGATTGACATCTTTCACATACCACTTTGCTCCAATGAGCTTGATTTCTTCATGACATTCCCCCCTGTGATGTCACCTATCTCCTACTATGTTCCTCCCCCTTATCTAACTCTTATACTACATGGAATGTGCTCATTTGCTATGTGACAGTGTGATTCACTATCCTACCACTCATTTACATAGGATTGCCTACTAATGCTTAGTTACATGTCTTACACTCAGCTTCCCCCCTTAGCAACCACTAGACGGTAGCCATGTTGTTTTTGGTCTGCTAGTCCCTGCATTGCAAATCCATGCATTACATAAAACCCACATTTGTGGGTTTCAAACCTTTACTTTTCTGTTTTATATAGCGCAGCCCGTTTGCGCGGGGCTGCGCTGCATTTAAACCTCGCCGATCTCCGAAAAAAAAATTATTTTATTTCATGTTTGCATCGGGGTTACCGTGCCAATGGCCACATATTTGGCCATTGGCATGCTGTCTGCAACATTTGCACACTTTATTTGGAGCTGTCATGGCTCCGTTGTGTTATTTGCAATAACGTACTCAGTTGTCAACTCAGTACATTTCTGCACCTAACACGACTCTTACACAGGCTGGTTTCAGCTTCGTGGATCGCTAATCTACCTCATTTGCATGCCTTTTGGCTGCAAGTGGGGTGATTAGCATATCCACGCCCTGCCAGTGTAAGAGTCGTTTTAGCTGTCTCTTACACGGGATTTCGGGCTGTTCCTGGATCGCGATGGCTGTATGGAGTTTTACACGACTCAGACTCCGTGCAAGCCATCGTGAATCCTGCCCATTGTTTTATTCAGCTCTGTATCCTTTCCCACTCTGCAACATCAATCCTAGTTATGCCAATCATACTTCCCAAGCACTCTTTTTTACAAATGCTTAGGATTACTTTTGTAGCAACTCTCACTACTGGCCTAGACTTTGCTGAATTTTCCTGATTTTGCCCCATACTTGTGTCATGTTCTAAATTATTTGATTTTCTAGTAAATGACTTGAGGATTAATCAGTACAAAACGCCAAACTTTAAAGTTTTATGCTCGTCATTCTTTAAACAATACTATATTTGATACGTTGACAAAAGTAATGGCAAAATTGATACATATGGTTTTGTGAAGGGGACGCAAACATTTGACAACATTAAGTGGTGCAGCGATTAGCGTTGCCGCCTCACAGCAAGAGGATCTGCTTCTGTGTGGAGTCTGCATGTCCTCCCTGTGGTCGCGTGGGTTTCCTCCGGGTACTCCTGTTTCCTCCCACATCCCAAAGACATGCTGTAGGTGGATTGGACACTCTAAAGTGGCCCTAGGTGTGAGTGTGTGTGTGCCTTCTGTGGAAGGTTGGGTGCCGGGCTGGCAACTCGACACTGTAAAACTCCACTGCCAATCATGAGCAGACAGGTGATCTGCTGTGGCGACCCCTAACCGGGAAAAGCTGAAAGAAGAAGAACAGAACACTGATGATCCAGAGGGAAGCAGAATGTAAGAAAATACCATTGTTGTGGTACAGTCTTGATGTAGAGAAAGCATTTGACAGAGTAAGCTGGGACTTTGAGCAGGGCAATGGAAGCATTTGCACTTCCTGAAAAATATTATAAGGTTGATTAGGAGGATATGGGAGGGATCGGAGGTGAAAATTAAAGTGGGTGGGGTCCTCTCTGATAATTTCGGCTTGAGCATAGGAACCAGGCAGGTGTGCCCTCTTTCCTCTTTGTTATTTGCATTATATTTAGAATCACTGGCAAAGAAAATAAGGGAATCAGAATTTCAAGGATATAATTGGTATGGCAGTCAACAAAAGCTGGCTCTGTTTGCAGTGGATATTATTTTATACTTGAAAAAACCAGAAAGATATATTACAGTGTTGTGGAACATTCTAAAAGTTTCAAATCTTTTCAGGATACAAAATGAATGAAGCTAAAATATAGGCAATAGCGGTAAATTATGTACCTACAAACAAATTAGTTCAGCAATATCCATACTTAAGGGGACATGAAAAAATGAAGTACTTAGGAGTATGGATTAAAAATGATTCCATTGTGGCAGCTAAGGATATGTGGGACGAGATTAAACAAAAGATAATACAAAAACTGAGAAAATGGAAGTTTTGTTATATGGATTTGCACAGTAAGATACAAGTAGTCAAAATGATTTCGGTTCCTGCAGTCTTATACACAGGTCAGGCATATTTTAATTAACCAGAGAAGTTGTGAATGGCAATTAATAAAGAGCTGACTGACTTTACCTAGGAGGGGAAGACGACAAGAGTCAAGTAGGATAAACTGATTTTTCCAGCAGAACAGGGTGGATTGGGATTACCCAATCTGAAGGGGTATTTCAGAGCTACACAGTTAAGACTCCTATACATAGCACAAGCAGAAAACTATAATTCAAAGTGGAAAGGGATGATGTTGAAATAGAGGGAAGGCCCAAGAAACAAGGAGAGAATTTTGGATGCAGGTCTTTAAGAAAAATAATAATCATACAGAACATTATATCCATAAAGTAGCAGAAAGTATTCTAAGAACTAAGCCAACACAGGAATTGAGAAATGAGAGTCTGCCAATAGGGATGACTACAATTAGGGCTATATACAACAGGGGTCTGGAATTTATTGGGGAAACTGGCAAAGGAACTAAGGTATTGGGAGCATATAACTAGTGAGGGAAAGGTAATAGAATGGGAAGAGGACAAGAATGTATTTGGACTGCAGGTTAGAGATTGCCCTCCCTATCAAGGATTGATATCAGAGTATAAGCAAGGACAAAGAAATAGGGGGGTCCTGAATGAAAGACCAGCTAGAACAGAAGCTGCTATTTAAAAAAAAGGAATAATTAGTAGAGCATAAAAAACACTGCATGATAACTATAAGAATCAATCAGAGGAGGTTAGAAAGGATTGGGAAAACAGATTGAATAAGCAATTCACAAACAAACAGTGGGAGGATACAAGTATGTCTCCCAAATATGCAACAAAATCTAGAAGATTTAGGATTTTTGCTTGGAAAGGTTTACAGATGTATTTTATACTCCAAGTAGACTCCAGACAATTTTTCCTCAGGTACACAGCAAATGTTGCAGCTGTGATGGGGAAGAAAGAGGCAATTGGGAACATACAGTATTTTCTGGGAATGCGGTGGGTTGGCAGACTTCCAAGGAAAACTCCACCCTCTCCTACGGTTTAACTCAATCTTTAGGTTTCTTTTCTACCTACAATATGGTTCAAGTATTGTGTGGGTACCAGAGACCTGCTTGTACTTTTTAAAACTTTTAATTCCTCGCACTGGAGTCAAAGGAAGGGAAAGCCCACCTACTTTTTATTTTAAATTCAACTTCTCACATATTTTGCAGAGGCATTTGTCTCCACCTGCATGCTATATCATAGACACAGTTAAATCTATAGTTTACCCTGCCAGGTACTGCTGTCAATCTTAGATGGGCAATTAATCCTGCTAATATCAGGGACATAGCAGTTGATAAAATAAAAAAAGACAGAAATCTGTGGAACTGTTTTCCACTGTATTTATTCCAGAGAGTAGGAGAACTTAATACTCCCCTTTCATAGCAAAACAAAGCAATTAGATCAGTCAGGGGTTTAAAGACAATTGTTAACTCTTGCGACAAATTTACATAAACAGCAACACAGTACCAAAATGCTAGGCTTTACATGTTGGTTATTTATAACAGTTTACATGTTAAGATAACTTAAATGCAGTATCAAAGACTTCTGTGACAGAGAAAAGTCATTAAATATTTTTTCTTGTAAGTACCAACACATTTACCATTTTCAAGCCCCCCCCCCCCCACAGGACAGAACTGCAGAAAGACAGATAGGTGGCAACCCTATCAACTAAGTGCACCGTTCATAAAAAGGTCTTTTATGCTTTTTTGTGACATCCTTCCAGAGAGGGACGCATATCTGGTACACTCAGATATATAGTAAGAGATTCCCACTGACTTTGAGTCAGTCCTTACATTGTTAGAGTGCATAAACATTTTATAGTCCACAAAGGAAATGTGACTATTGATGGCAACCATGACATGCATCTGAATTTACTTTAACATACATTTACTATGTGCTTTTGCATTAAAAACATTAAGAAAAGGAAATCAGAAGTACTTAAATATATTTAATTGTGCACACACACACGTGCATTTAAACACAGTACTGCATCCCACATACAGTATTCAACATGCTACATACATTTTATACATACACACGTATGCGTGTGTGTGTCTTTATGTGTAGACACGCAAATACAGTTACACAAAAGTTCCATTCTGATTTGTTTTTGTTGAAAGGACATGAAGTACACACACAGGCATATAATCTAGTTCTCAGTTACACACACACACATATATATATATATATATATATATATATATATATAGATAGACACACACACACACACACCCATGTTTTTGTACACATGTACCTTACACACAAACACATATACACTTATATGTGTGGGTGCGTGCGAGCGCAATATGGGTGCATACAATTCATTATTTATAATAAACAACAGAGTTAAGCAATACTAATGTATACATTCTAGTAAACATTGATTAATGTTTTACTTGGTTATTGCCACACACTAGCTAAGTGTTGCACATGCAATTTTTGTCAATGTCTTTATGTCAGTTTTTTTTCTGCATTACTAAGTACATTTAATACTTGTTATTATTTTTGCCAACATAGCCAAAGTCATGGCTGAAAAGGGTCCTGGGACCAGTTCACTTTCCTGGTTACCAAAGTATAATAAATATGAAATAGAAAAAAAGGAGGGGGATTATCATGACAGAAATAATTAAGGAACTAGTAAAGTACATTTTAATTCTACCTCATTCATGAGAGAGAGAAACTTCCCACTGAAGGCATTGGGAAGTAACAGACATACTTAGTTTAAAATCATATTACTTGCCACTTGTAAATGTACAGCAAGGATCATTTACTGCAGCGAGAGTTTTCACACCTCAGCAGGAGAGTGTGGGGGAAGGTCTGTCAATTCTTTTAGAACTACAAAAAACTGCCATTATAAAAGCCTGCTACTTACCTACTTTCTTTTGCTGGAAGTAGCTAGCAGCTATTTATAGCATAGAACAAGCTCTGACAGACACATAAATGAGGTTCAGTCAGGGAAACATAGAAGTAGCTCTGTTTCAGAAGGTGTGTTTAGACGACAGTGCTTCACAGTCCCACCATTCTATCTCAATGGCATGAGAAAACACCACTTCCTTATGTCTAGGATGACTAACATAAAGAGGACTTGAAATGTATTCTGGGAAGAAGAAATGAAAACAAGATCACAGTACCAAGGCAGGCCCCATCATCCACCATTTTGAGGGAAACACATTAAAATTGTAAAAGAAGCACTTGGAGTGACTTTAAGGGATTAAAATAGCTCTGAAAACGGATCTCTTTTAAAGCCTGACTCCCAGATGACCGACTTTCAAAATCCCAAGACAAAGATCATGAAAGTTCAGAAACCAGAACGTCGATTTTTATCACGGTAAGTAAATATGTGGCCTCTGTAAACGAAACTCACCCGAGGTAAGTAAACCCCATCTAGGTGGGGGGGCTGTGCCCCCCCAACTAAATATACCAACTCCGGGACTGCACTATAGCAGAGGACAAGGCTTGTTGGCCAAGTGTTTATGATACTTATGTATTATCGCAACCACATTCGGAGTAGAAGCAGCTCATTTCCAAGTCCTTCTCCTGCTGAAAAATGATGTCAGAGTTACTTGGGAAGTGTGGCACCCACTCATTTATAAAACTGAAGTACTTTTTTTTACTTCCCTGTGTAACAGTACTGTATTTTAAAAATTGTCTGTACAAGGTATGACAGTGGCAGGTGTCTGCATGGGGCACCCTGAAGCTTGAGGTTAATTCATCTGCTACTGTTCTACCCACAATTGCACAGCAACAACACCAGCAAGACCCACTGTAATTTTAAATGCTAATTGTATTGTGTAATTGGGAACATTCATTCATTTTTGAAAGGGCACTCCTCGTGCATTTTGTGTGTTTACAATGAGTCTGCATGTATAAGTAAGTACCTCTGTTGCATCGTGTACCATTGCCCATCCTTAGTTATGTGCAGTTACCAGCCGAGACCTGAAGATGTGAGGGAGACAACCAGATGTGTGTTCGGACTTTGTGCCTGATTTGGGGGAAATCACTTAAACGATTGAGCTAGAAACAAGGTTTTCTGTAATAAAAGTCTCTGCTCGCTTACTCATTTCTGACTGATTATTGCCTTCAGAGGTGACAATGGTAGAAAATCACTGGTAAAGGACTCTACACGGGGAGAGGCATTTTTCCATTATCCCTCTTCAGGGGGTCATAAGCAATGTCCCAGAATAGTAGTTAGGAGTTCACTCACCCTCTCTGAGGTTAACATTAATCGTTTCACGAAAACATTGTGAATTATCCCAGGCTCGCAATGGGGTTGCGATAATACGCAAGTACCGTGTTTACTTACCCTAATAAAATGTCAACATTTGGGTTTCAAAACCCTTTGTGATTTTCATCTCGGGATTTTCTAAGTTGGTCATCTGGGAGTCAGGCTTTAGATGTAGACCTCCTGAAAACAAAGATACAATAAAAAAAAATTCTTTTTTTTGAGTTCTAAGGTGGAGGTTCCTTTAAGGACTCCCCGCAGGATACACTGTCGGAGATGCTGGGTGGATGGATTGGTGTGATGAGGGAGATGATTTTTCTGAGCTATGACATATAATCAGAATTGCCTAGACATGGTAAGGCCTTGCTGTGCGTAGTTATGGTGGCTACCTAAAAAGCAATTACTAGAAAATGGAAATTAAAATCTAAACCAACTATATTAGAAGTAGTGATAGAACTGAGATCTTTAGAAAAGGGTAGGAACAAACTACATAGGAACGAATGGGAATTGTGGGAACAATACATACAGGGGAGGAATAAGGTTTAAAAGAAGGCAGGACTTAAATGATCTATGTAATGTCTGACTGAAAATTATTGGGTAGATAAGTGATGTATAATGTTTGCAACTGGGAGTGTATCAGTATGGTTTGTGGTGTAAAATGCTGGCAACTAGGATTGTGTGGTGTGGTTTGTTTTCATTTTATATACATGCATGTTTGCTTATGTCATAAGTGATGGTTTAATAAAGATGTTTCTTGTTAAAAAAGGGAGGGGGGCAGGAACTGAATAATTTATGTAATGTTGCTTAGGTTATAAGATATATAGCAATATAAGTTAAGTATGTTGTTCTTCTTTCGGTTATTAGGGGTCCCACAGCAGAACTCCGGTCTGCTAATGATTGGCAGTCGATTTTTTACGGGCTGAGGTACCAGCTCGACGCCCAACCTTCAACGAAGACACACCCATTCTACACATGTCTTTCGACCACAGGGAGGACATGCGGACTCCACACAGAAGGCGCTCCAGCCGGGAATCTTACCGGCACCTTAATATAATGTTTGTTAATACAGTTAGATTACTTTTGTATAAATGTAAATTTGCCTACGTCACAAATGATAAAGGTGTTAAAAGTATTATAATTGATTTTAGGATGTATATTTGTTTCTCAGCAATAACTACCTACAACATTGTGTAGTGCCTACACTGATGCAATCTGAATATCAGTTTTCTCTCGTTTCTAAACATCTGTGCTGCCCAAATGTATTTATGCTAGGCTCTTTCATCTAAAGCTTCTCATACTAATTTTTCTAAAGGTGTAGCAAACCTTCCTCTTCTTAAATGTCGCTTGCATTCATTGATAATATATAAAATAGGTTTTGTCTCTCAGAAAAACTGAGATTAGCTTTTTTAATGGCCCGGGCAGTGCCTAAAAGGGTGATCGGACCAAAGCACCAACCCAGTAAACAAAATGAAACAAGCGTGCACTTTTTAAGTTACACTATATATCAATAGGCGTTTAACATTACCCTATATACCGGTTAAAACTGTATTGTGCAATACGGCTTAAGTTGTAAACATAACTGAGAGGATTCTAGGGTCGGCTCTCAAATGTCAGCGGCAGACCGCCTAGTGTTACAAACACTTAAAATAAACTTTACGGTAACAGCGGGACTTCTGCTTACCAACTGGCCCATTGCTTAGCATCATGAAATGTAACTTAACATTTTTCACCTGTAACTTACATTCCAGTAAGTATTACCTACCCCTTTAATAACTAGAAAAGAGACGTGCTTATATTGAAAAGCATCAAGTGCCTACAAATCTACCGTATATACAGTACCAAATGCGCACAGCCAGTATGTTTGCAGATGGCAATGTACACTATTCCTTTTTCTTTATATTACCACAGTCCCCACCATCAACTATTCTCATAATGATATACTTTCCATCTCTAGTTTTGTTTCCTATACATAATTCAAGTAAAAGTAACTTTACAGCCTCAATACAAAGGCTCGCTTTTGATCCACTTATGCTCATCCCAGCACTTTGCTTAAAACTTCCCGAGTCCAATAGATTATTCACTTTTTAAACACAGAAAAATAAGCATATTCAACCATAGCTGCTCTCTACATTACTCAGTTAAAACGTGCACCGGTTCCACTCCTAATAGTTATTACATTCTGACATAAGTGGACACTTCGAGTATGTCCTTTCTTAGTACCCTCTTGATATGCCTAAATGACCCCATTAGAACCGCCCAACTCTACCACTACACTTTTACTTTTCAACTACCTATCCAAAAGTATAACGTAACGAAAAACATTTCCCCTCGTTTGGATATTACGTACTTACGTCTACGATTTCTGTACGTTTACTACCTTGTCCCAGAAACCCGCCTCGATTTTAAGCTTTAAACTCTTCGTTTACTCTCAACATACACCGCTCCAAAACAACAGTAGATTTTGGCACTGCATTCCAATTGGTTAGGGCGGAGACATCCCGAATAACACTCATTCTGATTGATTAACCTGGTCCCTCCAATCAGAAATTCTCTGGGTAGAAAGTGGCATGTACTTTTGAGAAAGGTTCGGTCTGCAATTTGGAGGTTAGTTACTTACAAAGGGTGAGTTTTGGGAGTTGGAGGTTTTAATTTTTGTATGTAAAATTTTATGTAATGTTTATTTAAAAAAATGTATTTGTAAGGGTGCTGCCTTAATTCAAATCTCTATTTTTATTTGGTAAATTTAGGATGGTAGGTTTACCACCTGTCCTTTTTTTTTTTTTTTTTGCGCAGAATAGTTTCTAGGTAATTGTCTTGTTAAAAACCTGAAAAAATGGCAAGCGTCCTGAAATTTTATAAGAAAAAATATGTTTTCCTTAATATTTGCATAAAACGGCTATTTTGCATCGGGAACACCATTAGCAGTCGTATGCTACATTGAGCATTTGTTTTGGCAAAAAAATGATGTTCGGTTCTTTGGAATTGGCTGCTTCTAGAGTTTATCTGGCAAAATCTCATACTTTCTCAAAAAAAAAAAAAAAAAGGCACAATGTAGGCATCTGAAAAGATGGTAACGGTTCCAGGAATAAATAAGGGTGTGGCTTGAAAGTTCATAGGTTCATACTAGGCTATCTGCCCAAGGGCATTTATAAGCCTAGCCCATAGTTATGTGGCTTTCACCACCCCTTTAGTTTGAATAAAAACTATGCCTATCATTTTTCTGTGCCTCTGTCAAGCAGTGACACTGAAGTAATCCCTGGGGTATATCTGCGATCTCCCATCCATTGGTCAAGATTCCTCTTGAACAAGGCCAGCGAGGTGCTCTGCCTCACATGTACCGGGATTTTGTTCCACAGCATAGGGAGTCTCTGGGTGATGAATCTGTCCCTCCAGCACGTTCTATTTATAACCGTGTCAAGGTTTAAGTCTCCCGCCCTTGTGGTTCTGAGGGATCTAGATTTTTTGAGGTGAAGCATATTCATCAAATCTGGGTTTGACATGGCCTTATATGTCAGGCACAAGGTCACCTCTGAGCAAGCGGTATGAGACTGAATAGAGCTGGAGTTCTTTCAGTCGGGCAGCATAAGACATATTTTTGAGACCATTTATCCTTTTGGTGAGGAACTTTTGGGGCCTTTCAAGCTGCATCAGGTGTCTGGTCAGATACATTCCGAACGGGGCATTGTACTCAATCATAGGTCTAATGAGTGATGAGTACAGGGGGACGATGACCTCCCTTGATCTAGATGTGAATCCCTTCATGATCAGGTGGGCGATATAGAAGGTTTTCCTAACTACTTTAGCAACATGAGTGTCAAACGAAGGCTACTGTCAACTTGGGTCCCCAGATCCCTGATGACTTTTTCTGTGCTCAGTGGATTGCCATCTATATGGTAGCTAGGGGTAACCTTGTTTTTCCCGAAGGGTATGACTATGCATTTTTGGCGTTTAACTTCAGGCCATGGCTCTGGCACCAGTTATCCGCTTCTGTGAGGCCCTTCTGGAGGATATCTGTGTCAGATGTGTTTTCGACTATGGCCCAATTTGCAGTCATCTGCAAACTTTGTCAGCCATAACCCTCCTGTGTTTGCTTGTACTTCAGAAAAGTAGATGCCGAACAAGAGTGGACCCAGGACTGAGCCCTGTGGGACACCACTTGTGACAGGCTTTGAGTCTGACATGGCTCCAGCAACTCTGACCCTGTGGGTTCTGTCGCTAGCCAGTTTGCAACCCATCTTGTGATGTATGGGTTTACATTCAAGCTGATGAGTTTTTCGATGATACCTGAGTGGGGTATTGTGTCGAAGGCCTTTGCCAGGTCGAGGTAGGCTGTATGGACTGCCTTTCCCTCATCAATGGCCTTGGTGACTGTCTCAAAAGTCAACCAAGTTTAAGAGGCAGGATCTGCCTTTGACAAAGCCAAACTGGGTTGGATCCAAAGTCTGCAAGTTCCCTATGTCTTTATTTATGAGTTCCATTATGATCCTCTCCATGGCTTTGCAGATAAGGCTTGTCAAGCTAATGGGGCGGTAATTTCCAGGGTCTGTGGAGGCACCGCCCTTATGAAGTGGGACCACAGTCGCCGTGCGCCACTCCTTGGGTACGTATCCTGAGGTGAGGCTAAGATTAAACAGCTGTCCTAACTGTGGGTTTAATTCCTCGTTGAGTTCATGAAGCACACAGCCGGGGACACCATCCGGTCCCATGGATGCTGTGTTTTTTGCCTTAGTGAGGGCAGTTATAGATTAGGTTTTAGGGACCAGCAAACCCTGTTCCTGTGGGGGGACCCCAACCACAGCAAGTTATTGTCCTGTTTTTTTTTTTTTTTTTTTTTGTAAAAAACTAACCAATTTTGTGTCCTTAATAAACCAGATGGGTAATAACATTTTATATCACCTTTTAAAATACAAAGCTATTTATGGTTATAGTAATTGTATCTTATCAAGTAACCTGCTTCACAGTTCTATTAAATATTTTACCACTGACATAGTGCCCCTGGTTTAATTAAACCCTACTGGTGGACATTCTCTATACTAAAACCGACAATATAGCCAGCTTTAGGTATCTGCAATACCTGTGGTTGCAAGGGGGCCTGTTGATCAAATGTATGAGGGCCTCAAAAAAGCTGCTGCTGTTTGCAGAAAACGAGGGGGAAAAGTATTATTTTTTTGATTATGCTCTTTAACTGCAGGACAGTGATATGACATTGCTAGGATAAAGGTGGTAATGAACATAAATAAGGTAAGCAGAAAGATCAACACAGAGACGGATCTCATTGTAAACCTTTGGTTTTAAGAAGAGCTGATGCTTATGATCTTCAGGGATGATGTTTTTCTTCTTTCAGGGAGTTTTATGAATACTGGTAGAACACTAGATACTAAAACTTGTCAACTTCTTTGCTGAAGAATTCGGCACATTACCAAAAGTAATAGCTGAATGTTTGTTTGTGTCTCTTGGCTTTTCGCGGTTAGGGGTCGCCACAGCGTAACTCCTGTCTGCTAATGATTGGCAGTAGATTTTTACGTGCTGGCTTGCCGGGCCTGACGCACAACCTTCAACGAAGGAACGCCCATTCATGCATGTCGCCACACAGAAGACGCTGTAACTGAGAATCAAACGGGCAACGTCTAACTGTGCGGCGATGATGCTACCGCAGCACCACAAGGCTCAAAATCAGGAACATTTTAAAGATTGCTATCTTTCACTTGGAAAAAAGAATAGAATAACACCTTTTGCATCAGCATGCATTTTTGGACAATGAGAAATATTAAACTCTGTCTGGATTTATTGACTGCCTGTAATCCTTAATGATTTACCAGCAAATCAAACTTTTTACGAAGGACAGAGCAAAATCTGGGAAGGTCTGTGAAATCAGACTGTGACAGGTATGCATTTCTCCTCAGTGAAGTAAATAAAAGTGACTTCCCCCTGTTGCTGTTCGGCGACTGCTAAACAACATTCACTGATCTGGTGTGGCAGTACCAGTGTTGCACAGTGTTTTGCTATTTGCTGAAATAGGTACAAGACTAGTATTGCTATGGCTTGTGTGTGTAAAAGTGTCCTTGATTTTTATCTGTGTATATGCCCAATAATGCCAGGACACATACATTAGTCTGCTGGGTATCAGTAAAAATGTAGTTAACAAGTAATTTTATTTCAAAAGCAGTGCATAAGATTCATCACAGAACATTCAGACACTTCGATCTTCAAGGAGTCTGAGGGCCCCTACTCAACAGACTGTATAAATTGATACAGGGGCCTCCTTTAATCATCCATGACTGTGTGGGGGGCCCCACAAAAGCTGTTCATTGGGGAAAAATGTATTAATTTTCTGATTACTCTCGTTAACCTGAACAGGGCTGTGACATGACCCTGTTAGGATAAAGCTGATAATGGTCTCTGCTGTCAACTGCACCCATTCTAAAACCAGCCTTGCTCAGATTTGTGTGTACAGAAAGGTGCTGTAGATTGTGTGGTTATTACTACTCCAATTTTCATCACTTACTAGTTTATTGTGAGCTACTATTATGTCATCTTTGAACATTTAGGCTTGGGGCACAACTTCAGTCTTGAAAGAAAAGACTGAAATTCTTTTCTTATTCATGGTTTTTGTTTAGGACACTATTGGATTAAAATGTTGGGAAAATGCTATAAAATATACCCCAGAACATCCGTAACCATATGGCTTCTTGGGCCCTGGCTTATCGGAGTCATTTCCTAAATTGTCATTACTGTGCTGGCTTGATAGGAAAGGTGGGTTGAAATGATGCAAGGACAACTAAAGATGAACAGGAACACTGAATTTCCTTAATTTCTTTTCATGTGATGAAAAGGCTATGTATAAAAAAAAAAAAAAAAAAAAACTTTAAAATGCACTTCGGAGCACATAGATATGTATGGCTTCTTGAAAAGGCTAAAGACTAAGCCAAAATGTGAGAAGGGGGGTGTAGTGTGCATGGTATAGGAAGCCCAGGATGGGGGGGGGGCAGAGGGGATGACTGGAGGGTGTGTGTGTGTGTGGGGGCACTGAAACAGTAGGACTAGGACACCACTTTGTCGTCCAGAATTGCTGTAATGTATCATTGTTGCAACTAAATGCCAGTGGCTGTGAATGTCCCTCTGTGATGAGTGTAGTAAATGGGCCTGTTGTACTGGGAGAGCCTTGTAGCTACAGGTCAGTCTGTGCATACTACTCCTAAAAGTTTGCTGCATGAACTAAAAGGTTGCTTAGGAGGGTGCAGTGACAGGGTGATACATAGACTAGTTGTGCCTAGGGGGCCTCCAACTTGACATTTTGCTGAGGTCCCAGAAAATGCTAACACCGGCCCTGCATATTGTCTAGTATGTTACCATACTTTTTAGTATGAATGTAAATGTGTTAGACTTATGTCGGTTTTGTATTAGAACAGTACCTCGCAGGATGCGCAGTAGCAAAATCCACCCTAACTGCGCCTCCAGGCTGACAGCTCCTGGTGGGCTGTTGAATCTGCTTGAATATTCATTCCTGTGGAAAACTGCACAGGCATGGCAAGTAGGCAGCACAGGAGTGGAGTTCTGTGTGAAACGTAGCAATTGATGGTAGCAGGAGAGGGGAATGAGAAGTCAAGTAGGAGAAGCAAATCGTGAATTAAAGCAAGGAAATGTTTAGAGTAGTCTTCGTTCAGACATTGCTGGGGAGACTGTAAAACAGAATAGTTTTGTAGTTTGGTAAAAGGGTGAATGTTAACATTAGGAGTCCTCATCCCTGACATGAATGCGCACTAGCAAACCCCTTCACAGCTCTAACCACTTGGTGGCAGGAGCTCCAACAAAGTTAACTCTCATTTACCTTTTATTTCAAACATGTATATATTTTCCATTCTTGTAACTACTGCATATACAGTGGACAGTGGATGTAAAGTTTACACACCCCTGTTAAAATGCTAGGTTTTTGTGATATAAAAAAAATGAGACCACAATAAATCATTTCAAAACTTTTCCCACCTTTTAATGTGACATATTACCTGTACAATTCAATTGAAAAACAGATCTGTTGGGGGAAATATATATCTATATCTATATCTCTCTATATATATATATCTATATATATATATATATATATATATATATATATATATATATATATATATATATATATATATATATATATATATATAAAGATACAATAAGCTGGTTGCATAAGTGTCCACACCCTTAAACTAATACTTTTGTTGAAGCACCTTTTGATTTAATTACAACATTCACTCGCCTTGGGGTACACACCTGCCATCAGTTAAAGAGACTCTGATTAACCCAAAATAAAGTTTAGCTGTCCTAGTAGGAATTTTCTGAAATGTACTCAGTTGCTTGCTACAGCAAAAGCCATGGTTCACAGAGAGCTTTCAAAGCATCAAAGGGATCTAATTGTTGAAAGGTATCAGTCGGGCGAAGGGTACAAAAAATTTCCACAGCATTGGATATACTGTGAAACACAGTGAAGGCAGTCATCTGCAACATCACTGCTGTCCCATATTTTCTGCAAAGAACTGGACGTCCCTCCAAAATTGATGAAAAGACAAATCGAAAACTGGTCAGGTAGGCTGCCAAGAGACCTACAGCAACACTGAAGGAGCTGCAGGAATTTCTGACAAGTACTGGTTGTGTACTACATGTGACAACAAACTCCCATATTCTCCATATGTCAGGGCTATGGGGTAGGGTTGCAAGACTGAAGCCTTTTCTTGCACATAAAAACATCCAGGCCCGGCTAAAATTTGCAAAAAACAATACATAGTCTCCCAAAAGAATGCGGGAAAATGTGTTATGGTCTGATGAGTCCAAGGTTGAACTTTTGGGCCACATTTCCAAAAGGTACGTTTGGTGGAAAAACAACACTTTGCATCACCAAAAAAACACCATCCCCACAGTGAAGCATGGTGGTGGCAGTATCATGCTCTGGGATTGCTTTTGTTCAGCTGGAACTGGGGCTTTAGTCAAGGTGGAGGGAATTATGAACCGTTCCAAATACCAGTCACTTTTGACCCAAAACCTTCAGAAGTCTGTTAGAAAGCTGAAGTTGAAGAGGAATTTCACCTTTCAGCATGACAATGACCCCAAGCATACTTCCAAATCAGCAAAATAAAGGCTTCACCAGAAGAAAATTAAAGTTTTGGAATGGCCCAGACCTAAATCCAATAGAAAATCTGTGGGGTGACCTGAAGAGGGCTGTGCGCAAGAGATGCCCTCACAATCTTGACAGATTTGGGGTGCTTTTGCAAGAAGAGTGAGCAAATATTGTCAAGTCAAGATGTGCCTTGTTGATAGACTCCTACCCAAGAAGACTGAATCCTGTAATTAAATCAAAAGGTGCTTCAACAAAGTATTAGTTTAAGGGTGTGCACACTTATGCAACCAGCTTCCCTAGCCATGGTGGTGCAGCGGTAGCATTGTTGCCTCACAGTAAGAGGTTCTCCCGTTCGATTCTTGGCTGGAGAGCCTTCTGTGTGGAGTCTGCATGTCCTCCCCGTGGTCGAGTGGTGTTCGAAAGACGTAGAATGGGTGTGCCTTCTCTGAAGTTTGGGCGTCGAGCTGGCACCTGTAAAAAAAAATCTGCTGCCAATCATCAGCGGACCGGTGTTCCCCTGTGGCGACCCCGAACCAGGAAAAGCCGAAAGAAAAACAACAACACTTATGCAACCAGCATATTGTATGTGTTTTATATTTTTTCCCCTAACGTGTATTTGTTTTTCAATTGAATTGCACAAGTTATTGGTCACATTAAAGGTGGGAAAAGTTTTGAAATTATTTATTATGGTCTTTTTTATATATATATATATATATATATATATATATATATATATATATATATATATATATATATATATAATATCACAAAAACCTGGCATTTTAACAGGGGTGTATAAACTTTTTATATCCACTGTAGAGCTATTTGTTCTAACTTTTATGCTTGTATGATTTTGTACCTTCCAGTTGCAATCTTGAACTAATCTGTTTTTGAGCTCTCTTTAAAATTCTGTAACTTGTAATTTTTAGAAATGCTTTGTATTCTCTGTATTTCCTGGAGCTTTTCTCCCTGGGCCTCCACTGAAAATGGATTTGTTGTCCAGTCGGACTTTTCCGGTAAACAAATGTAAACCAAATGAAGTGCAAAAAAATTGAAAGTAAGTATAAGATGTGAACTATAATCCTAGGTTACTTTTTAAGGTATGGGTACTGCATGAAGGGGTCAAGAGGTGGCAGCCCCTTTTACACGTTGAGGCTTAAAGATACTAAAACCTTTAATTTCTTATTTATCTCCATATTACTTTTATTGCACAGGCCCTGCAGTTCTGTCGCATTAACTGTAAACTGAGTTACAGTCTTCCCTGTCTGTATAGAACAGCTTAAGGTTTTTTGAGTACATTAAACAGACTAGAACTCTAAAGTTCATTAGTGCTTACACTGTACTTCATAAGACTTTTTGAAAGAACCAATGGCCAGTTGCTGGAATTTTTGGACAGTTTTTAGAAGTGCAAATTTTTTTTCTTTCAGCGAGTATCTTTTCCTTTTTGCGTAAATACTTGCTTATACTGTGTTTCTCCATGTCTGGAATTTCTCTTTCTCCTGATGTAAATGCTTTGCACATCTGGTCCATTTCAAGTTGCAGTCGGTGTAAATCAAACTAGTCTACAGGCACTGAAAATTTAAAAGGGTTTACTTAGGCAAGTAATGGGTTAAGTGCACAACTGACAAACGGTACTTACCCATTACTTGTATACCAGTGTAGAGGCAAGTCCGAATCTTAATCTTGGAGGGGTTGCAGAAACTAATAGAAATGGTCATGCTTGGCGACCTGAGACAATGCTGTGAGCAAGCAGCGTAGCAGATTTTCCTGGCACGTCTTGCCCTTCTTCACAAATGGTGTGTCCCTGGGTGGTGTTTATTAGTGGCTCCCACCAACACCAAGGGCAGATATGATATAATCCCTTGAAAGGTTGTTGCAGGTAATATGTGGTAAATCAAATCATGATTAATATTTGTTCTTTGCTCTTTTCTATAAAAGACGAACACACAAACACGACTTGTGTGGAAAATTCACTTTTGTTAACTTTACAGGCAAGAATTAAAAGTGGCTCTCTTTCTGTAAGGACACTTGGCAAGAAATATAAGACTGACTCAAAACATACATGAGGGGCTATGGTAGAAAGCTTGGTGTCTGAATTCATTCCCAGTTAAGAAGTACAGAATTTATATTTACTCGCCAGATTAGTTTTCTTAATCTGCTCTATAGCATTAGTTTCAGTGAAAGTAAACGTGCAAAAAGAAAAACAGTACTTGGGACTACTGTACTGTGGATTTATTTTGTTTACCTGGGAACAGCAATGATTAAATTTGAGTATTTGCAGGCTCATCCCAGGTTAGACATAAGATTAAAAGTATAACTAAATTATATAGTAGTGTAACATAATAGATGTAGAACATGCAGATTTACAAGAAGGTTTAAAAAGTACTAGGATTTGGAGTAAGCGGTGCACAATACATGTTATAGGCGAGGTTAAACGTATACCTTTTTGGTTCTTTTGACTTGATCGAAGGTATGGAGAGAAATTTTAGCAGAAAAAAAATAGAGCGAATAACAGGACAAGTGGATATTGGATATATACTAGGGACTGGGTAAGTCAGATGGGGATGAAGCAGTCAAGGTTTTCTGGGACAAATGTAATAGTGTAACCATTGGACTTGTGTGATGTGCACTTGTACTGTTCAGTTAGGTATTGTTTGAACTGAGGCCTGTCTGTAGTCTTCATTCCTTAGTATAGATCTCATACTTATTAATGTGGTCTCAAGCTTTGTTTTTTTTTTTTTTTTTGTTTTGTTTTTTATGCTGTAGGCCTTGTTTTGAGTGGCCCTAAAATGAACTAAAGGCTAAAGTTGCAGAGAGCAAAAGTGGAGGTGATATTAACGATGTCATTGAATGTGCTGAACTTAAATGGATTATTTTATTAAAAGCTGATCAAGTTCCGGGATTGAATGATAGTTGTTCTGTCAAGCCAATGTTGCGAGCATATGGGTTGGTACATTAAACCGGATTGGCCATGTTTATTAATGAATGGATTGCAGTGTTAATTTACTGACGTCACTTAATTTTGATTAGTTGTTATTGCTTTTAAATATGCAGTGCTTTTATTGTATGTAAGGTCCGATGAACTGCCTGATTAGTCATGGTAGTACTCAGTTTTTTTTTTCTATATTAAAGTTGTTGTGTCTTTAGGCTTATCCCGGTTAGGGGTCGCCACAGCGGAACTCCGGTCCGCTAATGTTTGGTAGTGGATTTTTATGTGCCGAGTTACCAGCCCTGACGCACAACCTTCAATGAAGGCACGCCCATTCATGCATGCCTCCACGCAGAACCCGCTCTAGCTGAGAATCCTGCTTTCTGCTTGAAGTGTTGGATAATTTGATACTTGTAAACATGTGTTTAATTATTAAGTTGATGGTATAATTAAGAAGGTTGAGTTTTGCATCTATGATTTACTTATGACTGGTCTCATTTGACTAGATGTCTTTGAATGAATAATTCTCCGTTAGTAATCCACTGGTGCCAGTTATGTACGGTCTCCCTAAAGTACATAAGAACTTATATGAGCCACCTGTGCACGAGATTGTTTCTAGCAGGGCCTTGGTGACCGAGCCGTTGTCTGAGATTGTTGAGAAGACACTGTATCCCATCTTGGATGGGATACCCAGCATTCTTCAGGATACAAAAGGTTTTTGATGGATTTATTTGCCTGTTATAAGAACACAGAGGAAGTTTGTCAATGTTTGTCACGCTTTGTCAATTCAGTGTTTATGGTGATTCTGAATGACTATGGTGTTGAGAATGTCAGACAATGTCTTTCATGATGGAGTAAATTTTCTGCAAGCAGGGTTATGTTAATATGCATACTTCTCAAGTTTGAGAATAATGTGTTTATTTTCAATGAGTTCTCCTATCTTCAATGTGTTGGTGTTGCCATGGGTACAGTTTGTTCTAATTCATGTGCTAACTTGGTCTTGGCACAATGGGAACAGGGCCATATCCATTCAAACAATCCATATGTTGAATTTATTGGCTACTACAGATGATTTGTAGATGATTTATTCCTGGCTTGGAAAGTTACATTGGATGATTTAATAGCTTTTATTGACTACTTACATAGCACTACATATTTTTTACAATGTTCCTATAGTTATTCAACTGATTCTGTTGATTTTATTGATGTTAAAGTCAGTAAAGACACTTTGGGGAATATGCAGACTGAACTGTATAGGAAAACCTATAGAACAATGTTTTACATAAGACTAGTCTGCACCGTAGAGATGCCCCTCACAATATTCTGAAGGGACAGTTTCTTAGAGCCTCGAGACTACTAATGTTGCGCATGGTGCCATTGCAGCTGTTGAAGCCATGGCTAGTGACTTTATATCTAGCGACTATTCTCTTACACAAGTCTCTAAGATTGCTGATCATGTGCTGTCACGTAGAGACAATGAGGCTAGCCCATTTTTTAAGGAACATGTAAGTAGTGCTGAAGCATGTAAAATGTTATCAGCAATAAACATCATCGCAAGCTCGTATTGTTCTGACCCACTCTAGCAGTATCAGTAAGGTATGTGATCTAGTGAAGAAACATTGGTCAGTACTTATGGTAGATGATTTGAAGAGAAGACCTGAGACAGTACTGAAGTTTTCATTTCGTAATAAGTCAAAGTCATCTGATGTTGTAAATCTTTGTTTATTCATTACCAATATGACTTCGGTTCTGACCTCGGAACTGATACGTCCGTTTCCAAGCTTGTGCCAGTCGAAAACTCTCAGCTAAGACCTACCCGTAGTGCCCCTGTCCTAGTTACTTCAGATCTCATTTGCCGCGTCCCTCGTCAGATGTGCTAACCATCTCTGTCAAAGCTGAGTAGAAAATTGTAATTTTTAAGATAAGTTTCTCCCCAAAATGTCTTATTTTTTTAGTCAATTTGGCCTTTTCTCACTGTCTCCTATAACCTAATTCTATTTCCTACCCTTTACCTTGGTAATTTAATTTCTCCCATTATTGGTACTGTCCCTCTCTCCTGCCTTTCATAGGCCCTTCCTTACCACTTGTGGTATTTTATTATTTTTTTTTTTAAATACCATTGTTGGTATTCTCTCACCTCTTTCTCTCCCTTCTTTTGTTTTTTCTATAGGATAGCCTTGTCTTACTATGTCAGACAAAGCTAAGTTGGGGTTTAAACAGTGTAACAAGTGTTGGGCGCAAGATGCCCAACTCGGATGGACATGCTCGTTATGTCTACTGTTTGGGTGTGGATCATATTAAAGCCGACTGTGACATTTATTGCTAGTTTTAGTAACTGTACACTAGCAGAACGTAAAAATAAGCTTATTTTAAAAGGTTTAATCAAGACACCTTTTTCGGAAGCTCTATCTGGGTAGGAGGTCTCACCCCCCCCCCCCCCAAAGACTAAAAAACATAAGGAAAAACGTAGTCACTCTGTTCCTGCATCTCTGTCAGTTACGGAACTGAGTTGGCTCTGTGCTTCGCCGGCATCCTTAGTGCAGACCTCTTCGGCACCAGGCTCTGTATCTTCTCCCTTGGTGCCATCCATGATATTCACCCCTATTTCGGTATCAACCTCGGCACCACTGACTTTGATCCCGTCCTTGGATCTGACATTGGCTCCTATGACTGTACTTGCTTCAGCACCATCCCTGGCCATGGTGCCGATAGTTTATTCGGCTCCAAAACTCAAATCTGCCAAGGACAAGATACTCTCTCAGCTTACGACCCTTTTGTGGGGCAGAGGTTTAGCCCCTTTCTAGAAAGACCTGGTTCTCCTTCAGCAGCCTCCTTTAAATCCACCAGGAGTTTTTCTGAATTAGATTTAGTGTGGGTTGTGGATCAGCTATGGCAGCTAGGGGATTGCCCATTCCATCTAGACTTTCCGTCCCTCTTGGCTCTGAATTTCTTTACTATATCTTCCCCTGTTTATCCTCCTCTGGCCTCTACCCACGTCCCGTTGATCTCGGTACCGATGTCCACCCCGGTGCATACGGTCTCTGCTCTGACAGCAGTTTTTCCCCTGTCGGCACGGACCACCCTTGTTGCATTGGCCGATGTTCTCTCGGAGCAGTGCTTGGACCGCCCTGGGCCTATTTTCTCACTGGTGCCGTCTTATGTCCATGGCTCCGGCCTCCAGTCCTCTCGGAGCTCCTCGGAGTGGGATGTGACCCCGGTTCCAAGGTTGTCCTTCCCGGTTCCTGGCTCCCATCCCTCCTCGTGCGGGCCTGCTTTCCAGGTGATGGAGAGGGTCCTTGCCTCCACAGGCTCGCAGTCGGCACCAGTGATATCAGTATCAGAACCGCCCATAGCATGCAGCTGACTCAACCCCAAATTTCTGGACCCCAGGCAAGGGAGTCGCAAGATCCCCCTTTGAAGGGAACCCCTTCTCCATAGTCCTCAGAAGATCCCACTGGGGGGCCACCCCGGAAGAAAGGGTGCATGAGGAAGCACTTTGATTCCCCGGAGGAATCTTTCACCGAAGACACAGATTGTGATGAAGGGGAAGGGTCCCCCCCGACGACGTCTCATACGGAGACCTTCTCAAAATCCTCAAACAGCGGGGAGACTTAAGTCCTCCAACCCTTGTGAGGAATCTATGTTCTTGCAGGCCTTCCGTGCCCAGCCATCTACTTCCTGGCTCACCCCACTGACAGATGACCTTGTTAAGCTCATTGTGCAGTGTGCCTGGAAGGCCCCAGACAACGTAGAACCTGTCCCCTGGAGGCCAGACAAAGTTTTATGTACACCTGAAGACCAGCCCTACTGGTCCAAGCAGTTGACAGCTGATTCTATGGTCATGGCCGCACCACCAAGAGGGAACTTGGCAGAAGATAGTTCTACTGTCCATCCTCCAAACAGGGAATCCTGGACTAGGGAAGTGGACCTATGCTTCAGCGACCTTTGCCATTCGGTCACTGAACTATCTGGCACACTTCAGTCCCCTCCAAAGAGACCTAATTTCTGAAATGTCTTCCTCTTGGGCGGGGGTACTGCCTGATGAGGTGCGCGACACTGTTGCTTTGCAGCTAGCTACCCTTGAATCCATCTTGGACTCCTCAATACTTTTGATAGGTCACACCACCAAGGTGGCAGCTCGAGCTGCCGCATCAGGCATTGTCATGAGACAATGTGTGGATGCTGTTGTGTGCCTTCGCAGACCCCTTTAAATCTTCCTTTGTTAATGCACCTGTCGACGAATCTGCACTTTTTGGACCCAAAGTACGAGACCCACTTGCACGAAGTGAGAAAGACAAAGACCTTGTCTGCTGTGGGCATACTCTCTCTTCCAACCCCCAGAGGTCCTACTCCAGGAACCATAATGGAGGAAAAATGTGGTTCAAGAAATCCCAAGTATCTTTTTGTGACGCTCTTGGTAAACAATCCCCCAGGGCAGAGAGGGCAACTATCTGAAAGACGCCCTTTTTGGGGTAGAGGGGGTCCGTGTAACCAGGGCGCTAGAGTAGTTTATCCGGCAGACCCTACCAGTGCTCCTGAGCAGCGGCCCAATTTGCTTTCCTCTGGTAGCCTGACATCTTATTACTACCGATGTTTGGGTGCAGAGAATAATATCCAGAGGCTACCAAATACCATTCGATTTAATTCCCAGACCCGTCAAATGAATCCCCGATGTACCACCCAATCGGAAGGAATTAGCACCCTTAGAAATAGAAAAGCTGCTAAGAAAGAGTCCTCCAACCAGTCCCAACAGACCAGACAGGATCCGGTTTTACTCAAGGTTCTTTTTAGTGTCCCATCCCTCCAGAATCTACTCTAACCCTATCGCACCACCAGACCACTAAGATCCAGCAACAAAAATCACTTGCAGATCACTAAAGCCAATAACTCTGCTGGTGAAGCACTATTCTCTTGCGCCATAGCCAAATTATGGAACTCACTCCCACCCACAATTACCTCCGTACCATCATGCACCAACTTCAAAACTTTATTAAAAGTGCACCTAAAAACATGCTGGCTATGCCCTTGCAGCTCCCACTCTAATATCATCCACCCCATCCAACTACTACCTTTCTTTAACCTCCACTAACTACTTCGATGATAGCAAGCTCAGATGCTCATAAGCCTAGTACTTGTTATACAGCAGGAACTTCTCATTGTTACATTTGTTAATGCCTGTTATATACTTCACAGAAAGATTCTAGTTGTCTACTGATGTACTATGTTCTTAATCTGTAAATATGTTGTAAGTAATGTCTATGTTAAATTGTTAATCGCTATGTAATCCAATGTAAGTACCGTCTGTTTATTTTACTGTGGAGCTTTTCTCCCCGGGCCTCCCCTGAAAATGGACCCACGTCCAGTCGGGCACTCCCGGTCAACAAATTTAAATAAATAAATAAAGACAGGGGACTGGAGACCAATCCTGGATCTCAGCCTATTGAACAAATTTATCAAACCTCAAAAATTCCGGATGGTCAAGGTATAGTCCATTCTTCCCTTCCTAGAGAAGGACAACTGGATGTGCTCTATAGATCTCCAGGACGCATACTACCACACAAAGATCGATCACCGCTCCCGGAGGTTTCTCTGCTTCTGGCTGGGAGCCAATCATTACCAGTTCAGGGCACTGCCATTCAGTCTGTCGACCCCCCCCAAGTGTTCAAATATATGGCAGTTGTAGTAGCTCATCTTCGACTACAAGAATTCCAGGTGATTCCCTATCTAGACGATTGACTCCTTACCGCTCCGACCACGAATCTCCTAGTCCACAGCCTCTCTTACACTCAAGGTCTCGCTCTCCGCTTGGGGATTACAATCAACACTGTAATTTATTGGAGCGGTCTTCCACACAACATCCTGTCAGGCTTCTCTCCTCCCTCACAGGCTTTCGAAAATAAGGCACCAAATCTAAGACCACCTTCCTCAGACCTATCTTGTACTGCAACTCTTGGGCTCCATGGCGGCTGCAGTTACATTAGTACCATTGGCGAGGCTGCACATGAGAATCCTGCAGTGGCTCCTTTCTGCACAGTGGTCGTTTCTAACTCACCCACTTGACCACATGATATGTCTTACAAACCGTTGCAAAGAAGAAATGCTATGGTGGATGAAGCCACAAACTAATCTTTGGTGTCAACCGTTCTGTTTTCCCCAGCCCACGGCCACTGTGACCACGGACGATTCCCTGTTAGGATGGGGGGGTGCATTTCCAGGGAAAGACTGTCCAAGGCACCTGGTCCCCCATGGAGGCCAATTTGCACATAAATGTCCTGGAACTGAGGGCAGTTCTCTTAATGTTGCAAGCGTTCTATGCATCCCTACCCTCTGGGACCATTGCAATTCAGTCAGACAACATGTCAGTCTGGTATGTCAGCAAGCAAGGCAGAACCAGGTCTTACCCCCTGTGTTGGGAAGCCATGAGGATTTAGCACTGGGCAATAGCTTCCAACCGCTTTCTTATTGCAACACTCATTCCCGGGAGTTCCAGCCTTATTGCGGACAGTCTATGCAGGAATATCCTGATGCATCGTGAGTGGTCCCTCAACCCTGTAACAGCAGATCGGATCTTCCAATGCTGAGGCAAGCCTTGCTGTGATCTGTTTGCTTCCCCCCTAAACTACAAATGCAGAAGCTACTTTGCCCTGATTTTCCCTGGGGGGGGGGACCCCTGAGGAATGCTCTAACGCACAATTGGCCCCTGGGTTTCTGTATGCCTTTCCCCTGTTTCCCCTCTTTCCAAAATTTATCCAGAAAGCTCAGAGGTTGAGAAGCAAAGTGATCCTCATTGCCCACTACTGGCCCTGGTAAGTCTGGTTCCCGTTTCTATGGCCTCATCTGTTTCACAGCCTGTGGATCCTGGATCATTCCCAAGACCTGTTATCTCATCCTCGGGGACTGATTCAGCAAACCTCCACAGTCTAAATCTCACAGCTTGGTTCCTCCACTTTCAATGATTGCCAGGCTGCCTGACATCCCATCTCCTGTTCGTGAAATTCTTCTGGCTTCACACAAACCTTCCACCAGGAAAGTTAATTCTAGTAAATGGACTAAGTTTTCTGTTTGTGCCAAAGATCAGAACATAGATCCTTCTCTTTGTCTATTCAAAAGATCCTTCAATAACTAACAGCTCTTTTACATGCAGGAGCCACAGCATCGACTATCACTGCACATTTAGCAGCTATCGACAATTTTCATAATGGACTTGATAATTCTTCGATTGTCACAATGCCTATGCAAGACATTTTTGAAAGGATTATTACATGTTAAACCTCCAGTCAAGCCTCCCTTAGAACCCTGGGACTTTACTTTGGTCCTTCACTCTCTCACAGGTCCTCCTTTCAAGCCCTTTGATTAATGTGATTTAAAATTTTTGTCATGGAAAACCTTACTTCTAATAGCACTTACCTCAGCGAGACAAGTATCTGAGCTGCAGGCATTGTGTCAAGAGACCTTACTTGATCTTTCACACGGATAGGGTGTGCCTTCTTACTGACCCTTCTTTCTTGCCCAAGGTCATTTCTGGATTTTCCATTAACTAATCTATTGACCTGCCGTTTTTTCTTTCCTTTATGCTAATAGAGGGGAGTACCTTTTGCACACCCTTGATGTGCATCAGCAGCTTTGTTGTTATTTGGATAGGACTAAATCTTTCAGGTAAATAGATCAATTGTTTGTGGCCTTTGCAGGACCCAGATTGGGTAAACCTGTTTCCAAAGTGGCTTTATCCTCCTGGCTTAGAAACGTCATTACTTTTATCTACCAACAGAATAAGCTATCTTTACCTTCCAGAATAAAGGCTCATTCTACCAGATCTACTGCTGCTACTGTAGCATTTCATTCCAGAGCCTCTATGGATGATATCTGTGCAGCAGCCACTTGGGCAAGACCTCATACCTTTATCTCTCGTTACAAATTGGATTTGGCCTCCAGGGGACGAGCATCTTTTGGTTCTATGGTGCTCAGGAATATCCTTCCTTAGGGCCACCCAGGACTCGAGTAGCTGAGAACTCTGTCCTATTTGTAATGAATAAACAAAGATTTACAACAGCGGATAAAGAAGTTATGTCTTACCATAATATTCCATCTGTGTTGTAGATATTTGTTCATTCATTACTTCCTTCCCCCTGCCTGGACTCCCGGTGGACTTTAGGAACTCCTGGTTGGGGTATTTGCTCAGACAGAACCTTCTACTTTTTTTCTATTACTATCTCTATTATAGAGGGGCGGGTAAACTCGATCAGAAGTAACTAGGAGAGGGGCATTAAGGGTAGGTCTTAGCTGAGAGTTTTTGGCTGGCACAAGCTTGGAAACGGCCGTATCGGTTCCGAGGACGGAACCAAAGTCCTATTTGTAATGAATGAACAAAGATCTACAACTCTGATGGAACATTATGGTAAGACTCAACTTCTTTTTTGAAGCGACAGTTGTGTTATAAACACTTTGGAAATGGTTCCATTGTACGTTCAGATCGTAATGGAACATATCCATGTTGTTCATGCAGCGCATCTAAGCATGTATGGGTTAGCAGCCATTTCATGCACTCTCCCCTGAATTATAGAACAGATTTTGGATTTCATGCTAGTTGTAGAACTACAAATGTAGTCTGTTTTGCTAAATGCCAACTCCGTGATGGTATAACCGCTTTTTGAAGGACAGAATCTTGGAGCATATAGGGAATATTTGGAGAAGTAAGCTGAATAATGTGTTGGCTAGGCATGTTGTTGAATGTGGGGCCCAACACTATTGTAAGTTTGTTTTAGAAATTGTTGAAAAGAGCAAAAGAGGAGGTGATATCAATATCATTGAATGTACTGAACTTAAATGGATTATTTAATTAAAAGCTGATCAAGTTCTGGGATTAAATGATAGTTCTGTCAAGCAGATGTTGGGAGCACGTGGGTTGGTACATTAACTCTGGCTTATGTTTATTAATGAAATGTTTTATGAATGGATTGCGGTGCTAACTTAGTGACTTCACTTAATTTTGATTGTTATTGCTTTTAAATATGTGTTTTTATTGTATGTAATGTCTGATGAAGCGGCCAATTAGTCATGAAAGCGCTCACCGTTTTGTTTTTATGTATTAAAGTAACTTGCTGTGGTGGTTGAGTTGGTTTATTTTTCCATTTTCCTATCTCCCACCCTCCCTCCCTATTCTTGTGTTGGTATTAGTGTTGCTGGCTCTGGAATTGCCCGCCCCTCCTGTAAGTCTGTATTAGAACACTCCTCCTGGGTCCATCTCATTTGCTCACTTTGCCAAGTACAGTGAGATCATATTCTGAGTTTAGTGTTCACTCTACTTAATACAGAAAGTAGATTTGAGAAGGCCCAAAAAAAGTTTTTTTTTTCATTTGCTTTTACTGCATTTGTCTTTCCTCCTACTTTATTTTGCTTTTCTTAAAAGTACTCTATTTTATTTAGTCTGCTGCATTTATTACTGCTTGGTAGTATCCTGATTATATTGTAACTGTTATTCTAAGTCTTTTGGTTTAAGCACTTGGGCTTCATACAGGCTGTTTTACATTAAGAAGGTTTGTGGTCGGCACTGTTGTGGCAGGACAGGTAGCTTACATCCTTCTAAGCTGGGAATTGCTGATTGAAGGCCCAGTGTCTGCTATTGTTGTGTGTCTAGACTTTTTCCCGGTTAGGGGTCGCCACAGCAGCACTCCGGTCCGCTAATGATTGGCATTAGATTTTTACGTGCCGAGTTGCCAGCTCTGATGCACAACCTTCAACGAAGGTACACCCATTCACGCATGTGTCCACGCAGAAGACGCTCTAGCTGAGAATCGAACAGGACAACGTCTTACTGTGAGGCGACAACGCTACCGCAGCACCACCACCGCAGTGTCTGCTATTCTAAAAGTGTATTACTTCTGGCTTAAGCACTTGGGCTTCAGGCTAGTTATTCTACATTAAGAAGGTTTGTGGTCTGCACTGTTGTGGGAGGAGAGGCTGAATTCTGCCCTTCTGAGTTGGGAATATCTGGTTACAGGGTTATTGTGCCTGCTTATTTGAACTGTTTCTTTCTATAATTGGTGCGGCTTGTTGCTGTAGCATAGACCAGATTCAGGCCTGCTGAATCTAGCTTTGTTTAGGTTCATAGGTTCATATGTAGGTACTAGGCTATTGGCCCTAGGGCCTATATAAGCCTAGCCAAACGGTACCCTGGCTTTTGCCACCCAAGAAAATTATTTTCCTGTGCCCCTGTCAAGCAGAGCCGCAGAAGTGATCCCTGGGGTGAATTTCCGATCTCCCATCCAATCTTAAAGATTTTTCTTGAAGAGTGCTAATGAGGAGCGTTGTTTGATATAGGTAGGTAGGTAGTTTGTTTGTATAACTTGAGCACTGATCCAGGCCATCTTTTTTGGAGAAGGTTCCCCTGCACCCTAATAAGCAGGGGTGTGCAGTTAGAACTTGTCTGAAGACTGCTGGAACAGGGCTTAGTTTTTTCTGGTTAATTGGGTAACTTGTTTAAATCAGTTTGTTTTTCTATTGTTTGTTTATATATATATATATATATATATATATATATATATATATATATATATATATATTGCATTTTATTCATCTGCTTTTACTGTATTTATGTTTCTTCCTACTTTATTACTAGTGGCATTGACTACAACTCTGATCTGCGATGTATAACCAAGTATCCTTTTCTGTGCATTTAAAGTGTTTTTTGAGTGTATCTGCTTTTTCTTTAAAAAAAAAAAAATATATATATATATATATATATATAATATATATACACACACACACACACACTTGCTCGCCGCCTTTCTAAGCTAGTATAGTCCAGTTTTCAGGTTAGTGCTGAATTCGGGGCTGTGTTACAAATCTCTGTGTTTGCCCACACCTTACTTGGATAGAAGGAAGTTCTCTGTTCACCTGTGAGAGAGGGGAGCTTTGAGCAGCCTGTATGTCCCTGGAGGAGTAGTTTCAGGCCAGAAATTAGTAGTTTATTGGCCATTTTGGGCTAGTTTCTCTTTCATTTCCCTGCTATAAATACCGTATTTGCCCGGTTATGCGTGCCGGTTGCTCTGCGAAGTCTCCTCTTCAATTTTTCCCTTGGAACTAGATAAACTTTCAACTTAAGCACTCAAGCCACTCATTTCTCGGCCTGGAACTTACTCAAAACTTATAGCAAGCACTTATAAACCCTAGCACTAGACCCTCTTGTACTGTACAGAAGGACAAGGCTCTCTATTCGACCTTACCAGCCATCCAGTAAAACAGTTCACTGTACCTATCAAGGCATGTCCAAAGGGCAGTTTCATGTGTACTGTCCAGTCCAGCTGGTGAATCTGGGCATTTTGAGGCAATGTTACAGCTACCTCATGTACACAGACAACCCCCTCCTCCTACCACCAAACACTAATACATGCGAGAGATGCAATTATATAGCCAAACTGGAGGCTAAGCTCTCTCAACCGAAGACTGGATCAGACATTCAAGAGGAGAAGGGAAATACTTGCATCACACCACCAGTCTCACATAAACCCATTAAAGCAGCACTGGAAAAAACGCACATATATAGGTTCATAGGTTCATACTAGGCTATCTGCCCAAGGGCATTTATAAGCCTAGCCCATAGTTATGTGGCTTTCGCCACCCCTTTAGTTTGAATAAAAACTATGCCTATAATTTTTCTGTGCCTCTGTCAAGCAGTGACACTGAAGTAATCCCTGGGGTATATCTGCGATCTCCCATCCATTGGGCAAGATTCCTCTTGAACAAGGCCAGCGAGGTGCTCTGCCTCACATGTACCGGGATTTTGTTCCACAGCATAGGGAGTCTCTGGGTGATGAATCTGTCCCTCCAGCACGTTCTATTTATAACCGTGTCAAGGTTTAAGTCTCCCGCCCTTGTGGTTCTGAGGGATCTAGATTTTTTGAGATGAAGCATATTCATCAAATCTGGGTTTGACATGGCCTTATATGTCAGGCACAGGTCACCTCTGAGCAAGCGGTATGAGACTGAATAGAGCTGGAGTTCTTTCAGTCGGGCAGCATAAGACATATTTTTGAGACCCTTTATCCTTTTGGTGAGGAACTTTTGGGGCCTTTCAAGCTGCAGCAGGTGTCTGGTCAGATACATTCCGAACGGGGCATTGTACTCAATCATAGGTCTGAGTGATGAGTACAGGGGGACGATGACCTCCCTTGATCTAGATGTGAATCCCTCCATGATCAGGTGGGCGATATAGAAGGTTTTCCTAACTACTTTAGCAACATGAGTGTCAAACGAAAGGCTACTGTCAACTTGGGTCCCCAGATCCCTGATGACTTTTTCTGTGCTCAGTGGATTGCCACCTATATGGTAGCTAGGGGTAACCTTGTTTTTCCCAAAGGGTATGACTATGCATTTTTTGGCGTTTAACTTCAGGCCATGGCTCTGGTACCAGTTATCTGTTTCTGTAAGGCCCTTCTGGAGGATATCTGTGTCAGATGTGTTTTCGACTGTGGCGCCCAGTTTGCAGTCATCTGCAAACTTTGTCAGCCATAACCCTCCTGTGTTTGCTTGTACTTCAGAAAAGTAGATGCCGAACAAGAGTGGACCCAGGACTGAGCCCTGTGGGACACCACTTGTGACAGGCTTTGAGTCTGACATGGCTCCAGCAACTCTGACCCTGTGGGTTCTGTCACTTAGCCAGTTTGCAACCCATCTTGTGATGTATGGGTTTACATTCAAGCTGATGAGTTTTTCGATGATACCTGAGTGGGGTATTGTGTCGAAGGCCTTTGCCAGGTCGAGGTAGGCTGTATGGACTGCCTTTCCCTCATCAATGGCCTTGGTGACTGTCTCAAAAGTCAACCAAGTTTGAGGCAGGATCTGCCTTTGACAAAGCCAAACTGGGTTGGATCCAAAGTCTGCAAGTTCCCTATGTCTTTATTTATGAGTTCCATTATGATCCTCTCCATGGCTTTGCAGATAAGGCTTGTCAAGCTAATGGGGCGGTAATTTCCAGGGTCTGTGGAGGCACCGCCCTTATGAAGTGGGACCACAGTCGCCGTGCGCCACTCCTTGGGGTACGTATCCTGAGGTGAGGCTAAGATTAAACAGCTGTCCTAACTGTGGGTTTAATTCCTCGTTGAGTTCATGAAGCACACAGCCGGGGACACCATCCGGTCCCATGGATGCTGTGTTTTTTGCCTTAGTGAGGGCAGTTCTCACCTGGGCGTTGGAGATGTTTGGGGGGCTACAATCCTCTGGAATAGATATCTCTCCTTTTGGGGGGGAGGGGAGAAGTTTGCACTGAACCTGTCAGCCAGTATGTTAGCAATGTGTGTAGGTTCAGTAATTTTCACATCATTTTGAACTAATTCTGAGCATATCTGGGAGTTTCCTCCTAGGTTTCTAACATATCTAAAGAAGGCCTAGTCCTTGGCGATTTTTCTCTCAAAACTTGCCTTGGATGATTTTATGAGAGCTCTTAGTTTTTTACTTATAATGATCAAAGGTGTCTTATCTTTCAAGGATTTTGCTCTATCTTGTAGTAGCTTCCTCCTTTTGTTGTAGAGCTTGTTTATGGCTGGGGTCCACCAGACTGGACGCTTGCCTTTGGTACAGAGAGTCTTAGTTTTGTTTGGGATTGCCTGATCCATGCAGTCCTGTAGGTGCTGGTAGAAGGCATTTGTAAGTGATTCAGCGGTTTGAGTAATGTTTACCACTGGCTCAGGGGCCTTAAAGGAGACCACACCAGTGTTTAGAAGTGTGAAATCGGCTTTTGAGAAGTTTTTCACTGTGGTCTTTTTTGTTTCAGGTGGGGGCGGGATGAGGACCTCCAGTGAGATTAGTTTATGATCTGATCTCACCAGTGAGGGGTATACTTCCGGTGTTGAACATTTTGATCCCATGTTCGTGATGATGAGATCAAGTATGTTTTCTCCTCTTGTGGGGATGGTGACTAGTTGTTCCATGGCATTTGAGTTTATGAACTCCAGGAATCTTTGGGTTAGAGTGTTCGGGCTTGAGTAGTGTTCCCAGTCTATATTAGGGTAGTTGAAGTCACCTAGTATGATGGTGTTTGGAGATACATTTATCCCCTCCAATGTTTTCAGGAAGGCCATGGGAGGTTCCTGAGTTTGAGAGGGTGGCCTGTAACATGCTACAAATTGCAGAGCAGTCTTGCCTATGGTTAATTGCACCTGGATGGTCTCCGATGCATCGTGCGTTGCCACCAACCTTGAGGTGTGGGTGTCCTTTATGAATATGGACACCCCCCCCCTTTCTTGGTGTTGTCCGGATTTTGGGGCCGGAACGCATGATATGAGGTGAAACCTGTTAGTGCTGGGGTGCTCTCAGGAGCCTTGAACCAGGTGTACATGAAAACATACTCGGAGGCTCTAAATAAAAATCTGTAAAACCAACAGAGACCTCCAAAGCAAACATCCAAGCAACCTCCACCCCCCAACACAAACCATGAAACACATACTTCACAAAACCAGTGTGCCATGCAATCACAGCCCTTAAGGCAAAATAATATACCCAGCATACTAGTAATAGGTGACTATAGTCATGCACACTGACGTCCCACTTACTAGGCTGAATAAGGCGAAGGTTACTGTTGGCTGCCTGTCGGGCACCAGGATCCGCCACATAACACAAGCACTCGGGTCACTACAGAACAAGTACAAATATGACACTGTCATTGTCCATGTTGGTGTGAATGACCTGAGCCGTACCTCTCTGGACTACATGAAAAGAGACATGGAAGAGCTCTCTGATCACGTAGCCCAAGCCAGTATGATCCTGACCCTTAGTAGCATCCTGCCCTCACCAAGAATGATACCGTGGTATAAAGAAAAAATTCTCAATTTCAACAATTGGCTAAGTTTCTGGTGTCATTCAAAGGGGATCCAGTGTCTGTCCGCCTGGGATGACATGCTCGACAAGCCACACTGCTTCGCTAGAGACGGCTTGCACCTGTCACCCTTAGGCTTTCGAATACCGGCCAAGGCTCTTGCCACCCCCATAGTGCCTTTTTTAGGCAAGGCTCAAAAGACAAACCTACCGCCGTAAATAGCACAAGTAACAAAAAACTGAGGGTAGTGCTACTCGATGCCAGAAGTCTGAAACTCAAAATGCACGCACTCGAGGCACTCCTCAGTATGGAGAAAATCTATATATGTGTAGTAACAGAAACCTGGTTTAAGGCTCCAGAGAGCACCCCAGCACTACCAGGCTACAACTCATACCATACATTTCAGCCACAGAACCCAGACCGAAATGCAAAAGGTGGGGGCATATCCATATTTATCAAGGATACCCACACCTCCAGGTTAGTGGCACAGCACAATGCTTCAGAGATCATCCACGTGCAACTAACAATGGGCAAAACTGCAATTCAAATTGTAGTTTGCTACAGATCACCCACCATGTCCCAGGACCCCCATTCTGCGTTCCTGGAAACACTGGGAAACAACGGTTTTACCAAACACCCTAATATTGGGTGATTTCAGTTATCCAAGTATTAACTGGGAGAACTACTCAAGTACTAACTCCCTTGCCCAACATTTCCTAGAATTTATAAACTCAAACGCCCTGGTTCAACTGGTCAGCACTCCCACCAGAGGTGACATATTGGACCTGGTCATCACCAACATGGGCGACCGGTGTTCCACACCGGAGGTCAACCCCTCGCTGGTTAGATCTGACCATAAACAAATCACTTTGGATATCCACATTCCGCCTCCGCCCCCACACCCGACCAAGAAAACCACCGTGAAAAACGCTTCAAAAGCAAACTTCACGTTACTTAAGACCGAGGTGGAAAGTTTCAAAGCCCCCATGCTGAAGGATAACGCTGTCCAAGCTGCAAAATTCTTTACTAATGCATTCTACGGGCACCTACAAGAATGCATGGATCATGCCATCCCAAGCAAAACCAAGACTCACTCGTCCAAGAAAAGGAAACCAGTCTGGTGGACTCCTGCCATAAACAAGCTGTACAATAGGAGGAGGAAACTAGGACAAAAAAAGAGTAAAATCCCAAGAAGGGAGGACATCCCCGATCAGTATCGGCATGAAACTATGATCCCTCATAAAATCATCCAAGGCAAGCTTTGAAAGAAAAATTGCCAAAGACTCGAAAGATAACCACAAGGTATTCTTTAGCTATGTCAAGAATCTAAGTGGCAATGCTCAGATCTGCTCAGAGTTAGTGCAGAATGGCACACAATACACTGAACTGACAGATATCGCCAACATCCTGGCAGACAAGTTCAGTGCAAACTTCACCTCTGTCTCACCCCCAAGAGGGCCCATAACCATACCAGAAGAATGTAGAGTCCCTGAAATCACAGACACCCAGGTTAAAACAGCCCTCTCCAAAGCCAAAAACACAGCATCAATGGGACCGGATGGTGTCCCGGGCTGCGTCCTACATGAGCTGAGACGAATTAACCCCTCACCTAAACACAATGTTCAAACCCAGCCTCTCCACAGGCTACGTACCTATAGAGTGGTACACAGCAGCGGTTATTCCGCTCCACAAAGGTGGAGCCACAACAAACCCGGGAACTATCGCCCTATAAGCCTGACTAGCTTGGTCTGCAAGGTTATGGAGCGCATCATCATGGAACTCATTAACAGAGACATTGGGAACCTCCAAACACTAGACCCTACCCAGTTTGGCTTTAAGGGCAGATCATGCCTCCTAAACTTGGTGGACTTCTTTTAGACAGTTACCAAGGCTATTAATGAGGGAAAGATGTTACACACAGCCTACCTAGACCTCGCAAAGGCCTTCAACACCATTCCCCTTTCTGGTATTATAGACAAGCTCACCATCCTGAACATAAACCCCTACGTCACAAGATAGGTTGCCAACTGGCTCACTGACAGAACCCTCATGGTGAGAGTTGCGGGAGCTAGGTCCGAGACTAAATCGGTTACAAGTGCAGTTCCCCAGGGCTCAGTCCTAGGACCCCTCCTGTTTGACATATACTTCTCAGAGGTACAGGCAAGCACAGGAGGACTATGGCTGACCAAGTTCGCAGACTACTGCAAACTAGGGGCTGTAATTGACTCTCCGGCTGACAGACATCCTCCAAAAGGGTCTCACTGAGATGGATACCTGGTGTCAAAATCATGGCTCAAGCTAAATGCCAAAAAGTGCATAGTCATCCCCTTTGGAAAAAAACAAAAGTACCCATAAACTACCACATAGGTGGTAGTCCCCTAAATACGGAAGACATAATAAGGGATCAGGGGCCCCAAGTAGATAGTAATCTCACCTTTGATAATCACATTGCCAAAGTGGTTAGAAAATCCTTCTACGTGGCCCACCTAATCACAGAAGGGTTCGCATCCAGATCAAAAGAGGTCATTGTGCCCCTCTACTCATCACTTATCAGACCCATCATAGAGTACAACGCCCCATTTGGGATGTACCTTACAAGATGCCTGCAACAGCTGGAAAGACCACAGAAGTACCTCGCCAAGAGGGATCACTGGCCTCAAACAGATGCCCTATGCAGCTCGACTGAAGAAATTACAGCTGTACTCAGTTGCATACCGCCTACTCAGAGGTGATCTCTGCCAGACATACAAGGCCATGTCCAACCCAGAATTGATGGACATGCTCAACCTAAAGAAAACCTTATCCCCGCGAGCCACATGCTCTAGGGATCTAAACCTCACCACAACAATAAATAGGACATGCTGGAGGGATAGATTCCTGTCCCAGAGACTTCCCATGCTTTGGAACAAGATCCCAATCTACATTAGGCAGAGCTCCTCGCTAACACTCTTCAAGAGGAACCTTGACGAGTGGATGGGAAACAGAAAGTTTACCTCGGGGATCACTTCAGTGGCTCTGCTGGGCAGAGGCACAGGGAACTAATCTAAGGGGGCGGCGAAAGCCAACACATTCTGGCTAGGCTTATAAATGCCTTTGGGCAGATAGCCTAGTACCTATCTATGAACCTGTATAGGCTACAGTTTGCAAGCCTTTTAAATAAGTATGCAACTCCCTTCTCATTTCTAAGCTTTAGAGAATTTTCTTTGGTACTGGCACTGTTAGTTCCAGTGTTAATTGACTAAATATTTTGGTGGTAGCATGTGTATCACTATTTTAAGGCATTCCTATTTGGAGTACCCCGGAGGACAATACTAGGTTAAGCTCTATTCTTGCTTACTACTGAGCTGCACCCCTGATCTACTGTCTCAATATAAACTTTGTATGCAGTTTACTTTTTCCTTTTGAAGGCTAGTATCACCCTAGAGAGAACCCAAAAGGAAATGCAGATTGAACTTGATAAACCTTTTGGCAGTGGCAGTTAATAATAATAATAAAACAATGAGTGTGCAGCAGTACATGCCTGTATTACCTAGACTGCCAAAGGTACTCTTTGGGAATAAGAGTCCAGATGTAGGACATCATAGTCCGCTAAACTGTGTATGACCATGCTAATGGTCCCAGGTTAGTGTTGCCAGAATGCAGAAAGAAGCTGTTGATGGACTACAAGTGTTGTAATATGTGGGAGTTCAGATTCTGTTCTTATGTTAGCAAACTTACTGTTAGGAATCTTGTATATTTTTTTGAGGTCTGTCATTGCACAGCATTAGGACTGTCGACTGTTAAGCTGTATGACAGGGTTCCTCAGCCTGTATTTCTCCATTAAGTGACTCTGAGCAACTCTGTTAACCAGACAGACCTGTTTCTTCCAATAGTCAAGCTCTTCACTGGTCTGCTGGACTGCATGCCTTGTAACGAATATGGCTTTATGAATATGTGAACTAACAGGTTTCTCTACTGTACTTGTTTTTTGTGCTTCCTATTGAAATGTCTGCACTTGAAATGCAGAATGCTGACAAGCCCCCCCCCCCCCCCCAAAAAAAGGCTGAAAACACAAGAAGTGCAAATTTCAAAAATTGCTGCTGTTCTTTAAACTTCTTTTTGTGTTAGGGGGCAAGTCCTCCAGACCTTTGAACTTGACTCCGAGATCGCCATACCTCAGAAAAAGGGAATATTGTGAGAAATGGCATCTCAGACTTGGTGTATGCAAGTTCAGTCTCTCAGCCATGTAGTCTGTGTCTTTTGGGACTCTGTCTAGCGGGTCCTGACATTTCAAATGGTTACTGTTTTTTGCATAAACTTTGTGGAGCAGTTAATGTTAACATTTGTTTTCCTTGTTCTGTGTTATAATGTTTATATGCTGTTTGGATTCGTATCACTCAGTCAAAACCACTAGAAAATGAAACTGACTTAATGCAGAATAAAACTTTATTCAGAGAAAATGTTTATACAGATGTGCAAGCCCTGTGCACCTTCCTTAGTTTAAATAACATTTAAATATACTGACTTGCAACCACAGAACAAGTGCATATATCTTTAAGACACTCTAAACACTGGACTTCACAGATAAGACTCAAGAAAAAAATCTATTAAACATGAGACTTAAAAAAAAAAATCAAAAAAATCTACTAAACATGATATTGTAAAACATTGTACGGCTGACAGTACAGTAAACTGTAAAGTAACCTGAAAGCTGTAAAAGTATGAAGATATGATCCCTTCTACCGTACAGCCCTGTAAGAGTGAGCATTTTTAGTCTGAACTGGAGCTGTACGTCCCTTATCTTGTACCTTTTGCAATGTCACAGCAACATTTCAGAATGGAATATACTAACAAAAAAAAAATTGTAGTTGCACTTGACACACACGGGACAAAAGTGAAGTTTCACAGAAGCGAGCAGTTTGATTAAAGTTTAATTTGCAGCAAAGTAAGCCTCGCTGTGTCCAACAAAATGACATGCTGCAGATAATATAAATTGTGTGTGTGTATACATGTATATTTTGTTGCTTTTTTGAAATGTATATGCTTTTTGAGTTCCTTAGCTTCCCATATTCTTTTTGAATTGTATTCCTTTTTTATAGTAGGACGTTTCTAACATTTAAGCTTTCATCCATCTCTGTGGTGCCTCAGCTTGTGCATTGACTACGTTCTCTCACTGTTCTAGGTAACTGATCCAGGTGGGTCCTGAATGTGCCAGCCAGGGAGGAAGTGAGATTGAGTGCCTCTCTTTGCATTTCAAGGGATGGTGTAGACCTGCGAAGGATACAGAAGTTGGTCTAAAATTGTGTGTCCAGAAGCGCACTGTTGCTCTGAGATCAGCATGGCTGAAGTTTACTTTGTTCTGTGTAGTTGACAGCAGAAGAGGAGTTAGTCCTGTTTAGAAATAATTCCTTAATCTTATAAACTCCCAATTTGTTTTTCCTCCAGCTGTCTAAGGATACAAAGGAATGAGGAGGTACATCAAAAATCTGGGGAGAAAAGACCTGGTGGCCACGAAGAGATGCCCCACAAAAACAAAAAGCCATCTGTTTTCTTTATTGGCTTTTTATCAGTTCAGGATTGGAAGAGATTGAAGCCTGTCTCAGTAAGCAGTGGACACGAGACAGGAGGCATTTCCAAGTGGAATGCCAGTCCATTGCAAACCACACATCCATGCATGTATACCTAAGCCACTTTTGCTCTGACGTTTTACCAGCCATCATCTCCTTGTAATGTTGGGGGAAAATAAAGACACGGGTAAAAAAAAAAAACAATGACACACAGAGAAAGCACGTAGGCCAGACAAAGCAAGCATCCTAGCAGAAATTTAACTGGGGAGTTAACACTGTGAGGCCCGACACTCCCTCATCGGTGACACCAATGCATGAAATTACATAATCCATTGTTCCCTACTGTGATAGTGCAATGTTTTCATATAATCATATAGTGGATTATCTCTGTGATACTGTATCCTCTGTCTTCCCTAAAAAAAGCATTTAAATTTAATGTGCCTTCCTTGTAAGCATAATGCTGTAAAAATAAAAAAATAATGGCATGTATTCGTGAAATATCCGACACAGTAATTTGATCTTTTGGCTGGAGGCATTTGCATAACATTGCATTTTATAGATCAGAATTTTGTTTTTTAAAATACTAGACGAAATTTTACTTCTGCTGTATTTATTCAGTTTCTTTGAGATGCATATTTTCAGTAGTTGCTCTTGATGTCACCTGTTTTCGCATCTGCTTTTTTGAAGTAAAAGAAAATGCCAAAGGATCCTAGTTGACCAAGTTTGCAGACAACTACAAGCTAGGAGCAGACATTGAATCCCCAAATGACCTGGCCACCCTATGTGAATGTTTGTCCCAAGTAAATAACTGGTGGCAAAATCATGGACTGAAACTAAATGCCAAAAAAAGTGTTATTGTATCTTTTGGGAAGTTTTCCACCCCATGGAACTGCCACATGGATAATACACCCCCAAGAGTTGGCACAGTTCAGGATTTGAGAACTTATGTGGACAATGACCTAATTTTTGACCAGCATATGTCCATTTTGTAAGACAGTTTTCTGTATTGCACAGCTTTGTAAACAAAGGGATTGTGTCCAGATCAAGGGATGTCATTGTCCCACTCTAGCCAGTCTCATTAAGGCAGTCATTGAATATAATGTCCCCTTTGGCATGAATCTGTCCAGGCATATGCAGCAACTGGAGCGCCTGCAGAGGTAGTTCAAAGGATACAAGGCCCAAACAACATGTCTTGCATAGACAAACTCAAAACCCTGTCACTGTAATCTGTGTCCTGCACACTGAGGTGACATATGTCTGGCATACAAGACATTCTCCAACCCACTGCTGATGGATTTTTTGCATGTAAGTAAGTCGAATGGCATCAGAAGTACCTGCTCTAGGGATCTAAACCTCTTCTGCAATATCAACAGAACAGTTTGGAGGAGCAGGTATATCTCACAGAGGTTACCACTGCTGTGGAACAGGCTCCCCATCCACACAAAACAAAGTTCATAGGTTCATACTAGGCTATCTGCCCGAGGGCATTTACAAGCCTAGCCCATAGTTTTGTGGCTTACGCCACCCCTTTAGTTTGGAGAAACTATGCCCATTGTTTTGCTGTGCCTCTGTTGAGCAGTGACACTGAGGTAATCCCTGGGGTGTATCTGCGATCTCCCATCCATTGGTCAAGATTCCTCTTGAACAAGGCCAGCGAGGTGCTCTGCCTCACATATACCGGGATTTTGTTCCACAGCATAGGGAGTCTTTGGGTGATGAATCTATCCCTCCAGCACGTCCTATTAATAACCGTGTCGAGGTTTAAGTCTCCCGCCCTTGTGGCTCTGAGGGATCTAGATTTTTCGAGATGAAGCATGTTCATCAAATCTGGGTTTGACATGGCCTTGTATGTCAGGCACAGGTCACCTCTGAGCAAGCGGTAAACAACTGAATATAGCTGGAGTTCTTTCAGTCGGGCAGCATAAGACAGATTTTTGAGACCCTTTATCCTTTTGGTGAGGAACTTTTGTGGCCTCTCCAGCTGCTGCAAGTGTCTGGTCAGATACATTCCGAATGGGGCATTGTACTCAATCATTGGTCTGATGAGTGATGAGTATAGGGAGACTATGACCTCCCTTGATCTAGATGTGAATCCCTTCATGATAAGGTGGGCAATGTAGAAGGTCTTCCTAACTACTTTAGCAATATGAGTGTCGAATGAAAGGCTACTGTCAACCTGGGTCCCCAGGTCCCTGATAACTACTTCTGTGATCAGTGGATTGCCACCTATATGGTAGCTAGGGGTAACCTTGTTTTTCCCGAAGGGTATGACTATGCATTTCTTGGCATTTAACTTTAGGCCATGGCTCTGGCACCAGTTATCCGTTTCTGTGAGACCCTTCTGAAGGATATCTGTGTCAGATGTGTTTTCGACTACGGCGCCCAGTTTGCAGTTATCTGCAAACTTTGTCAGCCATAACCCTCCTGTGTTTGCTTGCACTTCAGAAAAGTAGATGCCAAACAACAGTGGGCCCAGGACTGAGCCCTGTGGGACACCACTTGTGACAGGCTTTGAGTCTGACATGGCGCCAGCAACTCTGACCCTGTGGGTTCTATCACTCAGCCAGTTTGCAACCCATCTTGTAATGTATGGGTTTACATTTAAGTTGATGAGTTTTTCAATGATACCCGAGTGGGGTATTGTATCGAAAGCCTTCGCCAGGTCTAGGTAGGCTGTATGGACTGCCTTTCCCTCGTCAATGGCCTTGGTGACTGTTTCGAAAGTCAACCAAGTTTAAAAGGCATGATCTGCCTTTGACAAAGCCAAACTGGGTTGGATCCAAAGTCTGCAAATTCCCTATGTCTTTATTTATGAGATCCATTATGATCCTCTCCATGGCTTTGCAGATAAGGCTTGTCAAGCTAATGGGATGGTAATTTCCAGGGTCGGTAGAGGCACCGCCTTTGTGAAGTGGGACCACAGTCGCTGTGTGCCACTCCCTGGGTGCGATCCGGAGGTGAGACTAAGATTAAACAGCTGTCCTAACTGTGGGTTTAATTCCTCGTTGAGTTCGTGGAGCGCACAGCCGGGGACACCATCAGGTCCCATGGATGCTGTGTTCTTTGCCTTGGAGAGAGCAGTTCTCACCTGGGCGTTAGAGATGTTTGGGGGGCTACAATCATTTGGTATAGATATCTCTCCTTTTGGGAGAAGTTTGCACTGAACCTGTCAGCCAGTATGTTGGCAATGTCTGTAGGATCAGTAATCTTCACATCATTTTGGACTAATTCTGAGCATATCTGGGAGTTTCCTCCTAGGTTTCTGACATAGCTAAAGAATGCCTTATGGTTGTCTTTAGAGTCCTTAGCTATTTGTCCATATTCAAGCACAACTTAGATCTGTGGATGAGGAACAGAAATTTTACCCCAGGACTGCCCCCTGTATTGCTGATGGACAGAGGCAACTCCTAAATGCTTTATCCCAGGCATGGGTCCCCTCAAATTACCTATGGTATCTCAGTTTTTCTTACTACAGCTAATATGTTTATCAACAATGGGATGGGCAAGGGCAGTCCGTAATCAAAAGGGCTAGTTTATTTTAAGGACAAAAGGGGCAATTAGCTAGGCTTAAAATGGGCCACAAGGGCAGCTAGCCTAGTACTTACCGAGGAACCTATCAAATAAATAGTTTTGATTATAAAGTTATTGCATTACTACTAGAACACCAGTTTTTTTTTTTCAAATGTTTGCCTTGAAACAACTGCTGATCAGAAAAAAAGTAAAATAATTTTAATGGCAAAGGCCTCCCATGTTCTTATTGAAACTGGCTGCATTTATGGTCTTACAGCAAGTAATTCATGGATCTGTAGCTCCTTTGAGTGGAGACAACATGAGAGAAACCAACTGTTACTCTCCAGAATATAGTGGAATTGTTTAGTTGGACAAAACCACAAGAGAGCGCAGATTTTTCATCAGTTGACTTATTCCTGCTGATGATGGATCATTAAATGTGGTGATGTTTCATTATTTTCACTTGAAACTGCTAATATAGCCGTTTACATTTGTTTGTGTCTTTCGGCTTTTCCCCGGTTAGAGGTCGCCACAGTGGAACTCCGGTCCACTAATGATTGGCAGTTGATTTTTACATACCGGCTTGCCAGGCCTGACGCACACCCTTCAACCAAGCCCATGCCCATTCACGCATGTCTCCACGCAGAAGATGCTCTAGCTGAGAATAGAACGGGACAACGTCTTACTGTGAGGCGACAACGCTACCTAATATAGCTATTTACATGCTGTGCCAAAAATATGATGGCTGTCCCTTTAGCTGCAGAAATTATTTTTCTACACCAGCAGTAGATGTTTGTATATGGGTTAAATGCAACACCATGTATAGAGTGGTTCACTTCATAACTGCAAGAAACCACCACAGTTAAAACCACAGACTTATTTTAACAGAACATTTTCCTTAGTGGAATCCCTCTCTTAATGGTAGCCATTCCAGCAGTACATCATACACTTAGCGCGTTTCATTTTTTAATTTGTTGTATCAATCCCCCATTCCTACTTATTCATGGCCTCATAATTTCAAACACTTTCTTGACCATTCCATACCCAGTAGTGTTGATGTTGTCCACTTCCATAGTTGGTTAGCATTCAGTATCGACAGCTGTTTGTTTGTTCAGCTATTTTTCATTTCCATTAGATTTATATAATGCTCTAATGGAGTAGAACATAAATCTCTAAAAAAAATCTTCTTTTTAAAATGGCTGGAATGTTCATTGGAAGTGGCACAGAACTGCTTTGGAATGTGATGTACAGTACAGTCACCTTTTGTAGATTCATTGACAATTGCCAGGCTAATGACCCTAAAGGGCCTTTTGTATTTGACAAGTTTTGATACCCCCCTTGTTTTATAGGGCATAGCTGAGGTGTGAGTGGCAAGTATTTATTAGCTTCCTCTAATTGGGAAATGGGTGGCAGATCGGGGTGAGTCAATGATTTCCTCATCCACTTCTCCATGTTATGCTTTGAAAAGTGCAGAGAGGAACTCGGCTCCATATTGATGGGAAGCTCCTTCCGGAGAAGGGTTAGTATTTGAAACACCTCTCTTCCTTCCAACACGTCTTATTTATGTTGCAGACTAGGTTTAGATCACTAAATTGGTTGGTTCTGATGTTTGTTTTGTGAATGTGTAACAGATGCATTAGGGCTGGATCAGAGGATGCTTTGAAGGCCAGGCACAGCTCTCCACTAAGCAGTCTGTAAAAGCAGATTACATGATTTGAGACTGTCAGCATGATGTGGCATTTTGTGTTGAATGCTTTCGCCAGGTAGAGGTAGGCAGTATGCACCATTCTGTCATCTTCTATTGCTTTGTTGACCTTGGCGAAAAAGTCCACTAATTTTATTAGCTCATCACTGAGATCTGTGTAACTAGTAATGATTTTATAGTAAATTCTAATGTAACTTTTTATGTATAAAAATCTTATTGCATGTTTTAACATTTACATGTCATAAGGGGATGCAATTCCATTTAGATGCATTATAGTAACATCCATATTGCTGCACTGGTGCTATTCCTGTATCTTTAATTGCATAACTCTGCTTGCTGGGCGTCGAAACTGTTTTTGTTTGCTTAGGAAGACATTTTCTGAAGTATGCATGTATGTAACTTTTTGTTAATTTTAATATGCAGTAATCTGAAGTGAAAGGATACATCACTGTCTGATCCCATTAACAACCCCATTTCTCAGACCATCCATCCATAAGCTTCCCTTATAACTGTTTTCTGCCATGACATACCATCGTGTTTAAACTTCTCTTGTAATCCTGTTGTCTTTTGGTTCACAGTGTCCTGTTATTCATGAACTCCATGCTTCCTAGACGCTCTCAAAACCTTTAGTCAGCAAACTGGCAGTCATGCCCATTAAATGGCCGTGTGATAACTTAGTGCTGAAAACTCTATCCATTCTCCTTGGTCATTTTTTTTCTTGTATATAATATTTGATAACTGGGGTAAAATGCTGATCTGCTAGCTCATCCATAAACTGCAAAGTAGCTGTTAAAGGTAAAGAAAAGTTGTTGCCGTAACAGTGTGTAAATCAGAAAGACGTATTGAGCAGAGTTGTAATAGTGTGTCGAAAAACATTTTGAAGGTGTAAAATGGTACATGTCTATGCAAATGTATATATTGATTCGCCTCACCCAGAATGATGCCTCAATACAAACCTAAAATGATTGACTAACAATTGGCTTAGTTTCTGGTGTCATTCCTGGGGGATCCAGTACCTGGCATCCTGGGACGATGTCAACAGACCACAGTGCTTTGCCAGAGATGGCCTGCATCTGTCTCACCTGGGCTTCAGGCATCTGGCAAAGGCTCTTGGCTCCCCTATAGTGCCTTTTTTTAGAAAAAGTGATGAGGTTAAAACTACCAACATAATTTCAACAAAACACGAATTAAGGTCATGCTGCTAAATGCTAGGAGTCTAAACATGAAACTGCACTCATTGCAAGCATTACTAACCCTGGAAAATGCTGACATCTGTGCAGTCACAGAAACCTGGTTCAAAGCTGTGGAGAGCACCCCAGCCTTACCTGGTTACTCATCCTATCATTCATTCAGATAGCAAATTGTGGGCAGTAAAGCCAAAGGGGGTGGACTTTCAATATACATTAAAGACGAACACACCTCCAGGCTGATGAAAACAGTATGATGCACAAGAGACACTCCAGGTGCAGTTAACCATTGACAAGACCCCTATTCAAATCATAGCTAGCTAATGGCCCCCAAATCTGACTCTATGCCCAATCCCCCTATTTGGACCTGTTCAAATCTATTAAGATTCAACCCTTTACCCTGATCCTGGGTGACTTTAACTTCCCAATCATAGATTGGATGAACTACTCATGCCAGAATACAAATGCCCAGAGATTCCTTGATTTTTGTCAAAGCAAATGCCTTGGAACAGCTCCTCGATACCCCCACAAGAGGTGATAATATCTTGAGCTTGGTATTAACCGACATGGGTGACCACTGCAGCATCCCTATAAGTATCATCCTCCTTGGTAAGATCTGACCATAAAGCGGTCACTTTCGAAATCACCATCTCCCCCAACCCCCCTCTAGCTAGGATCAGCCATAACAACTTCTCCAAAGCTGATTACAGCCTCCTGAGGGATGGTATAAACAGCTTCACAGCCCCCTCCCCCTCTGTAGGAACTGGCACCAATATCCAAATTTACACCAAAGGATTATACGAGTATTTATATACATGCATGGAATCTGGAATACCTGACAAGACTAAGTCATCCTCCACAAGAAAGACTAAACCTGTCTGGTGGACATCTGCAATAAATAAACTCTATAACAAAAGGAAAACATTGCTGTCCAAGATCAAGAAGGAGCAGGTGTCCAATTGAAAGCATATGTCTCCTTAGCCTGAACAAGCAAATAAGAGCACTAGTGAAATCCTCCAAAGCAAACATAAGGGTCCAAATTGGCCACCTCTACTAGAGACAATCATAAGGCCTTCTTCACATATGTCCACAACCTCAAAGGAAGCACCCAGATCTGTTCAGAACTGGTGGTCAAGGACACCACATATACAAATGCTGTAGATATAGCAAACTTGCTGGCTGACAGATTCACTGAAAACTTTACCCCTCTTTCCCCACCATCAAGTAAATCAGGACATCCCCAGTACCTGCCCCATTCCCCTTATATCTATGGAACTGCTCTCTCAAAGGCAAAAAAATACAGCCTCCATGGGACCGGATAACGTCCCAGGCTGCATACTATGTGAACTCAGGAACTTTTTAACACCATTAGGCACCCTGTTCAACCAAAGCCTGAGTACTGACTTCATCCCAGTTAAGTGGAGGACAGCCACTGTCATCCTTTTACACAAAGGTGGAGCGTCCACCAATTTGGGAAATTGTAGACCTGTCACCCTAACTAGCCTGATGCAAGGCCATGCAAAGGATTATCATAGACCTCATTAACAAAGACATTGGCAACCTCCAAACACTTGATCCCACACAGTTTGTCTTCGTCAAGGGGAGGTCATGTTTGCTAAATTTGGTCGACTTCTTTGAGACAGTCACCAAAGCCATGGACAAGGGGAAGACTCTGCACACTGCCTACTATGACTTGGCCAAAGCCTTTGACACTATTCCCCACTCTGGCATAATAGATAAACTCAACTAGGCATCAATCCATGTGTTACTAGATGGGTAGCAAACTGGCTCACTGATAGAACCCTCCTAGTCAAAACTCAAGCAGTAGACCTGTAACTAGCATCGTACCCCAGGGTTCGGTCTTGGGGCCTCTGTTATTTGGGATTTACTTTTCTGAGGTGCAGGCTAAAACCAGTGGGCTATGGCTGACCAAGTTTGCAGATGACTGCAAGCTGGGTGCTGTCATCAGTTCCCTTAGAGATATGGACATCCTCCAAGAGGGTCTCTCAGACAAATGACTGGTGCCAGAAACATGCCCTCAAGCTGAATACCAAAAAATGCATAATCATCCCCTTTGGGGGAAAGTGATGTCTCCACAAATTATCACAGTAATAACGATCTAAGCACGCAATCAGTCGTGAGGAATTTGGGCACCCAGGTTGATAGCAGCCTGACTTTTGACCCCAATGTTGCTTCCATTGTATGGAAAGCCTTATACATGCCCAACCTCATAAGTAAGGGCATCTCGTCCAGGGACAAGGAGGTCATAACATCCCTGTATTCTTCCCTTATAAGGTCCATTATTAAGTATAACTCCCCTTTTGGCATGTACCTCTCAAAGCACATGCAGCAGCTGGAGAGACCACAGAGGTTCCTCACTAAGAGAATGCAGGGCCTCAAAAATCTACCATACACAGGCTAAAAGCCCTATCCCTCTACTCGCTTTCATACAGACTCCTCAGAGGTGACCCCAGTCTGTCATACAAGGCGATCACGGATCCCACCTTGATGGGACTGCTGCATATTTGCAAGTCAAGCTCCACTCAAGTAACCCGCACGCTCTGCCTCAAACTGGTCTGTAACATCAACAAGACTTGTTGGCAGGACAGATTTCTGTCCCAGAGACTCCTCCATCTATGGAATAGACTCCCTCTCCACATCAAGCAAAGTACCTCTTTACCCCTTTTAAGTGCAACCTGGATAACTGGATGGGAAACGGAAAATATATGCTTGGGATTCCACCCCTGTCCCTGCTGGACAGGGGCATCGGGTGCTGATTTGTCTAAACATGGGCTAAGCTCTTGGTTAGGCTTATAAGGGCCTCAAGGCCAATGGCCTAGCAACCTTTTTTGATCCTAAGAGGCAGGGTTTAAGGGGAATATTGGGGGTGTAGAAGGGGGAAATTTTGTAAGGGGAAAAGTAAAAAAGGGCAGTGTTGTGTGGATTAAGCTTGTGAAGAGAATATGAAGACGAGTACTTTTTCTGCATTCCCCACTTTTGTGGAAGCATTTGCATTTTGTTAATTTTAAAAAATGTGTTGTTATATCTCTATCCGTTATGTATCGGTCTTATGTTTACCATACTATTTAAACTGATGTTCTGACCTTGTGCATTTTTTATTTCATTAATTAGGTAAGTGAGCTGGTCCAAGGAGAGACTGACACATCGAGGCTGGGTGCTTGAGCCCACACAATGAATACAGAGCAAACTTGATTGAGAGTACGTGTGAAAGAATACAGGACATAATTGTACAAAGTTGTAGAAAAATTGGGTAAGGGCACGCTTAATTTGAAATTAGTTGATCAAGATAAGTATACATTTAGAATCAAATGCATGTAGCAACTAAGAGTGAAACATATCTGGTTAGATAAATAGAAAGCAGCTGAGTGTTCAACAAAGACAGGCTGTCTAATTATAGAAATTGTAATACTATAAAAGGTGGGTGTTTACAGGCTGTAGACGTCTGTTTACTTGTACATTTTCCATTATGTAGTTATCTGTTTTGCCATAAGTTTATGCCCATGAGACAGAATAATAAGGTTTATCGGTACAAACTGTCCAAGCGATGTAGTTCATAAGTCTATCTAGACACTAATCAGTTTTTGTTTTACATGTCTGTTATAGAGGGATAAAGCCCTGACTGAGATCCAGGTAACCTAAATTCAGTTATCACCTTAGGCAGCTGCTAGAGCTGGCATGGAGGAAACTGATGCGGATTTGCCTATCTGCCTTTTTCCATAAGCAGGGATGCAGGGAAGTGGAGAAGACATGCTGGTGGAAGGCAGGCTATTCCTTGTAGTTCTGGTGGAGGACTGGGCTCAGAAAAGCAGCTAGACTAGGACAATGGGAAGGCCTGAAGGTGTTGCCACCTTTGGGACTGGTGGGGGGGGGGCACTTAAGACCAACCTCTTTTGCTCATGCAGCCTGTAATAGTGATGCCAGTACGTAAATGGGGAGAAAGTAGGGCATACCCTTGCCTCTGTTAGGTGTGCTGGTGGTTCCTAGGCTTACCATCTGCAGACGTCCCATCATTGCCAGTATAGGGACATTGGCAGCCTTGGCTCAGATTAAACACCAAGCTAACATTACTGTAAAATCTGTCCATGGGACTGAGGAAAGTTGGGGCTCAGGAAAGGGATACTGCCAGAGGGAGATCTTCAGAATCCAACTGACTAGAAACCTGTGAGGGGGGGGGGGGGGCTAAATTTTTTACAGATCAGTTTCACTGAAAATCTCTCTTCCACTGTCAGTGTAATGGGGGGGGGGGGGGTAACCAGCAAGGGTATAGCCTCTGCAGTACTGTAAGGGTATAAAAAGCCTTGTCTGTGGCCTAAGTAATGAGAGTTCGAACAGCAGCTTGGGGACTTAACAGCATAGGCAGGGAGGCTAATTTTGTGGAATGTGCATATTTGATGCACACTCGTGCAGTTTGATTTTCCTTGGTGGTCACCAGGGAGATGCCCTTATGGTGCTACCTGTTGGAGCAGTGTTGGCAAAAGCCACTTGTAGAATTAAGAGGTGGTCCAGTGCTAAGCTAACTGCATGCCTCACAGTCATGGTGTCAACACTCATGTGGAAGGGGATGGGATACAGGAAGAAACCCTTGCCAGCAGCACTGTGATGCTGCCCAAAGTGCCTAAATCTCATCGGCCCTAAGTATGGGTCAAAAGTAGTCCAGGGATGACTAAGGTGGTTCTAGTGGACAAGAAGCCATGGAAGCAGCTGATAATTAGCTTAGGGGATTAAAAAAACATCAAGGGATAAGGGGACATATTTCAGTTTTTTTCACCAGTATTTCTTTAAACCTCTTAAATGGCCATCCTTTTCAGTTAGGCGAGGAACGATCAGCTTGATTGCTAGAAATCTTGCTCGTCTCGCACCTTTCACATCTGCTTACTGTCTAATAACAGTCTTCATACTCTCATCTGATTTATGTTTACATACTTCACCAGTCTGTATCATTGCTTCAGTGAGGACATCATCTTATTTGCCAGTCTGACCAATCAGCAGGAGACAAGGGGAGGGGGGGGGTCCTGTTTTACTGCTATCTTCAAAATTATTAATCATCCAGTATAGTCTGTCTTTACACCAGACATAACAGTGACTTAGCTGAAACTCTTAATGCTCAAGTGTTGCAGTAAGAATTATGTACTCAATATGCACTTCATGATGAAGCAAAACTTCCCCTGATCAGGGCTGCCAATCGATGTTTAATTTTGTCTGCTCCTGTATCATCCTTAAAATATTTGATATCATCATGGGTAGTTAATAGACTTGCAGGTCAGGGGGGCCATTGAGGAGCCTAATCCAAATTTCCAGTTGTCCCTGTCACTGTGTAAGTGACTTGCTCCATGCCACACAGTGAGAAAGTGAAGGCTGAGACAGTCGAACCCTGTACCATAGGAACTAGAGCTCACATCTTTAACATTGTGTCAGGGATATCAATCGGCCCTCAAAACGTAGAGGTTTATAGTAGTATTGCTGATTATAGCCTGCTTATATGTTTGAGACGTGGGTGCCAAGAAATTCACCTGCAGAGTGAAGCTCGAGAGGTGAATCTTGGCATCCATGTCAAGAACACACAAATATTAGGTTATGATCGGTGACACAATCATAATTCTGTGTAGTGCATGGAGCTTTAGTATTGCACTAAAATAGACAAAAACACTGTTTAGCTGTTCAGATTTTCACAGAATGTCCAGGTTATTGCTTCATATTTTTTTTTGTCTGTCCCTTATAAAAATCTGTGTTTTTTGGACATACCATGATTGAGGCTTAAATTCACTAAATAATATATATTTGAGTTTGAGTTACTATCCTCTAGAAAATACAGGCAAACACATCCTGTTATTCCAGCTGTTTCTAAGTTTATTGGCGGAAGGGGCACCTTTTCCCTTAATCTAGTAACTTTCAATGAACCCAACAGCCTTAGAGCCCTTATAAGCCTAGGCATATTTATCCCACGTTGCCCCAATTGTCAGTAGTTTGGTGAGTGAAGTTAGAGGTGTAAGGGTCTGTGGTAGTTAATGACTTTCTTTGCCCAGCAGAGATATGGGCACCACCCCAGAAGTGAATTTGCTGTCACTCGTCCATTGATCTAGGTTCTGTTTGAAGAGCGTCAGGGAGGGTCTCAGCTTCACATGAATTGGAAGTTGTTCCAGAGCAGTGGCAGTCTCTCTAGGATATGTATCTCTGCCTCCAGCATGACCTGTTCATATTCGAGGCTAGGTTAAGATCCCTGGAGCGAGTGACCGTCGTGCAATTTGATTCCTGCCAACAACAGACATAAACAAATCTTTTGTTCTGCCACTGTTATTTGCTGGTCAGTACAGGCAGATTTTACTGCCTAGAGCAAGACCTGAACATAACTTTAGGAGGGGGTACTTAACATTTGTTAAGGTTGGCTCTCGCACCACTCTAGCACTTGACTGATTTGGCTTTTTCAGAATATCTGAGAATAATCACCACTCTCCATGCACTACAACATAGTTATAGAGGGAAGCAACTGCACTATTTTTCTAGCTACATTAACTATATTTCTTGGACTTTGAGATTGTGGCCCCTGCCAGAGTTTGCTAGTCCTCGTACAGAATTGGTGGTGGTTTGAGACCTCTGCCGTATGCCAGCTGGTAGACTGCCATCAACTAATCACCCCATTGCTCACCACTAAATGTATTCGTATCCAGCTTTTTCCCTTGCATATTTTAGTACATTTTAAGCAGCCTACGACAGTTTCTGTTGGAATTCAGAAGCGTTCTTTTTAACTCTACCTATACTTGGAGATTAATCATCATCTTATTACTTGGTCGTGTATAGCTGATATAACACAGCCGCCTTTACAAACGGTTGAGTTTTGGCAGTATGATTTGTTTGTATCTGCTCAAATTTGAAATTGGTGTATTTTTCCGCTATTGTTTCTTTGTAATCCATATTTTCTCCAGGTTCCAGACAGAGGTCATTTCAACATCCTCTGTCATAATGTAGAAAGATGACCTAAGTTTTGCTTTGTTACATAACCAAAAACTTTCATTCGTAGCTTTGACATTTCCGTACGTTTACTACTTTGACATGTGCTGTACTTACTCATTCCATAACTCCACCATATAATGGGTTTTATGCAATTTAAATAAAATTATATTCTACATAGTAATTGATCTGACCTAGGCTTGTAATTCTAAGCAAACCTAGTAATTGTCTCCCCCCAAGGCCCAATAGCTGCAAAGCCTGATTACCCAATAGGAAAAGAGAAACCCAACCAGTTAAACATTTTTTTAAATGGCTGACCTGTATTGACTAAACTGGGTTAATAACTTTTACCTCCATTATTTTCTGCATTCCCAAAACTTAATGCAAGTCTTACTCAAAAGTATTATTGATACTGCTGTTATCTAGAGTAAGAAATCTTACCAGTCACGTATGCCAAACTGTACCTGTTTACAGTACCATAGTTCTGGAGTATTCTGGTAAAATTAAACAGTACCATAGTTCTGGAGTATTCTGGTAAAATTAAACACTTTGTGGTGAAATCCCTGTTGTATAGTCAATGACTCAAGTAGAACCATCATCTCTGCACCTATTTTGCAGGGATTGCTTACACAATTTTCGTAGGATTCTGCAGACAAAAATACCATCTTTCCTCTCATCCTCTTCGTCTACTAGTATCAGTGTCCACTGTCTGTCACTAATAAACTTTTAACTTTAATAATGTGCATCATTTCTTTGTTATTGCTTCATCAGGCTGTTCAAAAATCAGTATGCCACCAGTCTAAAGCACTTTTATACTAGGCACTCTAGCCATTCACCTGAGTAACCATGCTCAACCTACACTAGTCGCCCAGCTGTCAATAACATTCTAATAACTTGCCTTAGTTGTCAGAGAATTAATTTATTTTCATAACTTATCAGAAACTCTGCCATTTAGGGCTTTAGGCTTCTCCTGCATAAAGTTTGACTCCAGTATTCACAAATGCCTCGCATTACAATTCTCACCAGCTTGGTTTAGAGAAAGTCCAAGAAGTCTGATCTTTCCTCATTGCTTTTTCTTTTCCAAACAGTTGTTGCTCTGCCTATTCAGATTGTTTTGCTATTTCTCTCTCTCTCTCTCTCTTTACATTTAGCAGGTCTCTTGGCCTTGTGCTGGTCGTACAAGATCTTCTCCATTCTCCAATCTAGCAATTTCCAAACACTTCTCGAGTTATGCTGCAAATCCTTTTGAGTTCAGTTAAGTTCTTGTCCCCTCAAACTGTTGCTACTTCTGCGTTTATGTAGTTTTGAATTTCAGCTTTTCTTTGATCTCTAATTAGTCATCAAGCAAAATGGCCACCCTGCTTTTAACCCATTCTACTACCAAATTAGAAAAACTTGAATGTGACCATCTGTCAGTAAATTGCACCTTCAATCCTCTTTACACCAGAATTCATGGTGAATACACCAACTTTAAACTACTTGATTTAATTGTTAGATTTTAAGTCACTGTAAGCCAACCAACTTCATCAGCAGCTGCCAGACTTGTCTGTAACTTTCAGAGTGATTGAGAATTACTTCCTTCAGAAAACCTGGGGCTGGAAATTAAATTTTGCATTTACAGATGTTGTAAAACTGTGTGTGAGAAAAGCATCATAGGAATCCAGCATTTATATTCCTGCATTTCTCTGCCGCAGAGATTTGCAGGAATAGAGTTTACTGTTTATTCCAGCTGACGGGTGTCACTGTTCTTGTAGTTCACTACTGAGACTCGTACAGTACATTGCTTGATTTATACCACAATTCCTTCTGTATGCATGCTGTAAGGAAACATATGTTCACAAGAAGTTCTTGGGTATGACGGGTCAAGAATGTTGAAAGTAGTGTTTCCCATTGAAGTCTCTGTGAGGGATTAAGTTGTGGAGTACTGGAATGTCCATTTTAGTATGGAATACAGTGTAAAGCTTCTGCAGTGCCTTTGTTGCTAGTATCCTTGTTAAAATTGGGCATTTAACACAGTAGTTTTGTAAACTTTGTTTTGAGGTAGGTACACCATGGTTCTAACTTCTGTCTGTCTTTGTGCAGGTACACAAAATGGGAGTACTAACAAATTTAGCCCGAGGGTTAGTACGTGGTGCAGACAGGATGGCTGAGATCACAGGCAAACGAGGACCAAAAAGCTTTCACAAAAGCCGAGGTGTCAGACTAGCTGGAGTTCTCACTTCCAGTAAAAAGTTTGTTAAAGTTAAAGAAATGGTTCCAGAGTTTGTAGTACCCAACTTGAAGGATTTTAAGCTGAAACCCTATGTCTCGTACAAAGCACCTAAAGGAACTGAAGAGCCTCTCACAGCAAAGAAACTGTTTTTGGAAGTTGTGGCCCCCCAGATAGAGAGAGACCTCAAAGAAGGAAAGTTTGACTCCAGTAATCTGGAAAAGTACGGCTTTGAACCTGTACAGGACGGGAAGCTATTTCAGTTGTTCCCAAAGAATTATACAAGATGAGAAAATGACTGAAACTAATCTTTTAGTGGAAGAAATTACCAAAATAAAATGGGCAAATCACAATTCTTGTCACTTGTCATTGCTAAGCCAGGGGCTTGTATTAGTAAAATCAAACTTACTGTCCCGGTTTGATCAGAGATTCTTTTCATATTATAAAACAATTGTGGCTTAAAGTCTATGCTTTAGTTGTTTATAACAACGTTTAGGTTACTTTTTAATTAAGATATTAAAATTAATTTAAAATTGTGTAGTTTACCTTGTATTCCCACCTGATTTTATGCTGGGTGGATTCTGAGCCATGAGTTAGAGATGCAGTTCTGTAAAAAGCCAAACTGCGAATTGTTTTCATGGGAAGCTGTATATAGTGAAAGCACTATGAGACTGACATATGGCCTGTTATGTGCTTGGTTTTAGAGATGTAGTGTTATAAACCTCTTACAGTTGTCGCACTTTATGCTGTTGTAGAACCTTCTGATGACTTCTTCATGGTTAACTTATTAATAAGGTCGACAGGCAGGAGTTTGTTTTGTTTACAGACCAAACGTGTGTGTATATATGTGTGTACTTTTCAAAAGTATGAGTGGTAGTAGAATTTGCAAGTGTATTTCTGTGAAGGGGGGGAGAAAAGAGCTGCCTTTGAAGTGTGGCATAACAGACTACTTTTAAAGTTGTCCTATTCTTTCAGTGAGCATACATGCGTGTCAGTACGTGCTCATTCTGTAGCCTTGACGTATTAGTCATGCTTCCTGTGATTTCTTGACATATTAGTCATGCTTCCCATGATATTGGCCTTTCTGTGAATTTGAATGTCCTTTGTCACTCTTTCGAAGAATAGCAGTGATGCTGTATTTACTCAGTTCTGTATTCCTTTCTTTGTGTGGCATACCCACTGCTTACCCTTTTTAGGGACTGAACTCAGCATCATTATCTTCTCTAAAGAGGTCTTTTGTGTTTTCTGTCTTTGACGCACTCCAGCAGACTGAAGAACTATAAATCATTTAAAGATTGAGAGTTTTTGTCCTTTAGTGTATTGTTTAGTTCAGCACCCAAATTTCCGGAATGATTTGGTATTAACACCTTTATCTTCTCTGTAACACTCTGGTTCTTAGCTCAGCTCTCTCGACCTGCCACCCACACATTCTCACTGTTTGCTTCACTTCCACTTCCTTCTCCCATTTCTGCAGAGCTGTCACATTAAACATGTCAGCCTTTGTAGCCATGCAAATGGTCACCCAGTTCATGCATTCTGATGGATTGCTGTATCTTGCAGCCTCCCACTGGGGTACATAATAACAGTATACAAGCCTGTGATACAGAACAGTTGTTTATGCAAGTGTTCTTCAGTAAGACTCCTTGCAGTGAGCTTAGGTCTTTGTGAGAGTTCAGCACCCAAATTTCTGGAATTATTTGGTATTAACACCTTTATCTTCTCTGTAACACTCTGGTTCTTAGCTCAGCTCTCTCGACCTGCCACCCACACATTCTCACTGTTTGCTTCACTTCCACTTCTTCTCCCATTTCTGCAGAGCTGTCACATTAAACATGTCAGCCTTTGTAGCCATGCAAATGGTCACCTAGTTCATGCATTCTGATGGATTGCTGTATCTTGCAGCCCCCCACTGGGGTACATAATAACAGTATACAAGCCTGTGATACAGAACAATTGTTTATGCAAGTGTTGTTCAGTAAGACTCCTTGCAGTGAGCTTAGGTCTTTGTGAGAATACCTTAAACATCTAAAAAATAAGTCATCCTGCAGCTAAAAGCAGTTTTAAAAAAAATCAGCTTAATCATCTTACACACACTATACCAAAGGATCTTCTTTCTTGATACGGTTGCAGCTGTGCTTGGCCAAGGCAGGCTCTGAAGCATTCAAATTGTGACTAAGCTAATGACTTAATCCTGATGCATAAAACAATTGTTGCGGTGGTTCATGCTTCCAATTAAAGTAAGCTGTGCAGGAGGTATTTCATGGAAATGTGGTAGCTTCTATGTCTTGTGCACTTTCATAGAATGTAGCACTAGTCTTCCAGGGTTTAGAACACACATTCCTGGGATTCTCTTAGAAAACATGTAGCAAGTCGGGGTGATATTCATATTTTCAGTACCATTTTCACATCAACAGGGTTTGGGAAGTAATCACAAAGAATTATCATTTTGTGCTGTCCAGTAGTAATTAGTCTGCATATCAATGTCTAAATAAGGTTGTTTACTTATGATCACAAATGTAATTGATGTGATGAAAGTCACTTGTTTAGTTGCTGCTTAATGAATTGCACATTTAAGATGGCACTTGGAAAATATATCATTCTGATCTGAAGTGAATACAGATTGAGCTTTACTCTCCTCGGCAGCAGAACTGTGAAAAAAGGTATTTGTCAAATCTAGGATCACATAATGCAGTTCAACAATTGAAGATAATTTATCCATGATGGAGATGATATCTGGAACAGCAACTCTGGTAGTGTGGACAGCGTTGTTTAGTCCTCCATAATCTACAGTTATTTGGCATGATCCTTCAGTCTTTGACACAAAACTATTAAACATGTAGCCATTTCATTTATGCTCACCTGCAGCAGTTTTTGCATTCTCTTTCAGAACAACTTCCAGTAATTAGATACTGTTTAATATTCACAACTGCCTTTTAATGGGGAAATATAAATCCGTTTCTACTTGGCTTTACAGTGAACTACAGCTTTAACTACACTGAAGTTACTAGTGTGGTTTCGAGGGTACTCCCTTTCAAGACATCTTACCCAAGAGGCATCGCAGTTGTGACCTACATGCATATGCAATTTCAAAATAACGGTTTCATCTGTGGATTTTACTTGTACTGTTTTTTTACCCCTTCATTTTGAACTGTCAGATTATGTTGGTCTACTAGGTTAATAATCTGCTTTTAAGTGTGGGTGAAACATCTAGAAAGTACATTTATGCATCTCTTCTCCATTCAGTTGCACTAAGAATTCCAGAGTCCCAAAGTGAAACCCAGTTAAAACTGTTTTAACAAGGCTTCTGCTTACAAGTTTCAGTCAGATTTAAAGTTCTGTGTGGCTACATGTTGTCATTTCTGTCCACGTTTGTAACAGATTCTCATTTCCATCACTAAAACCCTTCTGTATCTCGGAATGTGCCTCTGCTATTAGTGTACTTAACAAATCACGCTCTTTACACTCCAGTAATAAAGGACAATTACTATCCCATGTGGCTGGGTTCCAATCTGGTCTACACATAAGAGCATTCACTGTAGCCTGTGAGAGAGGTTTTCCTAGTACTCGGCATTATTCTGACTGATAAAGAATCTAACCTGTTTTCTGTTCCCTGAGCAATTTGTTTTGTCTTTTCGAAGGCATGTTTGTCTAGACAATGTTGCTGTATGAGCTCGTTCATTTTGTAATCCAAGTAATATAATGCTGTCAAAAGCAGCTGTACAGATGCTCTTGCTCCAGCTTTAACTTTTAAAATTGGCTTTTAAAGGAGACATTTCACTTATTTTCTCTACACAACCACGCAGACCAGCAGTGTTTAGCTTAGTACTGTTATCAGATATGTCTGCCCCCCACCTTTCTCTTCCCCAAGTACAAATAATGGTGGTCATTTTATTCCTCCTGTATCCCTCAGACATCCCAGTTCTACCAGCAGATGTCCTGGGTTCTTATTTTGATTCTGAGGCTAGATGGTAAACCACAGTACAGATGGAAGAATGCTGTTTGTCCAGATGCAGATTTGCATGGCCAGGGCGGTCGTTGAATTAAGTAATTAGTGAAAAACTGTTGGACTGATAAGTTGACATTGATCAAAAATAGCATTTAGTTTCCTGCGTTGTCTGCAACATGTAAAAAGAACATTACATTATTTTTTCAGTTCATTTTTACACAACTACTTCCCCAATTCGATAGTCAGAACATGCCACTGCAAAGTTCCTCTTTTTAATTGCATCGTCTTGATATGTAGGCATGGTAAAAAAACTCACAGCTCAAGCTACGGATTTACAAGAAGTGTTTGTATATTTCACAACTTCAATGCAATTCTCTAATCAATCAGTGCAGAATTATTTAAGACATGCTGTTAATTATATTTGGCTAGCAAGCATAATATCTGCTTATTCCATGTTCATGCATTTTTGTCTTTACTTACTGTGGTGTTTCATGCCCAACTATGAGGACTCCAAACCTATAAAATGGGACAGAATGTAGAGAGACCCTATGTGGCCTTAATTCATGGCGGCTGATGGGACTACACCAGGGGAACCAAGAGATGTGAGTGGTCTGAGGAGCAATAGTTGCCTATTTCAGGGTCACTGACATTTGAAGCACTGCCTCAGTCTGCAGTAGTGACAAGGGCTCTTTACTGTTTTCTTTTTAGGTACAACAGGAGAAGAACCAGTAGGACCCAGAGTAAGTATCCATGTTGTAGCCAAGGAAGTCCTATTGCAGGTAAACAGCGCTGAAACGAGAAAGGCCAAGTAAATTTTTCAGACAAGTGGTCATAAGCACCACACTCACTCTCTCTGTCCTACACACTCCTCTATTCATAGACAAAGCAGAACACACACACTCCTATCTGAATCTAAACACTAGCCAGTAAGTTGTCACAAGGTGTATGCAAGTATTAAAACATTCATGAACATTTTCTGCCCTGCAAAAATGCTTTACGATCCGTAAGCTTACATAAATTAAAAGTTTTCAGAAGCAATATTTACAACAAAAAAGTCCCAAATAAGCAATATTTACAACAAAAAAAGTCCCCAAGGTAAAAAAAAATAAAAGTAAGGCCTAAGCTACAAATAGTGGTCTGTAACAGGGAACTTCCAAGAGTGAGAAAGATGGGTTTGTTAAAGGGAACTGCTATATTTATAGTCATAAAGTACACACATCTTTTATTAAAAAGACAATAAGTTCTGTCTGGAAGGGTTCCCCTGTGGGGACTTATCTGCCAGAAGTGAAGCTTGAAGCCAATTGCTTCTCTCGTGAAGCTTTGGAGCTGCTTCCTCTCAGTGACAAATTCTTGAAGTTCTCTGTACTCTGCTGATTTCCCCTCCAGTGGGCTGGCCAGCCATTGCATTGTGAAGGTGGCTAGTTTTGTACCCTTGGCATGAAACAACCCCTATAGTCAAAAGTTACAGCAGTGAAGAATTTGAACATCTACTGTCATGGTAAATGCAACTTGCACAAATATACTTTCCCCACATATGACTTTGTTCAGCAGTACACATTTGTGTGGCAGTGATAAAATTAAGTATTTAGTTTGGATTAGAAAATGTATATTATGGCAGCTAAGCATATGTGGGAATAGACTAAACAAAGGACACTTCAAGCGCTTCCAACTTTTCAATTTTTGATTATGGATATGGAGAGTAAGTTGCATGCAGTAAACAAATGTCTAGTCCCTTTTTATACTGTGTACAAGATAGGCATAGTTTTACCAACTAGAGGAGAAGCTTTGGGCCAAAATTAGTTTAGAACTGAAGAAATAACAAACGGGAAGGATGCATGTTCCCATAGTACGTGTCCAGGCTGTTCTTAAAAATATCTAAACTAGTACTTGCTTTAATGTAATCTGGCAGTCTGTTCAGTGCATCAGCTATTTTGTCAGAGAACCAATTAGTACACACTTCATTCCTATAGAATCTTCTACATAAGTTATCTGATGATTCTCTAGTACTTTTTTGATAACCCCAAACATTCTCAGAGGTAGTTGTCTCTAAATGCCCTATATACCTGAATAAGATCTGTTGGATATCTGTAAGTTCAGATATTTTAATCTTTTCATAACTTAAATTTTCACATCCATGGATGGTCTTGGTATATTTCTACTGTACTCTGTCCAGTTTACTCATGCTTGTTTTCTTATAGGGTTTCCACATTATTCCATACTCAAGTTTGAGTCTAATGTAACTAACAATGACTTCATTTTTGATTTCCTAGACTTTATAAATCTTTTTATACAACCTATAGTTCTATAACTGTCTTTAACCAAATGGTTGATATGATTAGAAAAACTCATAACTAAATCTTCCCATCTATCCAGGTCCTTAAATGAGTCTACAGTTTGTCACTGTGTAGTGTATTAAATATTCACCATTCAATTTGTCTCCCAAATCTCATATGCTCTACATTTCTCAGCACTCAACTTTATGGTCCCATCAGGAAAAAGGGTTAAAACCATCTATGCTCCCTGGTTGACAAAGACATACACTCTGTCATGCAGAGAAGAAACCATGCTTGGAAAACTTGGCATAAACATAGAACTACTACCAACTTCCAGCTCTATAGAGAACTTAGAAATGAAACTAAAAAACAAATCAACCTAGACAAAAAAAATCATTCTATCTTAATCACCAAAAGAACCCTCACTCCAACCCCCAAAAATTATGGTCTACTATTAACAGGCTATTACACCCAGGTAACCCATCACCCCCTAACTCCACTTCTCTTGAGACTGACACTCTGAACACCTTTTTCATTAACTCCATACAGAATTTAATCAAATCTAATTCTAACCCTATCCCTGACATCACACCCCACCCCCTTACTACTCCTTTCTCCATAAAACCAATTCCCCACTTCCTTTATTTGGTGTCTATTTTTTAAACTTAAACCCGGTTTCCCATCGGCTGACAACTTAGCTCCCCTCTATCTCAAGTTAACAGCATCCACCATTGCCTATCCAGTCTCCATACTTAGTCGATCCATACAGGAATCCATTGTCCCCACCATTTGGAAAAAAATCTTATGTTCTGCCACTGCACAAAGGCAACTTCACTGACCCCCTCTAATTTCGGACATATTGCTATTCTATCCCCCCTTTCTAAAATTCTAGGAACGTGTGTACACAAACAGCTAGTTACATATCTCACTCGAACCTCTTCACCCCTACTCAACATGGTTTCTGACCTCATCATAGCACTACCACTGCACTTCTGTCTTTTACTCATTCTATTGCCAACTCCCTCGACAATAACAGGCTAGTCTCATGCCTATTCCCTGACCTCTTTAAAGCGTTTGACACTGTATCCCACAATCTCCTTCTCTCCAAAGTAGCTCACCTTAAACTCAGCAACTCTTGCTCAACTGGTTCTCTAGTTACTTATCTGATTGTCTTCAATCTGTCAAATGGCTCTCTGATACCTCCCTTTTCCTATCTGTTCACACCTGGGTTCCTCAAGGCTCCATCCTGGGGCCCCTCCTATTAAATATCTTTACCAATAACCTTTTTCAGTCCTGCCCCCATTCCACTCATACAATATGCTGACGGCTCAACTATCATCTCTACGGCTGATAATCTACCTCACCTACTAACTATCACTCAAAAATCTCTGCACTCAGTTGAAAAATGGTGCTCTCCCAATCAATTGCTCCTTAACCCAAACAAAACCTAAACTACTGCTTTTCCTTCCTAAACCTCTCCAACATCTCAAACCCTCATTATCTGTCTCCTCTCTAAACAACACTTCTATCAAAGTCGAATCCCACACTAAACTCCTTGGGGTATTCATAGATGATGAATTCAAATTTGACGTCCACATCAACTGTATTAACAAGACGCACCAAAAACTGGGAGTTCTGTATAGGAACAAAAAATTCTTAACTCTTGAATCTAAATTGTCTTTATCTCAAGCTTACCTTAACCCACCTTACTATACGCCACCCCTTTCTTTATTCACCTCCAAAAGGAATCTTTCCAACAAACTTGAACTCACTTGTAATAAAATAGCCAGATTTGCCAGTAATCTGCTCTATAGGTCTCATCACAGTCTTTCCTTAAGAAAACTATACTGGCTTGAATTTCAGCATCAACTCCTCCCACAGTTGCACCTGGCCCATTTCCTCATTCACCAACCCCTAGCCTGCCCTTTTCTGGTAAACCTCATCTCCCCCTATTTTCCTAAGCATTACCTAAGTAGCTCTGACCAGCTCTTGCTACATACCTCAAAACCCAACAAATCTGTTTGCAAAATACTATATAGTCACTTATTCCCCTCTGCCTGGAACAAACTCCTCTCCACATATGCTCTCTCAGTAACCCAGCTAGTTTCAAAACAGCACTAATTGGATTTCTGCTAAACTCCTGGATCTGCTCCTGTAATGCCCCCCCGGAATGTCTCCACCTCCACCCTTTCCCTTATCTCCTCCTCTTTCATCCTCTTTCTCCCTTTCCTTTAGTGTGTCTTTACCATCTCCTCAACATATTTACTGTCCCCAGTAATTTCTTTTTTGTTCTGCTATGTCTTCTACACCTTCTGCCTCCTAGTCCATCCTTCAGCTAAACGTTGACTGATTTTCTTAAGTGAGCCTCCATACTCCTTCACTTCTACTAATGCCTGACCTTCACATGTTTGTATTTTGTGTTTTTTTTTGCTGTTACGGTATTATATAATACAAATTTCTAACATATGATTTATTCCTGGTATCTCTATTTGCATGCTACAAACATTACCTGATGTCTTTCCTATTTGAATTTTTACTGTGTATAATGACAAACTTTTATTTGCTACAGGTCTTGCTTTATTTTTTTCACTGTATAGCTAACTTTTATGTAAGTTGGAGCTTTTCTCCTCGGGTCTCTGCTGAAAAAGGGCACCCTGCCTAGCCAGATTAACCCAGTTGACAAATGTCAAATAAATAATAAATTTATCAGCATATTATTCTCCTCTGACCAGATGGTCAGTTTAGTCAAGTTATTTTGCAGACATGCCTTATCAGTAACACATAATCAGTTTACCCAACTTCAGGTCATCTGCATATAGACTGTAGAATGCCTCTGATGAAAAGGTTAGGTCTGAAAGGTACAATCTAAACAAGTAAGGTCCTAGGACAGAGCCCTGTGGGATACCCTGACTTTAACCAAGGATTTCACCTGTCCAGGTGCTGTGTACTTGCCATGTCCTATTTGTAAGTCATGCAGCTATCCATCTTATCAAGAGTACATTAATACCTAGTTGTACTAATTTATTGATCAGTGTTGTGTGTGACCCTGCAAATGCTGAAGTTACATCTATATAAATTGCATCACAACACGATTTTTCATTCATAGCTGTTGTATTGTTACAGAACATCATGCTACAGGTATAGATCTATGTTCAACATCTGCATGTTGATATATGGTTTAAAGTCCCAACCTATCCAGTTCTGACACTATCTTATCCAGTATTACCTTCTCCATTATTTTTCCATAACATGAAAGTAAACTTAAAGGTCTATATGACTTTGGGTTTGTCCTAATCCCCTTTCCCTTAAAGACAGCTTTAATAAGTGCATGCCTCCAATCTTGAGGAATCGCCCCATATTTATATGACCCACTGAATTATGGATATAATGACACCATAAGTTCCTGCTGATGTGTTCTCAGGTTTTTACTAATTCCATCTCCTCCCAGTGCTTTGTTTGGATCCAGTTAATACAGTTCTTTTACAATAGAATCTTAATTTGATTCCAGTATCTGGGGTTACCTGGATGTCACTAGGACAACTTATTACCCCTTTTGTGGAGCCGAACTGTTCTGCATAAAGTTGTGTAAATATATCTATAATCTGTTGTGTCTGAGAAAAATTTTAGAATCTGCACACAGTTTTATCAATTTGTGTGTCTTTACTCTTTCCACATTGTATCTGTAAAAAGGTTTCCTGTTATGCTCAATATCTTTATATAAATTTTCTTGCTGTTGTCTCACACTCTCCTTAATCTGTTTGTCCAGCTTGGTTTATTTCAGTTTTCAAAGCTGTAGTTTGACCTCTTCCATTTCTTATATTTTTTGACTGTCACCTTAATCAGATATATTGTTCTTATGGAAATATATCCCCCTGATGTATGCCTAGATCCAGATGTTAAACATTTTTTTTTGTAGTCAGTCTTTCAAAACTTTCCACATTCCATCTGCCGTTTTTCCACTGAACACCACACTCCAGTTAGTTTTACCTCCATATAATGTATAATTAGCCTTCTGTGCATTGGTTTAGATTTTAGTTTGGCAGAATTATCTAGCAACAAATTAACCCTTATAATCTCATTCTCTACAAAACACAACTCCAACTTAGTACTTTAGATCTGACTCTAAACCTTGATAACAATGCTGAAATAATTAGCTCCAAACTCCAAGTTAATAATACTAAGGCCATAAATATCATATGTGTATATCTCCCTCCTGGAAACAATATTAACACACTTGAACATATCCTCAACTCACTCTCTACCAACCTCCCTCAAGAAACAATAGTCTTAGGAGATTTTAACATCAATTGGTTCTCCTGTAACAGTCCTAACCCCACCTCCCATATAAACCTATATGGATTTAAACAACTCATTAGTAGTCCTACAAGAACCAATAAAACTAACAATAAAGAAACCATTCTAGACTGGATTCTCACTAATACTCCTCAACAAACCTATCAATTAGGCATCCTTCCAGATGACCTAAGTGACCACTCACTAACTTACATCATTAGACACAAATCAAACCTAGCCTTACCCACCACCTACAAAACACTAAGATCTAAAAAACGATTCAATTCTGATCAGTTTCTCACTGAACTAAAACAATGTAATTGGTCCCAACTAAAACTTCTTCCACTAAATGATGCTGTCGAATACTTTAATTCTATATTCCTCTCCATACTAGACAACCATGCCCCAAGCCGCACTATTAGAACAAAAGCTAAAACAGCTCCCTGGCTATCCAACAATACTAAGCAGAAAATTATTCTTAGAAACAAAGCATGGGATAAATGGCGCTCCACTAAGAATCTAACCGACAACCACAAATTCAGAGAGCTTAGAAATAGTAAAAAAAAAAGCCATCCTGGCAGACAAAAAGAACTATTACTTTCAACTACAACAAACCACCAAAAAAGAACCCAAAAAATTCTGGGCTAGTATTAATAATCTTCTATCCCCAGGTCAGTCACGTACTCCAAATCCCCAGGACTCTAATCCAGACAATCCCAAACAAATTGCTAATGACTTCAATTCTTTCTTCACCAATACCATCCAAACTCTAGCAAATCATTTACCTCCGGACATCTCTAAATTACCCTCTCCTGCTCCACATAATTTTCTTCCCCTTTCACTGCAACCTGTACCTACCTCATTTATCCTATCCCTACTCCAGAAACTTAGACCCACCACACCCTCTGCAGACAAACTTCCTGCAGAATTTCTGCAGATAGCAGCTAAAGCTATTGCTTACCCCATCTCAATCCTGATTAATAGATCCATAAAGGAAGGAATCTTCCCTTCCATCTGGAAAATATCTCACATCATCCCACTACACAAAGGGGGCAATTCTAATGACTTCTCTAATTTTCGTCCCATAGCATTGCTATCACCTATAGCCAAAATTATGGAAAAGTGCATCCATAAACAACTCCTTAACCACCTTCTCCATAACAACCTACTTGCTAACAGTCAACATGGTTTCAGACCTTCTCACAGTACCACTACTGCATTACTCTCCTTTACAAACACAATCAATCATAACCGTAACAACACTAACCCTTCATCTTCCATCTTCATTGATCTTTCAAAAGCTTTTGACATGGTAAATCACAAGCTCCTTCTGCACATACTACAATCTCTCTCAATTCATCCATCTTCCTTATCCTGGTTTACATCTTACCTAGAACATTGTCAGCAGGCAGTACTTTGGAAAGATTCACTATCGACTCTCCTTCCTATCTCCTTAGGAGTACCCCAAGGGTCTATACTTGGCCCACTCCTATTTTCTATATTTATTAACGACCTACAGTCAGCTATTCCAAACACTACTTGCATACAATATGCAGACGATTCCACGATAATCTGCACTGCTTCCTCTCAGACTGAACTCCAGTCACTTACCCAAAAAGCTTTCTCCACTGTTGAACACTGGTTCTCTGACCGTTGCCTTCTCCTTAACCCAAAGAAAACAAAGTTGCTATTGTTCTCTCCTACACACAAATCAAGCTCTCTTAACTTATCTATTACTTCCTCTGATAACACCCTGATTTCTCCTGATGCTACTACAAAACTACTAGGAGTAACTATAGACAACAATCTCAATTTTGATTCTCATATAAACAACACAATAAAAACAAACAAAAAGATTGGTTCCCTCTATAGAATCAAATCATTCCTTACACCTGAAGCTCGGACCACCTTAGCCAGTTCTCACCTTATCTCTACCCTTCTATATGCTTCTACTATTTATACCAATCTCTCGAAATATAACCTCAAGAAACTTAGCACATCCTACCATAATATTGCCCGATTTGCCACAGGATCTCTCTTCAGAACCCATCACTGTCATAACCTAAAACAACTAGTCTGGCTGGAACTTCCTAACAGGCTGACTTATCAACAGCTCTTAACTGCTCACAAAATTCTTTATCAGCCTGCTAAAACACCTGTTCTCTCCAACCTCATTACACCATATAATAACTTGAAACAGCTACGCCCTGCAAACAAAATACTGGTGAATACTACCATACCCAATAACACTGCTGGCAATAGCCTTTTTTCTAACTCTGTTGGACATATATGGAACAAACTACTATCTGATATCTCATCTTTGTCTAGTCCTCTACTCTTTAAAAAACAACTAAAGACACATCTAAACAAGCACTGGCTTTGCTCCTGTAACAACCCAGACTAACCTGTCTTGTATCCTTCCCGCCTAAACTCCTTCTCACATAATACACTAGAGAGATAAAAAAAAAAAAAAAACTTTTACTACTTTTTTCTAATTTTTCAATATTAGAAACTTATATCTTAGAATCTGTATAGCAAATATATGTTATAACTTTGTTTTAACTTGCCTCTCTCCAAAGATTTTATGTCCTGTCTTAATGTTTTAAGAATTTTAAACTTGTTTAGACCATTACTGTGTATTATTTGTAAATTTCGTTGGAGCTTTTCTCCCCGGGCCTCCACTGAAAATGGACATATATCCAGCTGGACTAGCCCGGTCAACAAATGTAAAATAAAATAATAAAAATCATGATCACTGCACATTAGTGGTGGTAAAAATTGACTTGAAGTAACAGTGATTTCTTTAGGAACACAAACGGTGTCTAGAGTGTTCTGTCCCCTGGTAGTTTTTTGTTTTTTTACAGTCTGAAGCAATTGTTGTTCCTGAATATATGTTGTAAATAATTCCCTTACTAATATTGTTGAATCAATATTATTCCAGTCTATTTCTGGTAAATTTAAGTCTCTAGCTAATATTATTATTCCCTCCTGTGTTTCATGTAAGAAATGTATGAATTCCGCTAGGTCATCTGCACTTGACTTTGGTGGTCTGTACACTCCAATTATTATGTTCTAGGGCTGTCCTTATTGTCACAGTTACACAGTCTATAGGATTGGTGTTATCATTCAACATGTAGTAATCACATGTCTCCTAACTATATTTAATCCCCATCACAACACCTCCACTTGATTTTTTGTTAGAATGTCTGTTACAATAAAAACATTTATACCCCGACAGAACTGGTTTCCAGTCGTGTTCTTTAACCATGTTTCACAAACAGTAACATCAGTCTTATAGCAAATGTTTCCAATAAAAAACTTTATTATTAATGTCCCTAGCATTAACAACCATCAGAGATGCATCAAATGTCGCTATCTGTGAACTTAAATTTATTTTCGACCTGGCAAAAATCCTGCCTAGTGTTTGTCAAATATTGCAAAAATTCTCTTCCCTGATCTTGAGAAATGCACGCCATCCTGTTTGAACATGTGTGCCCAAAAACAGGCTTGGATGCTCTACCCATTTCCTTTTTTTTTTTTAAACTGGACATTTTTTTCCTTGTAGGTATTTATTCCAAAAAATCCTTTCTATAGGTTATTTATGAAAAATATATCCTAACACTAGTACAAGCTATACTATCTAAGAGGGCTGTCAATTCCCTGCTAACAGTCAGAGAATCCTTGTGGATGACATAATTTGTACCAACATGAATAAAAACGGATCAGTACTTTACATTAAGACGTTCCAAGGCTGGTCTCACATCAACTTCTATTTTTGTTCCTGGCAAGCATAACACTATTTGATGTTTATTCTCTTCTTTGCAGATATGAGTATCTGTTCCTCTAATAATTGAATCTCCAATTACAAGAATAGCTTTGCTCGCCAGCTCTGAAGAATCTTCAGTTTCTAATGCAGTAATATCTGCTCTGTCAGTTGTTACGAAGGATAGATCTTCATCACCATTAGTCTTATTAATCCCACTGTTTTCATTGTTTATTAAATTCTCATCCAGACGGTATTGTAAATCCACAGCTTGAGCGATGTGGTCAACATCTGTCTCTCTCCTTTTTTCTTACCGTAATGTTCTTCAATTCTTTGATGTTCAATTTTGATTTCTTCCTTTTCACTGGCCTCTTGCCTCTCTTTTCTACCTTCTGTTTTGGAAAAATTATGCCTTTTTCTGTAGACTGAAGGTTTTCATAGAAAAATGTTATAATTTCCCTGTAACCTGTGTGTTGCATAACAAAGCACTCTCATTTTTAGTACATATTCACTTTCCTTTACAGTCATTAATCAGTTTCTTTTTCTTCCTTGTTATGAACGTCTTCCTTTCTTTTTTCATTTCCTTCTAAACAAACCGGATCCTTAGATTGCAGAATACTTACATCCAGAATTCCAAGGCTGTCAGGGGCATCGTCTTGTTTCATAGGGGTTGAATGATCTTTGCAGACAATAGATGCATCAATTCCTAAATGTGTTCTATTTGTTTTTTTTGCATAACATTATTTATTTCACCAGTCCGGTCATTAATATATGAAACAGTTCTCCAAGCCGTGCCAATTGCACAAGTGCAATTATCATCAAGTCTAGATTTGCTTCTAACAATGGTAAGCAGCTCATCCAACCTTTGACACGAGGAACACACATCACCAGTGTTATCAGCTGTTACCCTTGCATTTATTACATTGTACAAGATATTTGCGCTTTAGCAAATTGTATATTCATTTAAGGAATCCATATTCAGCTTCAAATGAATAAAACATTGTAAAAGCAAAGAATAATCAAAATAGGTAGGTACAAAACTCAGAACTTAAATCGGCTTCTATGACAAAAAAAATTGCACTATCAATATACAACTAAATACAGAAGTACAGTAAGGTTGTTCTGACTATACAAGTTCTGCAAGCCAGACAAAAGTTGTAATGCCTTTACACTATTTCTCACAGTCACACTTCTTTTTAACAGTAAAGATAAATAAATCACAAACCAAGGTAGGATTGTTTAGATATGGACAATACCCTCCACACAATACTACCAAGCCAATAATTTTCTCAGGCTGTTCTCCCCCTTAAATTCCCTCTAGTACAGCTCTTTTGAGTGTGTACCTTTAACTCCCAGTGGGTGTGGCTTGAGCCTTTAAAAAATGAAGCTCTAACAAATATTTATTGACAAAGTTCAAATATCAATTCAGTTGTTTGCGCTATCATGTATGCTTCAAGTTAAAATATTTTGGTACCTTACATGTAGATGGTTTTGGAATTAATGTAAATGTGAACAAGCAATATTTGATGCCTAGAAGCGCAGTAGGCGGTAACTGCAGAAACACCTGGAGGTGCACTCTGCTATGAGTTAAGCCTACCTATTTGTTTCTGAGTTTTTCTTTTGTTGCAAAATTGTACATTTTTTTTCTTAGCAGTAGGCTTGCTTAGTTGAGGCTACTTTTATTACTATTGTTTAAAGGAGTTGTTTTGAACATGCTTTGTGAAACCCCTCTTAGTCATGGATTCAAAAACAGGAAGCCTTGTGGCAAACATATTCGCACTGTTTAAGTAGAAATTGTTTGCACAAAGCTTACCATTACGCGCAATACAAGCGGGAGAAAGCCATCCAATAATACGTATTTATGGAGAAGAAACTAAAGAAGAAAAGTTTGAAATGCAAGGGGACTTTCATCATGGGGACAACAATAAACACATGAAATAAGGTAAGACACAGGAACATTGTTACCATAAACAGACAGCCCAGAATGTTTCCACTTCATGTTTTCCTAACATTACTAGGTAAGACCTGGGGAACATTAACATAAACAGTCCAGAATGTCTCCACTTACGCTTTTCCCAAAATTATAAGTTGGACATGGACAGCTAGGATTCATTTGTAGTATAGCTGTGCTAAAACATGTCTTATCTCTGGACTGTACTCTGAACTTGTAGTATTTTGTGAAGATGTGTAAAGTAATCCTTATACCAGCTTCTAGTATGTTTTGTGCAAAAACATTTCTAATACTATGCTGTTGATATAGCTGTTACCCTAGCAGAGTGTGTTCTTACTGGGCCTTTTAGAGATTTATTATACTTTTGATGAAACTGTACAGTGAGGCAACCACTTAGATAAAATCTTCTTATTGGCTTATAGCCTTTTTTTGCATGAAACAAAAAGATGACCAGTTTTCCCAACTTCTGCTTTGCCTTGTATAATAGCTGAGTTGTCTGGTTAAATTTACCAGATAAATGATATGGCTCAAGGGGAAGAATATTCTTCAGAACAGTGGACCCAAAGGAGGCCCTGTCCCTGGAGGCCAAATCAACTTTGTAATGAGTAATAAAGGTATGAGGCCTTGCCCATGTTGCTGCAGCACAAAAGGTATCAATTGGCAGTTTAGCCTGAAAGGTGGAAGAGGTAGCTATAGCTCTGGTAGAATGACCTCTTACTTTGTTGGGAAGTTGTTTGTTTTGTGACTTGTAGGTGAATGTAATACAATCGTGACAGCCATCTGGAAAGAATGACCTTAGTAACTGGAGCATCTTTCTTGCAGTCTGAAAAGGACACAAACATTTGGTCAGTCTTTCCGAAGTCCTTCATTCTATGCAAGTAGAAATGTAATCGTCTATGTACATCTAGTTGATGTAGCATATATTCTGCCTTATTGCCATAATTAGGAAAAAACTGGTAAGTCTACAGACTGGTTTAAGTTTGATTTGGAACATACTTTCGGTAGACAGGACGATTTTGTTTGAAGAGACACACCGTCTTTGTGGAAGAGCATATAGGTGGTTTGATAGACAATACTTGTAACTCTGAAACTCTATCTGAAGTGATAGCTATTAAAAGAATGATCTTCCAGGTTAAAAACTTCAGATCACAGGATGATGCAGGTTCAAAAGGGGGAAGAATCATATGGGATAACACAAAATTCAGGTCGCATGGTGCTGGAGGTAGTATAATAGGCGGTCTTAATGGTACCCCTCAGGAATGCTTTGCAAAGTCTGTGGGACATCACGTTCAGCCCTGATTCACCTATATTGAAGTTTGAGATCACTGCTAATTGAACACGAATCGTAGCTGCAGCCCACCCCCTCCTGAAATAGTTTTGCCAGGAACTCCAGTATGGAAGGTATAGGGGCAGAGAAAGGATCAATATGATTACTCAAAGCCCAAGAGGAAAATCTCTTCCATTTGCTGATGTACAATTTTCTCGTTGAAGCCTTATGAAACAAAATCAAGATATGTTTCATTGAAGGGGAAAGGTCAGGTAGACTTGGCTATGTTTGGAATCACAGCAGCAAGGCTGTCAACTTGAGGGTTTGAAGAAATGGATGCAGCATTCCCTACCTATGAGTCAGAAGATGTGGAACTAATTCCAGAATCCAAGGCTCCGTCTGGAGATGAGGCAAAGGAAGGGGAACCAGAATTGATGAGGCCAGTAAGGGGCGACAAGTATCAAGGTCCTTCCCAAATTGTTGTCTTTCTGAAGAACTTTGGGTATCAACAGGAAGGCATAGAGGAGACCCGAGGGCCAATCTTGTAAAAGTGCATCCCTTGGTGATTCCCCCAGAGGGGGGAATATGGCAAGATAGCTGCTGCATTTGGCATTCATAGAGATGGCAAAAAGCAGCAGGGCTGGCCCCATTTTTGGAAAATCATTTCCACTATCTCTTGTTTTAGGGACCACTTGTGAGGCATCAGAATCACCCTGCTGAGTTTGTCCGCTATCACGTTGGATTTCCCCCGGGATGTGCATTGCTATCAGAAAGCATTGGGAGGAGGTCGCCCACTGACATACACTCACGGCCTCCTGACAAAGGGGGCAAGATCTGGTTCCTCTTTGTTTGTTTATATACCACACAACCGACATACTGTCTGTTTGTACTGCAATAGTTCCTAGCGGAAGAGAGTCTTGGAATGCTTGCAACGCTAAAAGCACTGCTCTCATCTCTAGGACATTGATATACAAGTGGGCCTCGTGGTCCTGCCAAGTGTCTTGGACTGTCCTTCCCTGATAATGCCCCTGTCTCCACCCTATGTGGGAAGTGTCCGTGGTCATCGTGGCTAAAGGCTGTGGAAGGACAAAGTGTCGACCTAAAGTCACATGAGTGGAGTGAAGCCACCAAAGGTCTTGCCTGCAAGATTCTGTTATCATGATTTGGTGGGACATGGGTAGTTCCTGCATGGACCATTGAGTGAACAGCAGCCACTGTAGAATCCTCATGTGAAGCCGTGCCAATGGAATTAAGTTTATTGTTGCTGCCATGGTCCCTAATACTTTCAGAACTGTTCTTGCTTGAACTTTCCTTTTGAAAAGTAGGATCTGAACTAGGGACTTCATTTGTCAGCAACCTGTGGGTCTTGGATCCGATATCGGATCCGAGCCGGCAACTTGTTTCAAGCTAATGGATCCGAGCTCCTAGCTCCTCCCCTCACACATAATCCCCCGCCAACCCTTCATGACCTCAGATCTAGTTTGCCGCGCTTGTGGAGAGCTGGATTCCTTTGAGCTTGACTAGTAATCGTCAGTTAAGTGTGTTTTTTCTGTCAAACTTTGTTTTTTTACTAAAATATAAAGTGTGTAAGTATTAGGTACCCTGTAGTGTGAAAATAGTTTTCTTTTAATTAGTTTTTTCCCCTCCCTTCGCTGGTCATTAGTGAGTGTGTGTGTGTGTTGTGTTTTGGGGCCTGTGTGTTTGTGTAACACTACCTTTTCTTTTAAGTATGGCTGAGGCCTCAAAAGCCATTTTTTCTAAATGTACCGAGTGTGGCCATAAGCTCTCCCCGGCTGATGGCCACACTCATTGGGGTTGAACACCTCACCTCAGGCTGTACCATTTGTGCAGCGTTCAACCCCAGGGCACTGAAAGAGCGGAGGTCGAAGCTGGTCATGGTGGGACTTTTACCCCCGAACTCAGCTCCGGCCTCCGCTGCTCCCGTGGCACCACCACAGGCTGTGGTTACTGCCACTCCTGCCCCCCTTCCTTCGGCCGGGACTCAAACTCCCACTAAAGCGCCGGAGGACAGGGAGGCCAGGAGGGAGAAATGGAGGGAGAAGCACCACAAGTGGCGGGCCGAGGCCTCCGCTTCGGCCCCGCCAGCTAAGCGGGCTTCTCCCTCCACTGCTTCTAGGTCTCCTCCTCCTTCTCGGCTCCGATCCCCTTGTTTCTCCCCAGGGCCCGAGGAGGAGGCCCGATCTCCATCGAGGCGGCATTCCAGGCCTGCCTCGGTGGCCTCTTCGAGATCGACGTTCAGCATGTCTGATGCAGACTTGGACCAGATGATGCGAAGGTTCATCCAGGCCCAGCTTACAGATGGGAGTGCTCTTGCCTCCCCCCCCCCTTTGGGGGGGAGCTCGACACCTTTTTTCCATCCTATTGCTCCTTCTCCGACCCGCTATCTGGGCTTGGAGTGTTCAGAGCCGAGCAGGGTTGGAGCCGGGGGTGGGTCGGCGCCGACAGTACTTGGTACTTCGGATCCGACCCTGCCCTCGAGCCTGTCGGATCCGACCTCTCGGAGCCATGGCCCGAGCCTCGGATCCGAGGGATTCAGTGTGCCTTCGGCTCCGTCCAGGTCGGAGTGCACTGGCCCTTCGGATCCGATGGTCTCGGTGCCGGTTCCGATTCCTTCATCAGATCCGAGTGGGAGCCAACTCTCGGAGCCAAGAGAGAGTGGTTCCCCCTTGGCCTCCGATGTAGTAGAGAGGGCTCTGTTGAGAGCATCCGGACCCCCGGCCCTTGTCTCGGCTCCACCCTGCACTCCCTCTCTGCTGGACCAGGCTTCCATCACCTGGCCAAAGGGACAGCCTGCTTCATGTCCCAGATGGTTCCATTGGAACAGGATGTTGCTGGCGAGGCCACCTCGAACAGCCCCCCCGAGGAAGTGCCCCGCAAGCATAAGTGCAAGAGGAGGCACGTGGACTCCCCTGAGTCCTTAACTGAGGACACGGACTTGGATGAAGGGGAAGGCTCCCCAAGATCACCCCCTGAGGATGTCTCCTTTGGAGACTTCATGGAGATGCTGAGGATCAGAGGTGGGTGGTCTTCCTCCGAGTCTGTGTTTCTGGAGGCATTCGAAGCAGGCTCGTCTACCTCTTGGGTGTCCCCTCCGGCCGACCCCTTGGTGGACCTTATTACCACCAGGGCGTGGAAGGATCCAGACACCGTGGAGCCAATACCCAAATGCCCGGACAGAATACTAAGCCCCCCCTCAGACCGGTTGCACTGGAGCAAGGGTCCCCCCGTAGATGCCATGTTGACGGCGGCAGCCACGAAGAGGAACTAGCTCAGGAGTGCCCCTCAGTCCATCCACCGAGCAAGGAGTCCCGCTCGGTGGACCGCTTAGGGAAGCGAGTTTTTAGTTCAGCGACCTTCTCGGTAAGATCTCTGAACTATATGGCACATGTCATCAGGATGCAGTGGGATCTTATCAAAGAATACGCTGCCTCCCCCCCTGAGTCCATGTCAGCGGAGGACAAAATTGTACTCCACCCGAATGGCCACTCGAGATCCATTTCAAATACCTCAATGTGGCTATTGTCCCACGCCACTGAGGGAGCCGCTAGGGCTAGCGGAGCAGGCCTAGTCATGAAACGTCAGGCCTGGCTCCGTCATTGTGACTTTGCGGAGCCCTTTAAAGCGTCTTTTGTGAACGCCCCTTTCGATGGTTCTGCCCTGTTTGGCAAAACGGTTCGCGAGACACTTGTCCAGAGCGAGAAGGACGGGAAGACGTCTGCTTCTCTGCGCCCCAGTGGTCCTTTTCGAAGAACCAAAAGTGTCAGAAGATGATGTTATTCCGGAAATCGCAACATTCCCAACCCGCTCCGGACAACCAGTCCTTCCGTGGCAGAGGAGGATGCCGCCCCAGGGCAGAGGGGCTCCGAGAAACAAGAACCTTTCTCTGAACGGCCCATGCAGCAGCCCTGAAGGGTTGCCCGACTGCTCCACTCTGGAGGCAGTCGGGGGGTGTTTCTCGGAGCACCTAGCGGCATGGGAGTCCATCACGACAGACCGCTGGGTGCTTCGAATTATATCCAGAGGGTACAAAATACCATTACTTCATGTCCCCAAATTCAATAACCTCCCCGATGTACCACCCGATCAGAGGGAGGCTGCAGCCGCAGAAATTCAGCAGCTGCTAAGAAAAAGAGCCATCCAGCCCGTCCCCCCAAGACCAGCTCGGATTAGGGTTCTACTCCAGGTTCTTTTTGGTGCCAAAAAAGATGGGGGACTTGAGACCGATTCTAGACCTTTCCCACTTGAACCTGTCGGTAACCAAGGAAATATTCCGAATGGTCACTCTTCAATCTATTCTACCCCTTCTAAGGGAGAACGATTGGATGTGCTCTATAGACCTCAAGGATGCGTACTACCACATTCTAATGTACAGACGATCCAGGAGTTTCCTCCGCTTCTGGCTGGGAGCCAGTCACTACCAGTTCAGGGTCCTTCCCTTTGGCCTCACCACAGCCCCCAGGGTGTTCACCAAGGTATTAGCAGTGATTGCGGCCCACCTGAGACTCCAGGGAATACAGGTCTTTCCGTACCTGGACGACTGGCTCCTGTCCACCCCAACAAGGCATCTACTTTGCTCAGCCAGAGATTTCTTTCTCCACCTAGCCCCACAGTTAGGCATCACCATCAATGCCGACAAATCCCTTCTGGCCCCGACACAAGCCATAGAATTCATAGGAGCCAGAATAGACACCAGAGAGCTACGAGCCTTTCTGACATCCGAAAGACATCGGAATTTGCAACTCCATGTGCGGGCTATCCTCCAATCAGAGACCCCACCAGCGGAATTGGTCCTGAGGGCACTGGGCTCCATGCCGGCAGCGATAATGCTCCTTCCATGAGCCCGTCTGAACATGCGGGTACTGCAATGGACCCTTCTAGTACAATGGTACTTTCCTCTTCATCACCCCATTGCTATCAGCAAGGCTTACAGGAGGGCTCTATTATGGTGGCTCCATGCTTTGGACCTCCATACGGGCCGACCCTTCTGCACCTCTCCCCCTCTCGCCACGGTGACCACGGATGCCTCCCGCCTCTGGTGGGGGGGGCATTATTCAGGCAGGATGGTCCAAGGCACGTGAAACGATACAGAGACCTCCCTGCATATCAACGTTCTGGAGATGAGAGCGGTGCTATACGCGTTGCAAGCACTTCAGAATCTCCTCCCCGTAGGAACGATTGCAATTCAGTCGGACAACATGTCAGTTGTCTGGTACATCAACAAACAGGGGGGAACCAGATCTTACCCTCTATGCCACGAAGCCATGAGAGTGTGGGAATGGATGATCTCCACCAACCGCTTTCTGATTGCGACGCACATTCCGGGGCGGACCAACATCCTAGCGGACAAACTCAGTCGCACCCTTCTTACCCCGTATGAGTGGTCTCTCAACCCACTAATAGCGAAGCACATATTCGCAATATAGCGGCAACCCTGCTGCAATCTTTTTGCCTCTCCCTCAAACACCAAATGCGGCAATTTCTTCGCTCTGATTCCCCCTCTAGGGGAAACTCCAAGAGACGCTCTGGTGCATGCTTGGCCACCCGGTCTACTTTATGCCTATCCTCCTCTACCCCTGATGCTGCAACTCTTACAGAAAGCCTCGTGGTTGGGGAGCAGGATGATCCTCATTGCCCCATTCTGGCCTCGGCAAATTTGGTTCCCTTACCTGTGGTTTCGCCTAGTGAATCCTCCTTGGATTCTGGATCCCAGTCCGGATCTAATTTCCCATCCGTCTGACTTACCGACCCCAAATCTGGACAATCTGAAGCGGACAGCTTGGTTGCTCCAGTTCCACTCCTAGTTAGGACTCCCGGTATCTCTTCACCAGTCAAAGCCATCCTTGTGGCAGCGCATAAGCCCTCCACCAGGAAAGTGTACCGCAGTAAATGGAAACGTTTCTCCATCTGGGCGGAGCATCATAATCTAGATCCCTTTACAGCTCCTCTTCTGTCCATATTAGACTTCCTAACCAAAATTTTTCAGGAAGGCGCTAGTTGCTTAACTGTCAAAGTGCAATTGGCGGCCATCTCACATTACCACGTGGGACATGATACAGGGCCTTTGATGTCGGCCAAGTTGTGTAAAACCTTTCTCAATGGCACCTTTTTGCTTAGACCCCCTATAAAAGAAGCCGTACCACCGTGGGATCTTTCACTAGTTCTTCAAGCCTCGACTGCTCCACCTTTTGAACCTGCTGCTTCAGTAGATCTTAAATTCTTGTCCTGGAAAACAGCATTCCTTGTAGCCATTACTTCTGCGAAAAGAGTTTCGGAGCTTCAAGCTCTTTCTGTGAAGCCTCCTTATTTGATCTTTCACCCGGACAGAGTGTACCTCAGGGATCAATCCATCTTTCCTTCCCAAAATAGCATCAGAAACCAATATAAATCAATCCATAAATTTACCGGTTTTCTTTCCTAAATATCAGAAGGAGAGTACAAGCTGCACTCATTAGATGTTCATAGGCAGCTACATTTTTATACTTGTAGAACGGCTGGTCATAGACAATCCGACCAGCTGTTAGTTTCCTTTGCCAAATTTAATTTGGGGAAAGCAATATCAAAAGTATCTCTATCACGCTGGATTTCACAATGTATCCTATTAGCGTACCAAGCCTCTGGGAGATAGGCACCTGAAGGAGTTCGTGCACATTCCACTCGTTCCATCTCTACTTCTGTGTGGCTGGTGTCTTCCATTACTGTCCCCCCCTCTGTCCCTAGGGGAAGAATCATCAGGTGTGTCCTGAAAAAAATTCTGGGATTTTCAAAGCCACATTTTTCCTCCCTTCTGACCTTTTTAATAAGGTCCAGAAGGTAGGGAAAAATGGACTCCTACAGCAGAGAGAGTTTTTCCTCCTTCTTCACACCTGGTTAGTGTGTCTTTGACTTTAGGCCCAAACAAGGACAAGCCGTCGAAGGGGGCATTAACAAAGGAAGATTTAAAGGGCTCCACAAAGTTACTCAAGTGCATCCAGGAATGCCTCCTTAGGGAAACCCTCTGTCCTACTCGCTCCATCAGCTGCATATGAAATGAGTCTCATGAAGGACTTGACCACTGAATTCAAGGTGAAGAGCTGTGAAAAAACGTTTTCGGTTACCTCCACAGCTACTGAACCCTGGAGAGTATCTCCTAGCTCCTTCAGATCATCTCTCTGCAATCTGGTAAAATGGATGAGACAATTCAGGGACCTAAGTGCAAAGGTCACGGAAGATAAGGTGCACTTTCCTTATCTGTCCATCATACAAGACTCTTCATTTGGAGGACGGACAGAAGAGGACATCTCTGACAGTTCCTTCTTGGTGGCCGCTGCCACCACCATAGCATCTACTGGATTGGTGGGGGATGTAATGAATTTATTTGACCTCCGAGGGACAGGTTCCACTAAGTCTGGATACTCCCATGTCTTTCGACAAACTAGGTCCATTAGTTCATCAAAAGGTGGAGACACCCAAGTGGCGGCAGGGTGAGATCCAAAAACCTTCAGGTAGACAGACTTCTCCTCAGAAGGGTTGATGGGCTTCTAGCCACCCCCCTGATTAAGTATTTAAAAAAAACACAAAAAAATCTGAGGTTAAAGGACTTCCAAAGCACTAAAAGCAACGTAAAAACAAAAACAGCTGGGAGTCCACCACAATCGTCTTTAATACACGACAAAGCTTCCGACTTAAACTCTTCATCAGTATCTAAAAATGCATGTGATGACTGATTAATTTGATTGGCTGCTATTAATTATTTAAACTTTGAAAGATTGTGTGTTTTTAGATACTGATGAAGAGTTTTACTCAAACGCTTTGTCGTGTATCAAAGACAATCGTGGTAGACTCCCAGCTATATTTTTTTACGTTAAGTATTTCAAGGATGTCTGCAAATGAGACAGCCTCAGATGGTGACTGTGGGGACTCTCCTAACTCATCAAAGTCTGTGTCAGATGTGACGGACTCCTCTGGGGAGATCAAATGCTTCCTCTTACATAGACTCTTATGAGAGACCTCTTCAGAAGGGTATTCTGGAGAGTTTTGGAAGAGGGGTTTGCCCAGTAGGGCATCCTGAGGCCTAGGGTCTCTGTGTCTTTGTGGATGCAGTGGTGCCAAGACAGACACAGGTGCCTTTGGGGGAGAAATGACTGGACCTGAGAGTGGGGCTGCCTGTGAAGACAGTGCTCTCATCACCTCGCAGGCCCCCCGCCCCTGATCCAAGGAACCTCCCGGCTCCAAAGAATCGGAAGGCATCCCCAGAACCAAGGGGGTTGGCTCCGAGGCTGATGTAGGAGCTGAGCTCACCCGTGCCAAAGCAGCGAGATGCAAGTTTGGATCAGACAAATGTCCGATCCAAATGTCCTCCACAGACCCGACCGGAAGAGCATCGGCTCCTAGACTTCTCGAGTTCAGATGGAACAGAGGACATCAAAGCTGAAGATCCTGGAACAGGTCTCGATTCTGATGGTTCCACTACGATCAGCTCCTAAGTCCCAAGTCGGACTAGAGGAGGAATCAATGGTAACAGGGCAGCTTAGTCGGTTCTGAAACTCTCAGGGTTGTCTCAGACAAAAGTTTGGCAAGCACCTCAAAAGTCTCTGAGCCACGCGATCCACATCATCATCTGAAAGGCTCCTGGAGGATTGAGTGTAGGAAGCAGGAGATCTTGCAGCTTGTAGGATTGGAGATCTCAATGTTGGAGAAATCAATTCCAATTCAGAAGGCCAGCTCCGAACTTGAAACAACAACGGTTCAGACATTGAAGGAGCTGAGGTGGAAGGCTTCTTGGGCCCGGCAGGCTTCAGGTCTGATGAGGAAATTTTTGGCAACTTTTTAGTCTGCTCAGACTGAGCCTCCAATGAAGCAAAAGACAATCTTTTACCTGATCTTTCAGATTTTGAAGATGGGGAAGAGGTCTGTTTGGAAGGACTCTGACCTTCTCCTATAGCTTCTGAAAAGGAAGTCTTCAATAGCCCCTAAGAATCCACTTATTCTTCCTTTCAAGAAGAACCCTATGGCTAAAAGAATGGCAAATGGCACAAGATTCTTGGAGGTGTACTGCTCCAAGGCAGTACACACAAACAGTATGACCATCCATCACAGACATTTTCTAACTGCATTTTGTACATTTCTTAAACCCCAGGGGTTTAGCATCTTTGGACTGTTTTGACATCTTAACAGCAAAAAACAAGTTATCACTATATGTATATATATATATATATATATATATATATATATATATATATAAAAGAAAGTAAACACAGTAAGGGAAAGGCCTTCCAATTTAAACAAGCTAGCTTAGTTAATGGAAAATCCACCAAAATAAAACAGCTCTTTAACGAACTTGTTTAACAGGAATTTTGTAACACACAAAAAGGGAAAAGCCCTCAAATTTAAAAGGGCTAAGCAGCCATCTAACATAAATGAGCTAGCTTAGTTAAGAGAAACACAAGGAAAATAAACAGCTCCTCAACAAACGAGCTTAAGAATTATTATCTTAACACACACACAGAGGAAAAAAGTCTAATTTAAATGGGCTAAGCAGCCATCTAAGTTAACCATCTAATTTAACTAAATACAGAACATCTAAATTTAAACAGCTCTGAAACAATGAGCTTGTCAAAAGTTATTTCAAACACTCACTAAGAAAGCTGGGATAGGATAGGGAAAAAAAAGCCTTGAGATAAACAACGGCCAACAATCCAATAGCAAGGTAACGAGCACAGCAAACTGCTAAAAGGTTAACTAACTAATCCTAAAGGGAGAAAAAAAAACTAGCAAATTTTTGCAAGAAAAACAACTGTAAAGAATTCACTTAGCCAGAGGCAGTGTGAAGCACCCGACCTTGTTTAGCAGCAAACGAGATCTGGGGATTTTCTTAGAGCATCATGGCATAGGGTATCAGCCACAAGCTAGCTGAAGATATCGAGCTCTTGTATAAGGCAAGTCAGAACAGAGGATCACTTCCGAACCCAACCAGTACAGAATGAAGGCAAGATAGGACAACATCACATCATAGGTTATAGCCATAAATTATGTACCCACACACAAACTGGTTCAGCAATACCCATATTTATGGGGACAGGATAGTATTTATAAACATGGATTAAAAAGGCTTCATGTGAAGCAAAGCATCTCTTGTGGCACTGTCAAAAGGAACCTGGACAAATGGATGGGGCACCATGAATTCATACTAGGGATAGTGCTGACAACCCTCCTGGACATGGGCAGTCATTACTAAATACAATCCTGGGTATGACTAGAGTATCTTTGGTATTACATTGGCACGAAACAGCTAGGCTTGAAATTACCCCCAGGTCAATAGCCTAGTAACCTCCTATGATTCAGTTATGGCAGCTAAGGATATGTGGGAACAGACTAAACAAAAAAAAAAATCAAAAATTGAGAAACTGGAAGCTGTTGTTTATGAATATGAAGAGTAAGATACAAGCAGTGAAAATGCCTTAGTCCCTTTAGATTTATAATAAGGGTCAGGTATATTTTTATCAACCAGAGGAGAAGTTGTGGAAAATAATTAATAAAAAAATTGAAGGAATTTATTTGGGAGCTGAAAAAGGCAAGGGTTAAGTAGGATAAGTTGATTGTTTCAATAGAACAAGGTGGTTTACAATTACCTGATTTGAAGGTATATTTTAGAGCTACACAGTTGAGGCTCAAATGCATAACACAAACATGAGGTTATAATTCAAAATTGAATATGATGATGAACGGAGTGGGGGTGGAGTTCAAGAAATATAGAGTGTGATTTTGGATACAAATCCTTAAAGATAATAATAAGCACTATACAGAATATTATATTCATAAAGTATCAAAGTATGCTAAGAACTAAGCCAACAGCAGAATGGAGAAAGGAGATTTTCCCATAGGGATGACTGCAAGTATGGGTACAGAAAATAGGCAAGACAAGGGAGGAATTTACTGGAGAAAATGAACAATGGAACTAAAGTAATTACGAGGAAATTATTAGAGAGGGAAAGGTAACAGAACAGGGCAAAGTCAAGATGACATTTGGACTGCAGGCTATTGACTGCCTTCCCTACCACAGATTGATATCAGATTACAGGCAAAGAGAAAGGGATAAGGTGGAAATCCTAACTGAAAAACTTGCTCTGTTAGAGTCAAATCCAGAGCAGAGACTGCTGTTTAGAAAGGGGATGCTTAGTAGGGCATATAAAATAATGCATAATAACTAAGAAACAATCAGAGGAGGTTAAAAAAGATTGGGAAGAGAGACTGCCTATACAATCTACAAGGGAACAATGGCAGTAGACATGTATGGCTTCCAAGTAAGTTACAAAATTCAGAATGTTTAAAATCTTTGCGTGGAAGTGTTTGCATAGGTATTACAGCTTAAGCCAGCGATGGTGAACCTACGACACACTCCACAACATTTTGGATGACACTCCAGTGATCACGAGTTACCAAAGACACTGTTTTTTGCATTTGTTGCTCATGTGAAGTCCACTGAATTATTTTGTGCCAGGAGCATTCGACACACCAAACTCAAAAGGTTCACCATCACTGGCTTATGCCAAGGGCATTAATCTAGAACTCTACCTTTGAAAAAATAGATAAATTATCTTACTTTTACATATAATCAATGTACTTTTACAGCCCACTCACCACCCTAGCAGGCCACGTTCACAAATTAACAATCTTGCTTCTGTTTAGCCTTTCTTCTCTTGTGATACTGTAAAGCCTGTACTTCTAAACTTAAAAAAAGCTTTTTACTTCAACATCTTTAGTACTGGTCATTGAAAAGAACCCCGGTATTTAAAGCACTGCTGAATTGCTGTCAGAAACTCTATATAGCTATCAGAAGTAAAAGCCAAGAACTACACCCAGAAACAAACTAGCTTGGTAACATCCAAAATTAAATAGGATTTATAACAAAAGGGAAAAAATGGCAAAAATCAGGAAGGGTAATTCACAATGACAAAAACTCTCTCATCAATGTAAGTAGACAAGGGGGCTACTTAGGTCAAGCAAAGCCAACTTTGTGGTTAAGATAATCTCCCAGGTGAAAGGTAACCATAACGCCTTCTATAGCTATGTCAGATACCTCAAGGACTGTACACAACAATGTGCTGAACTGATGGTTAATGGTGCCACATTCCCAGATATAGCAAACCTATTAGCAGACAAATTAAATTCCAACTTTACATCCTCTCACCCCAACCACCCACAAATAAAATTCTCAAACATACTCCCTCCAACTATCAACTAGGTGGCATGTACTGGCTGCACTCACTAAAGCCAGGAAAATGGCCTCAATGGGCCATGTTAACATCTCAGGATGCCTCCTGAATAGTCTAAAACACAACTTATAAGGACCTAATGAAGTCATTATTCAACTATAGACTTAAAACAGGCTTATTGCCACGTGAATGGAGGACTGCAATGATCCTTCCCCTTCATAAGGGAGGACCTTCAACAGATCCTGGAAACTACTGACCCATTAGTCTGACTAGTCCTATTTGTAAAGCCATGGAAATTATAAACAAGGACATAGGAGACCTCCAGACACTGGATCCATTCCAGTTTGGCTTTGTCAAAGGAAACTTATGCATACTGAATCTGGTAGACTTCTTTGAAAAGGTCACCAAGGCAATGAATGATGGGAAACTATGCATTCTGACTACCTTGACCTAGTAGCTAAGGCATTTGATAAAATATCTCATTTGGGCAAAGTCAACAAACTTACAGAACTAGGTATAAACCCCTTTATAATGCGGTGGGGAGCAAGCTGGCTTATTAATAGGTTTCAGGAAGTTTGAACTGGTGAGGCCACCTCCACGAAGAGGTTATCACCACTGGAGTCCCCCACGGTTCTGTGCTAGGCTCATTCCTCTTTGGCATACACTTATTGGATGTCAAAGCTAAAACCAAAAGCCTCGGGCTAACCAAGTTTGCAGATGATTGCAAACTGGGTGCAGTCAATGAATTCTGCCAAGATGAGAACATCCTTCAGGATGGTCGAATACAAATGCTTGGTGCCAAAATCATGGCTTAAAACTCAATACCAAGAAATGCATTATAGTACCTTTTGGGAAGTCTGCCACCCCAGGTAACTGAGTCATCAATAAAACACCCTTAAAAGTCGATTCACTAGTCAGGGATATGAGAACTCATGTAGATAGTAACCTAGCCTTCAACCAATCTGTGTCCAAGGTAGTAAGAAAATTGTTCTTTGTTGCTCAACTTATAAACAAGGACGTGACATCTAGGTCCATTGAGTTAATCAAACTACTGCACTTGGCCCTCATCAGGCCCATCATAGAGTATAATGGCCCCTTCAGTATGTACCTGACCAGGAGTAAACAATGTCCTATGTTGATTGCCTCAAAGCACTGTCTCTTTACTTGGTACAATGCAGACTTCCGCGAAATGATCTTTGCCTAGCATCAAAGGCATCCCTGGACCCGGTTTTGATTAATCTTTTGCACATGCACAAAACAAACAGTATCAGAACTACTACATTAAAAGACCTAAATTATGCTTGCAACACGAACAGGAAACAGGACATGTTGGACAGCCTGATGTGTTTCTCAGAGAATTCCCATTCTCTGTAAAAGGTTCCCCATCCATGTGAAGCAAAGTTCTTCCCTATCCCTATTTAAGTGCAACTTGGAACTTTGGATGGGTAACCAGAAATTCACCCCTGGTCTGGCTCCCGTGTCTCTGATGGACAGAGGCAGTCAGTAAATCATCCCTTATAAATTAAATATAAATCACATTTGTGGGTTACATTTGGGTTGCCTGTCTAGGCTTTTAAGGACCCTAGTGGTCATTAACCTATATACACCTCTGATGCACAGTATACGAAAAAGTCAGCAAAAATCCACTTTTTCTCAAAAACATTTTTTTAAATAAGAAACATCTTATTAAACCATCACTTATGACGTAGGCAATCATACATTTATATAAATTAAAACAATCCAGACATACAATCCTAGTTGCAAGCATTTTACATCACAAACCATAGTGAAACACTCCCAGTTGCAAACATTATATATCATTTATAATTTTCTCAAAAATGCTTTCTTGCAAATCCTATTTTTCAAGTGTGACTAATGCATTATAGTCTCCTATTTTTTTTACCATTTTCAGTCTTGCCTGTCTTCATCTTCTCATCTCCCATCACTAGACTCTCGTTCAAGTCCAATGTACTTTCGGTGCTTCTAGTCCACCACTCTCTTTCTCTCTCAAGCATTTTTATTTGAAACACTGACAAAGGTTTCATTGACAAAGGCCATCTATGAGCTTTATTGTCAGAAGAATAAGCAAACTGCTATAATGGAGCTTAAGAAAATTCTGGGAGAAATAATCAGCTTTTAGTAGGGAATATTACTTATAGGTGGGGGCTGGAATTTGATTTGCAGCAGTGAAGATGTATCCGGGGGCCCTGAAGGGAAAATATAATAAAGGAGGGTATGAAAATATTTAGCATGGAAGATGTAAATTCAGTAGTAGGAGCTCGTAGTGAATTTACAGACTACTCCCCAAGATACTAAACCTGGTCTAAACTAGACAGAACATATATTTCACATGAACATATGCATTTAATTGAAAGTTTCGATAGGCATCAAATAGCTATTTCAGATTATATGCTAATAATAAAAATGAGTTACTGACCCTTTCCCCACCTATCTGTTGAAGAGAGAGGAATTTAAGAAAAGAGTAGTAGAAATTATTCAGGAGTTAGAGAAGATAGAAATTTCTTCTGAAAATATAGCTAGGGAGTGGGATAAAATTAAAGTGGACCTTAAAAATAGCATGAAAATAAGAGAGAGATCTGTTTAAGAAACAAGAATTATGTAGACAGGCTGACAAAGGTTAAAATACTTCAGAATAAGGGGAATCTCTCAGTACAAGAAGAGGAGCAATTGCAGAATGATAAAGAGAAAATAAGGGATTACCTCGATAATATGCAGGAGTTTAGAATGATTGTTGTTAAGCAACTGTGTTTTGATAACTCCAGAGCACAAAAACAGTACGACAACTCAGGCAACATAAAGTATAAAGGAGTGTTGCTAAGCTTAGGGTGTCTACAACAAAATCCTGTAGAGGTACTAGAAACATTTTGGAAATTTTATGAAAGTCTGTATAAAAGAGAAATATGGAAATCAAAAAAAGGTACAAATGGAAATGTTTATGGAAGAATTAAATGTCAGGGTTAGAGGTAGATAAGGCTCAGTTACTACCATGATAGCAGAAGATAAGATAAAAATGGTGATGTATAACCAATCTACAGGAAAGTCCCCAGGAATATAGATCTAAGGAATAGGAGGGAAAAACAGATAAAGATCTGGAAGGTTTTGTTCAACAGTATTTCAAGAGGAAGAGAAGTACCAATGTCCTGGAAGAAAGCAGTGGTGGCTGTAATACATAAAGTAAAGGCCAATCAGCTCCAGCTTTATGCTGGCCCATTTCAATCCTAAACCATGAGTATAAAGTGTTTATGGCTATAAGAATGGCAAAGGTGAAGCCAAAATGGATAGATATGGATCAATATCGTTTTGTGGAGGGGAAGCAAACATCTGACAACATTAACAGAACATTGATGATCCAGAGGGAAACAATGTAAGAAAATACCACTGTTGTTGGTAGGTCTTGATGCACAGAAAGCATTGACAGAGTAAGCTGGGACTTTATGAGCAGGCCAATGGAATCATTTGCATTCCCTGATAAAATTCTAAGGTTGATTAGGAGGATATACGAGGGACTGGCAAAAATTAAAATGGGTGGGTTCCTTCCTAATGTCTGTTTCAGCAGAGGAACCAGGCAGGGGTGTCATCTTTCCCCTTTATTTACATTATATTTAGAACCACTGGCAAAGAAAATAAGGGACTCAGAAATTCAAGAATATAATTGATATGGTAGTCAAGAAAAGATAGCTCTATTTGCAGATATTTTAAAAATGATAAAACCAGAAAAGGACATGCCAGTGTTGTGGAACAATTTGAAACAGTTTCAGATCTTTTTGGGATACAAAATTAATGAAACTAAAACTAAGGCAATAGCTGTAAAGTATGTGCCCACACATAAATTGGTTCAGCAATATCCACAGTGGTGCAGCAGTTAGCGTTGCCACCTCACAGCAAGAGGTTCTCTGGTTCGATTTTCGTCTGGGGTGCCTTCTGTGTGGAGTCTGCATGTCCTCCCTGTGGTTGCGTGGGTTTCCTCCCACATCCCAAAGACATGCAGTAAGTGGATTGGACACTCTAAATTGACCCTAGGTGTGAGTGTGTATGCCTTCTGTGGAAGGTTGGGCACCGGGCTGGCAACTCGACACCATAAAACTCCACTGCCAATCATGAGCGGACAGATGATCCACTGTGGCGACCCCTGACCAGGAAAAGCCGAAAGAAGAAGATGGGGACATGATAAAATGGAGTACCTAGGAGTATGGATTAAAAAGGATTCTGGTGTGGCAGCTAAGGATATGTGGGAAAAGACTAAACAAAAGATAATACAAAAACTGAGAAATTGGAAACTCCATTTGTTTTATGGATATGGATAGCAAGATACAAGCAGTTAAAATGGTTTTTAGTCCCTTTAGCTTTAATCACAGGTCAGGCATATTTTATCAACCAGGAGAGAAGTTGTGGATAACAATTATAAAGAGCTGAAGGATTTTATCTGGGAAGGAAAGATGGAAACAGTCAAGTGGGAATAAGCTGATTCTTTCAATAGAACAAGGTGGTCTGGGATTACCCAATTTGAAGGGGTATTTCAGAGCTACACAGTTATGGCTCCTATACATAGCACAAGCAGAAACCTACAATTCAAATGGAAAGGGATGATGAAACGGGGGAAACTTAAGAAATAAAGGAGAGACTAGGATTTTGGATGCAGCTCCTTAAGAAGAATAATCATGCAGAACATTATATTCATAAAGTAGCAGAAAATATTGTAAGAACTACATCAACACAGGAATGGAGAAAGGAGATTCTGCCAATAGGGATGACTGCAATTAGGGATACAGAGAACAGACAAGAATGGGGTGGAATTTATTGGAGAAAACTGACAAAAGAACCAAGGTATTGGGAGCAAATAATTAGAAAGGGAAAGGTAATAGAATGGCAAGAGGCCGAGAATTTATTTGCCTTCCCTATCACGGATTGAGATCAGAGTATATGGAAAGAGAGAGAAATAGGGGAATCCTATGCAAAAGACCAGCACAGGAGAGTTTTTAGTAGAATCTATAACGGAAGCTGTTGTAAAAGAATAATTAGTAGAGCATATTTAGCATCTTTGCTTAGAAGTATTTACATGGGTATTACTATACCCCAAGTAGACTCCAAATCATTTTTCCTCAGGTAGACAAATGTTGGAGGTGTGATTGGGAAGAAAGAGGTAACTGGGGCCATATTTTCTGGGAGTGTAATGAGTTGACGCATTTAAAAAATTCCCTGCAGTCTACTCTATCAGAAATACTGGGTGAGCAAATTGGTATGACTAAGGAAATAGTTTTTTTGAGCTAGGATACAGAATTGGAAATGCCTAGGACATGCTGTGCTTAACTATGGCGGCTGCCAAAAAATCAATTACTAGTAAAAGGAAATGAAAGTCTAAACCAATTGTACCAGTGAATATAGTAACAGAGATAAAACTGGAAATGGGATCTTTAGAAAAGGGTAGGAGAAAGTTGTATACAAAAAAAATGGAAACATGTAAATGAGGAATGAGGTTTAAAAGAAGGCTGGATTTGAATGAGGTATGCAATGTTTGACTGACAGTGACTGGACAGATTATAAATGATGTATAATGTCTGCAACTACAATTATGTCACTGTGGTTTGTTTTCATTTATATACATGTATTATTAAATCATCATTCTTGTTTAATAATAATAAGAAAAAAAAGAAAGAAGCAGAGTCGCTTTCTATTTGCTGGCTCACATTTTGTTGGATAAACATTTTTTTCCTCCTTAGCCTGTTCTGCATTCAAAAATGCCTTTGATCTTCCAAGAAAAATATAAATATTCTCAAGTCGCCTGGATACAGCATCTTGAATGTTACACCACCCTCTCTATATACCCCAACGTCTTGGAAAGTATCATACTCAGCCTGTTTTTCTTAATTTCATCCTCTGATTTTTTTGCAATTTTATCAGTTCATATGAATAGCTACTTAAAGCTTCTATTTTCCAGCATTTTAAGCATTTCCTTAAATGTTTCATTTATTTGCATCACCTCCGAGTACATTTAATTTATTTTTTCCTCTAAATTACTTGAGGCCATTTCTTGTACCAAAGCTGAAGCTTGGACTGCTTTTTGTTGAACAGCTGTAGGGTCCTTCACAGCCATTATTTTTTCTGCAACTTTTCTGATTGATTTGCTTTTAGGTTTTCTAAACTACTTTGCTAGCATCCAGGCAATGTATTTACTAGACAGTAACTGAATTTTATCTAAAATGCCTATTTTACTTGCTATTTATCAACTTCAGTTTTCAAACTGTGAGAGGTGATATTAGGTTGTTGATCAGTGTGCAGCCATCTTGGAAGTCCCTGCTTTACACAAATATTCACAACATTTCTGAAATATTTTTAATACCTTTGCAGGATCTCTGTTTATTTTTATTGTTAAAGGCTCCCCCAGCTTGGCAACCACCATTTCTACTTTCTGTTGCCTAAGTCATTGTGTTACGTGACCTTTGGGACTCTGTCCTGCCGTTAAACAAGGACAGCCATGGGCTCATCCAGAAAACATCTGAATGGTGACATCATGCAGGGCTGACCACCCGGCAGAGTGAATCATGACTCTAGATTATCACTGTTAAACACCCCAACTCCATGTGTGTAAAAATTGGAAAAGGAGTTCTAGATGGATGTCAAATGCAGAGTTGTCTGTCTGCAAACTCAGTGTTGACGCACATGTAAATTTTTCAACATTAAGGGCACTGGCGTAACCACCTAAAGGCAAAAATGTTAGACTGGCACCAGCACTGAAATAATTAGCAATGAAGGGACAGGCCAGATTGTCAGAACCTTTAAGCACATTGGTGTTGACACAGATGGCTTGTCTGACCTCTGAGCAGATGTGAAGTCAAACTTCAGTCTTGAAACCAAGACCAAAGGCACTGAAAAGTCCCCATACATCAGCATCATATGGTCAATACCAGCCTCCTCATTAGCAGTACAGATAAATTAGGAGACGCTGACAAAAACCTGGAGGACCTCAGAATGGGAAAACTGACAACAGACCTTTGTCTGTAATGGATTCAGCAGGGGATGAAGTCACATTTTTGCTGAGCCAATACAATATCTTCTACATCATAATCAAACTCAGGAGGTGAGGATGGGGAGGGTCTTGCTAAAGTTAGTCTGGAGATAAGGATTTATGACCTCTTTATTTGCTAAGGAATTCAAGCTAGATTTTGTCTATTTAACTGTTGTTTACTAGTCACCACTTTAAAAATCGCAAAAGTTATCACTTCTTTAATTCTTTGTTTTTAAATTATCTGAAGGTGGTCTCTGGTTTTCATGCTTTTGTTTATATCTTCAATTCTGAGTCTTGGGAGAGCCAGAGATGGTGATTACCACTGGCAGCTCCAAGGTCTACCACTCAGGCAAAGATGCCTCTCTTTTGGCTCCAAGTAACAACCTCAGCTGCAATTGAATTTTGACATCCACTTTAAATTTGTTTCTTTAGTCCCAAAGAGTGTTGGAGGTGAACTAACAGCTCACATTTACAGACAAAACATACATCATTCGCATTTATCCTAAGGTGGAACTTTTGTTTCTACATGGTCCATGACTACTACAACCCTGACAATGCAGCCACTAATTGTAATTATGGCAGTTAACAGCAGGAGTTGCCAAGCACCAACTAGAAGAATGTCTTAAAAATTAAATAAGGCAGAGAAAAGGCTGAAATGCCAAAAAAGGGAAATGTTCTCCAAAATCCCAAGAAATCAATCTACTGACCTTAAAGATGATGTGCAATGGATAAAATCAATGTAGCCTATCTGCTCTCAAAATGCATTTCCTCAGTAGGTACTTACCTTGGCTGTCTGTCATTTAATTTTGCATTTTCATTCCGCCTAGGAAGATCTCTTCCAGAAAATGCCTTCTGTTGTTATAACATGCTGCACCCTCACTTATTTCTTTGCAGGAAGTTCTACTTCCTTGCTGACATCACACTGGGGTCAGCAGTGTCCATTGACCTAGTTCTGGGGCTCCCAAAGTGTGTGCCGTGGCTTCCACACAGGGGCGCCGCAAATGAATACCCTTCATTTACAATTTTTTTTCTTTTTTTAAAAATTTTCACACTGTTTGACCTGATGTCATCACGTGCGTGATGACGTCACCTCCGTCAGGGCCACCAGCCTGTTGGAATTGAGCAAGGAGCTCACACATTTCTGGCTTGGCATGACTGCTCAAATGAGAGTTGGAACGGCAATGAACAGATTATGTTTGGGGAACAAGAATCGGACTTGCGGAGGGTATGGCCAGAAAGAAGACTCCATGCAAGTAAGGAAACTTTCAGAGAAGTGTGTGTTAAATTAGTTTTATATTTTGTCATAAGATTTGTGCTAATGCTAGTACTTAATGATGTTCCTTTAGCTAGTTCAGAAATGTGAAAATCTAGCGTATGCACTTTGCTTTGCTGTTATGTGTTCATGTGGAATAAAATATGAACTGTCGGTAACTGATGTAGCATGTTAGTTGCAGAGTTTATCATGTGGCATCTGTCACGGCTGCAACATATGATGAATTGTTTTCTCTCTGGATTGATCATATCATACATTTTATTTCATATGTAGATATGTAACTAGGTAATGGATGAAAAGGTGTCTGTAGTCCAGCACATTTTTCAATTCAAAATAGCTAGGTAAAAAAGCTAGGTAACTTGCTGCATAAATAGATAGGATGAGAGATGATTTTTCTTTGGGACCAGGTTATAGAATTATTAGCTACTACAAGCTTTACATATCAGCCTGGGAATCACATTTGCTGAAGAAGGAATCTTGCAATTTCATCTGTCCCATGCATGTCAGTTTTACATGAGGCCCAGAGAAGGAATTGCCCAAATGACACACAGTATGAGACCCAGAGCTCATGTCTAAGACCATATCTGATTGCATTTAGAATCATCATCGTCTCTGGTGGCCTCTCAGGCCTGTACTGGAGGTGTAATCTTGATCATTGCCTTGAATCTTATCTGCAAAGTAGTGTGTGGTTCACTGGAGAGGTGTCTCCCACCCCAGAATATATTGTTACACACAAGACCTTGGATTTGGCTGTCACCTCCTTTACTTCTAAAATAAGTTGATGCTCCATGAATGTGTGAGCACTGGGTTTTTATGCCGCAGAGATGCTTTTTCAGGGTTTGAGCTAGACTTCGGAGCCATTGGTCAATGGCCAGCAAGTGTTGAGATTTCTCCACAGCCTCCTTTTTGTTTTTGCAGGTCCTTCTTTTTCCTGCCAGGATTTGGATTTCCCACAGACTCTTCCTTTACCTTTTGCACAGCCTTCTATTTCTCCCACTCTGGCCTTTAATAACTTGCTTAGCCTTTGCTGGAAGTTGGCTGAATAGTTTGTGAATTAATGCTACATTTCACCTTGGTGCAGTCCACTTGAAATGTTACTGGCTTATTCTGATGCAGCAGATTGACTTTAGAAGGGTGATTTTGAGGAGTGTCCTGACCCTTGCCTTCTGCCAGCCATCAGTGGCTGAAGAGCATAGTGACATGGCAGCTGCAGCAGCAGACAGAATGCTGAGGTTTCTCCTCAGGAAGATAGACTCTGCAAGCAGAGGTAAATTCACTTGTACTTGGCTTTGTTCATGGTACAAAGAGTATTGTTCTGGAGGCAATGCCAGAACAGGATGTGAAAGGATCTTATGAGAGGGTAGAGAAGCTGGTGCTTTTCTTAGTAAAGACCAGATGAGATTGGGGGGGGGGGTGATACAGGAGCACATCAGGTCAGGGAGTTCCAGGTGGTAAACCTGACCAGGAAGGACAAAGATGACATAGGCACCAGATTGTAGGGACTAACTACCCCTGAATCTCCCAAAGGTTACTTCTTCACATAAAACACTGTATGGTGTGTATATTTCTAAATTGAAGTTGCTGAAATTTTGAAGTGTTTTGATCTAATATGCACTTTATGAGTGCCACGGGGGGGGGGTCACCTTGGAAAAACCTGGATTCAGCAAGGGAGCAGAGAATCGAAAAAGTTTGGAAACCACTGACCTAGTTAGTAAGTAGAAGAAAGGCAAACAGGATTTTCAGACTGGGACAGTCTTACTTGTATATTTTTTGTTGAATTTCCAATTTTAAGCTTAGTTACACTTAGTTGCTTTAATCTGGTATTCAAACCCCCCATGCATTCAGCTTTTCTTTATGTGGGGAAAAAAAAGGAACGTGAAGGCTGCTTCTGTTGCACTGTCATACAAACACATCATGTGCAGCACAAATTCCACAACTCATAATTGCCTCGACACTGAATCTTACGTTTCATCTGTCGATGACTTTTGCACAATGTCCCTGATTTTGTGTCATATTTTTTGCCTGACCATCACTTGTAAAACTTTCAATCTTCTAATAAAATCACTGTGGATTACTGTTGGACACTAATTGCTTAGAATTTCACAGCTTATAACATTGCTCAGAAAACTAATGGTAATGTAAAGTCTGCTCTGCTGATAAATGGACATACAGCACACAGTCCATGTGCAATGTTATGAGGCAGGCGTGCAATGTTATGAGACATGCGTACAATGTTACGAGACAGGCGAGAGACCCAGAATGCTACTGCAGGAAACATCCAACTTTGTACCATCCAAGTAGCAAACATAATGGTGCAAAGACATGACAGGAAATAGTAAAATGAAACAGAATACCCAATAAATTAGATTTGCAGAGCAGAAAGCCATGTAATCTTCACAGAAGACAAAGACTGAAGGTATGTGCAAAAAAAGGGTTGTGCATGATCTTAAAAATGGAACTGGAAGTTTAAACAAGTCTTATAATAAAGAAAAAAAGACAGTCTAAAAAAACTCCAGCTATACTCTGTGGCATATCATCTACTCAGAGGTGATCTCTGCTTAACATACAAGGCCATGTCAAACCCTGAGCTGTTGGACACGCTCCACTTAAAGGAATCACAATCCCTCAGAGCCATATGCTCCAGGGATCTAAACCTTGTCATCACAATGAACAAAACATGCTGGAGGGATAGGTTCTTCACCCAGAGACTCCCCATACGCTGGAATAGACTGCCCGTACATGTCAGAGTGCCTCCTTGGCCCTCTTCAAAAGGAACCTTGACGATTGGATGGGAGATCTGAAATTCACCCTGGGGATCACATCAGTCGCCCTGCTAGACAGGGGTCCAGGGAAGTAAATATTGTGGGAAGAAATATCCAGAGAATTGTTATGGCTAGGCTTGTATAGGCCGGCCCTAGGGCCAATAGCCTAGTACCAACCTATGAACCTATAAAAATAATCAGTTTCCTTATACATGTAAATATTTCAAACATAGCACACTAGTACCCTGGAGTCATTTTTTCAATGTGTTTATACTGCAGCATGACAAGGTCCATGAACAAAGTATTGAGGGTAAAGAGGAGAGGTTTAACCTGGGAAAGTTTCAAATGATGAAATCTGAAATGCCTGGTGCCATTAGTCCTGTTGTTAACAAGGATGGACCTCCTCATATCTGAATTTAGATCTATAGGCTGTGGATATTCTGATGAATGGAAAATTTTATCTGTGGCCCAATTCCTTATGTTACTGTCTTATAATGCTTCTGTATAACAGGTCTGTGTGTTTTTCTCTATGTAACTAGGTCATGGCTAGAAAACAAAAATACTAAAATTAGACTTCCCAATGAATGAAAACAAAATATAAAAGGCATAAATCCTGAGTGAAAAATCTTAAGCAGAAGTAATTTCTGAGTAACATTTACATTAGTTCACTACATCCTAATATAACCCTGATCATGGCTTCATTTATTTTATAAAGGAAAATAATTACTGCTTAAGTGTACAGTAATGGAGTATCTGTAACTTTTTTTTTTTATCAAATCAACCACTCAGAATACATTATAAAATGTTTAATTTCCTATATCAGAAAAAGAAATTTACAAATAATTTGCTCGGCTATTTCCATAAAAAAGTGGTAAAAATTAAAGCTGGTCTAAAATGAAATGCATGAAAACTCTCAACATTATATTTAGTGGTCTTCACAACAGATGAAATTATATTTGTGAATACAAAAATGCATTTTTTCTGAAATCAACATTCTAATCCTTTTTTCAGAAACAGATTCATCACGATGTCAAAATTGGTGCTTACTAGCACTGAATACCATATATTACCAGCAAAAAAAAGTTTTTGTTTTCATTGCAAAAATATTCTGTCTGTTGGCAGTTCAAAATACCAGCAGAAAGGCAGCACATAAATACTTGCAAAGATGATGCAAGAAGCTATGTATCAATAAAATATTCTAAAATGCCAAATATAAAAACATTTTGTTTCAGAAAGTGACGTAGATAAATGCTTTAAAATGCTATATTTTGACTGCAGATTTATTTGGAAGAATTTGCTGTACTGGATTCCCAATTCCAAACATGAAGAACATGATCATAAAAGGAGCATGTTGCTATCAGGCTACTTTCCTTAGAATTACTTGTATCACCATCTTTATCAGACTGAAAATAATTTTCAGGAATACTACAGTCTTGGTTGCCTTGTATGCTGACTGAAACAATCTTTGAGCTATTTTCCAGGGCATGAGCCCCAGCATCTTCTGGTATGTAAGTTCCCATATCATCCTCCAAAATTACATCAAAACTGGCAGTGGGAGACTCGTACAGGATTTTCAGATGTTGCTTCTGGGTTTCAGGCTTTTTAACACCTTGCTCAGTGTTTTCCATGTCCGACTCACTATGAAAGGCTGAACGAGGGCCCTGCTTCATAACTGGCCAGTCCATAAGTGACAGCTTTGACCAATCAGCTCCATAAGCCAAGGAGTTGTGCAGAACATAAGAGGACAGCACAGTGCATTTTTCTGCATTTCCAGCTGTAAAATACACAAGAGTACACATGAGAAGACCCATCTATTTAATGACATATGGAAGAGGAGAGCAGAGTAATAACTGGGTGAACGACATCTTACAAAATTCATATCTAGTCAGACTTAGTACTGATGAAAACTGCTAAGTAAATACAAATAAGTTTACACAATCTCTTACCATGATAGAAAATGTTTGAGGAAAAACTCTTGTAATAGGTTAAGCACTGTTAGGACCACCATTCATACCGGGACTGTAAGACATGGCAAGTATTGTCCAGATGCAAACCACAAAAACTGGAGGGGTAAACTTCATATTTTGAAGATGTACATAATTTTGTGTGTTTGTTACAATTTAATAGTGGACGGGGGGGTGTATTGTATTTAGATTTTATGCTAGATGGTTTTCATTAACTCAGAGTCTTGAAAAATGTGACAGATTCAAATGGAGATGTGATGAAACAAGTGTATAAAAGATCAGCCTGCCAAACATTAGTATATGCATGCAACACCAAAACTGGAAATACATGTTCAAAAAAAGTCATGTACAATAGGTGAGAACAATAGATTTTTATCACAATGGCTATGCCATCCACATTATCCTGGAACGTGAATGGTATAGATAAAAAAAAAAAAAAAAAAGAGTACTGAATTATATTATGAAATGCAGAGTGCAAATAGCAATGCTGCAGCTGACACACTTGGTAAGAAATGAGCATGTGAACTTGACAAAGAAGATTTCAGAATGGATAGTCTGCCATCCATTCAGTGAGAGACGCAGGAAAAGGGGAGTAATTATACTAACTGCTAGAGAGGCAGTAACAGTGATACACGAGGGGAAAAAATGGTAGACGTGGTAATAAGGGGCTATTAGCAAGGGAGGACTACAATGGCATGTATTTATATTCCACTGAAAACTGTTATTATGGAGCTTAAGAAAATTTTGGAAGAAATAATCAGCTTTCAGCAGGGAGTATTAGTTACAGGTGGAGACTGAAATTTGATTTGCAAAAATGAGGATGTATCAGGGGGACCTAGAAGGGACAATGTAACGAGAGGGTAGATTTCTGAAAAAAATGTATTAAAACATTTGGTATGGAAGATGTGAATTCAGCAGTAGGAACTCTGACAGAATTTACATGTTATTCACCATGGTACAATAACCGAAGAAATTGTACTTCTTCACAGGAACGTGAATTTAATTGAAAGCTTCAACATGCATCCAATAAATTTCTGATCATGCACCAATAAAAACTAATAAAAATGTAGGGTAAAGTAAAAGTAAGTTAACTGTAGAGGAATTTATGGAGTAAGTTAGTGGGAAATATTTGAGAGTTATTTGGGAAGACAGAAATATCTTCAGAAGTTATAGTTAGTGACTGGGATAAAATGAAAATGTAGCTTAAAAATAGGGTCAAAATAGAGAAAGATATGGTTAACAAGTATTACTTAGAGGGGCTGACAAAAGAATTGCAGAACAAGGGGAATCTCACAGAACAAGAGAAGGGGACATGCAGAGTGGTAAAGAGAAAATAGGGAAGTATTTGGATAATACTAAGGAAAGATGAAGTTAAGCAACTATCTTTTATTACAACTCCAGAGCACAAAAACTTTTAGCACAATGACTTAGGCTACAGAATATTGAAATGGTTGTTGCAAATTTAGGGAACCTACAACAAGGAAAATAACCAGAGATCTGGTAGAGGTTTTGGAGATATTACAGAAATTTTATGAAAATTTGTATAAATCAGAGAAATGTGGAAATGAAGACAGTGAAAATGGAAATATTTATGGAAGACTTAATTATTTTTGCCAAGGTCAGAAGCAAATGACGTTCAACAAACAGTTAAGAAAGGGGATAAGATAAAAACAACAATGTGTAATCAATTTTCAGGAAAGTCTCCAGGAACATATGGAATTCCTGTGGAAGTTTGGAAATTACAAGGGAAGAAAGTGATTAAGATCTGGAAGATTCCGTTTTTTTAGAGGAGGAGAAGCAGCAGCATCCTGGATGAATGCTGTGGTGTCTGTTACACAAGGATGGCAATGACCCTTCAGACCTAGCTTCATATAAACCCCTTTCAATTTTAAATCACAGTTATAAAGTGTTTATACTAGCTAAACGAAGAGCAAAAGCATTGCCAAAATGAATCGATCTAGATCAGTGTGGTTTTGTAGATGGGAGGCAAACATTTGACATTAACAGAACAATAATTATCCAGAGAGAAGCAGGATGCAAGAAAATACGTGTTTTTGATGGGTCTTAATGCAGAGTGAGCTGGGATTTTATGAGTACTGCTTTGGAAGCATTTGTATTCATGATACAATAATAAGGTTAATTAGAAGGATATATGAAGGCTCAAAGACGAGAATTAAATTGGGAAAGTTCCTCTCATATAAGCTGTGTTTGAACAGAGGAATCAGGCAGGGGTGTCCTCTCTCCCCTTTCTTATTTACTTCATATTTAGAGCCAAGAAAATAGTAGACTCAGAAATACAAGCATATAATTGGTATGGTAAACGAGAAAAGCTGGCTTTATTTGCAGATGATATTTTCTACCAGATAAATCCAGAAAAGGACATCTCAGAGTTGTGGAATGTGAGACAGTTTTCGGGATACAAAATTAATGAAAATAAAACAGGCTACAGTTGTAATTATGTCGCCACACACAAATTGGTTCAGCAATACCCATAATTATTGGAATGTCATAAAATGAAGTATTTAGGAATATGGATTAAAAAGCCTTCTGTTATGACAGCTAAGGATATGTGGGAAGATACTAAACAAAATATAACATGAATTGATACACTGGAAACTCTTATTCATGGATATGGACAATAAGATACAAACAGTGAAAAATGTTTTTGTCCCTTTAGAATTGCATACTGGTCTAACATAGTTTTATCAAGCAGAGGAGATGTTGTGGACAATAATTAAAGAACTGAAGGAATTTATCTGAGAGGGAAAGAGGGCAAGAGTTAACTGGAATAAACTAAACCTTTGAATAGAACAAGGTGGTTTACATTTACCAGATTTGAAGGGATATTTAGAACTACACAGTTAAGACTATTATACATAACACAAGCAGAAAGTTAAAATTCAAATTGGAAAGGGATGATGACAAAGCAAGGGGGGAACTCAACAGAGAGGCAGTTTGTATGCAGATCTTTCAGGAGAATAACAACCATATAAAATATTACATTCATAAAGTAGCAGAAACTATCCTAAGAACAAAGCAAATACAAGGATGGAGAAAGGAGACTTTTGGCAACTGGGATGACTGCAAGAAGGGGTACAGAAAATATGCAAAATGGGGCTGGAATTTACAGTAGAAACTTGGCAAATGAATAAAAATATTGGAAGTAAATAACTCAATAAGGAAAGGTAATAGAGTGGGATGAGGCCAAGAAGACATTGGATTGCAGGCTGGAAACTGCATTCCCTACCAGGGCTTGATCTTAGATTACAGGCAAATAGATAAGGGAATTTTAAGTGAATTACCTGCTCTGGTATAGTTTTTAGTTGAATGTAGAATGAAAGCAATTGTTAAAAGGAATAATTAGTAGGGCATGTAAAAGGTTATGTGATAAGTAGAAAATCAATTAGAGGAGGTTAGAAAAGATTGGGAAGACAGACTGGAAGAGCAATTTAAAAGAAAACAACAAGAAGACATAGGTATGGCTCCCAAATATGCAACTAAGTTGAGGAGGTTTAAGATCTTTTCTTAGAAGTGTTTGCATAGTTATTTTTATACTCCAAGCAGACTTCAAAGAATTTTTGCTCAGGTAGATGCCAAACGTTGGATGTGTGATGGAGAAGAAACAGGTAACTAACTGGGAACATAACTTCTGGGAGTATAATGAGCTGGCAGATTTTAAAAATTACTACAGAGTTCTCTATTAGAAATACCGGTTGAGCAAATGGTAAAGGGATGATTTTGAATTGCCTAGACATAGTAAGCCTTATTAAATTTAATTCAGCTGCCTGGCAAAAAAGCAGTTACTAGAAAATGGAAATCAAAGTCTACATCAACTGTATTTGAAGTACTGAACATAAGAGATAAAAGAAATGGAAAAGGGATCTTTAGAATAGGGAAAGAGCAAATTATGTATAAGTGGAAACTGTAGAACAATACAATCATACTAATGTTCAGGAGAAGGAAAGTACAGTTGTGTATCTACCATAAATGTAGATGTTAAAGTGTATTCACTGTTGCAGTCATTACACTTGGGTTATCCTGCTGGCAGGCTACCCGCAGTCGGCCAGAGTTCCAAAGTCTTGGTCCGGCGTCGGTTGATGTCGCCTCTTCCCTGACGTCAGTGCATCAGGGGTATAAAAGATGCAACTGACGCCATTTTCTTCAGTTTTTCTTGCCCCAGATGAGAGGTGCCCCAAATAGGAAGGCTGTAAAAAAAGGCTGCCAAAAAGCACGCATGTACTAAAATAAACAATTCCTTCATCTACAAGCAAATACACCACATAGGTTGTATAGAGTTGAGAAGTACAGAAAAGTCCCAGCAATGAAAAGGGGGATGGTGGGAGGGTAACCTGGACTGCAACAGTGAATAACACTCGAACATCTACATTTATGGTAGGTACACAACTGTACTATGTTCATCATGTTTCACTGTTGCAGTCATTACACTTGGGTTGAATCCCAAAGCTGAGGTTGGGTGGCTGGGCCTAAATAGGATTAGGAGAGGCTACCAGGCCCTGCAGGACTGCAGTGGCAAAGCCTGCTCTGGATTTAGGGTAGGGAGGTAAGTGGTAGTGCTTCGTGAAGGTGTGCACTGAACTCCAGGTTGCAGCTTCTAAAATGTCTTTGGTTGGTACTCCTCTGAGAAAAGCTGCTGAAGTGGCTGCTGCTATTGTTGAATGTGGCCTATTGCCCTTAGGCATTGATTTGCCATGTTGTGCACAGCAGAAGCGAATGCAGTGTCCTATCCATTTTGAAATTGGATGCTTTGAGATAGGCTTTCCTTGTGATCCTGCAGCATAAGCTACAAACAGCTGCTCAGTTTTTCTGAAAGCTTTTGTTTTGTCCAAGTAGAATCGTAGCTGCCTGTGAATGTCCAAAGTGTGCAGACATCTCTCCCCTTTATTCTGGGGATTTGGAAAGAAAGTTGGCAAATGAATAGCTTGGTTAAGAGCCACACTGGAAACCACCTTTGGCATAAACGTTGGATTTATCCTTAGAGAGACCCTGTCCTGATGAAAAATGATGAAAGGTTCCACTGCCATTAGTGCATGTAACTCTGAGACTCTTCTTGCTGAAGTTATTGCTAAGAGCAGAGCAGTTTTCCATGATAACAATTTTATATCAGCTGTGTTGGCTGGCTCAAAAGGAGGCAGTGAGAGTTTTTCCAAAACAAAACTGAGGTCCCAAGTACGTATTGGTGCTCTCCTTGGGGGTCTTATGTTTCTTGCCCCTCTGAGGTATTGCCTTAGTAGTAGATGCGAAAAAATAGGTGGTTCCATATTGTAATGAGCTGAAATGGCAGAGGCATGGATCTTAATAGATGAAAAGGAAAGGCCTTTGTCCAGCATCTCAGTTAGGTATTGTAAAATCTGAGGTATATTTGGAACAAGTGGTTAGAGTTCTTGGGCCTGGTTCCAAGCACAGAATCTCTTCCATTCTTCTGCATAGGATTTCCTAGTGCTGGGCCTCCTGGCTTCTAAAATGACACCCATAACCGCTTTAGAGAGAGGTGGGGTTTGAGTGACTATTATCTGCCATGCAGACAGATTTAAGGTTCTGAGTTGACTGTGCAGACTCTGGTTGTTCTGTTGAGTCAGGAGATGAGGAACTTGAGGTAAAGGCCAAGCTGGGCCTTTAAGACAAGCTCTTTAGGATTGGGTACTACTGCTGGCGTGGCCAGTCTGGGGCAATCAGGATCATTTTTGGCTTCTCTTGTCTGACTTTTAGGAGTACCTTGGGAAGAAGAGGCAGTGGGGGAAGGCATAAACTGTCAGGGTTTCCCAGCTGAATGAAAGAGCATCCACTTTCCATGCTTGTGAGCGATAAGTCCTTGTGCAGAATTTCTGTAGTTGGCAGTTGTGAGGGGAGGCAAAAAGATCTATGTCTGGGTATCCCCATTTCTTTATCATGCTGAAGACGTGTGGATTTAGTTTCCATTCGTGTGGATCCATGAGATTTCTGCTTAGTTCGCCTGCCAGTGTATTTTTCTTTCCTGGCAGGAATTGTGCCTGCAGATGTACTTGATAGGTCAGTGCCATGTTCCCCAAAGTCATGGCTTGTCTGCAAAGGGGGTAGGAATGTGTGCCCCCTTGTTTATGTACCACATAACTGTGGTGTTGTCCGTCTTTAGCAAAAGTTGTCCTGGATGTAGTAGATCCTTGAAGGCTGTCAGGGCATTCTGTACAGCTAGCATCTCTTTTTGATTGATGTGAAGATGCATTTTTGTTCCTTGGGCCATGTGCCCTGAATACATTTTCCTTCCATGTGCGCCCCCCAGGCATAATCCGATGCATCCGTTGTTATTGTCTGCCTGGCTGTGGGCAAGGTGAAGGGCTGTCCCTTGTCGAGGTGACAGGCCCGGGACCACCTTAGAAATTCCTGTTGTAGACAGGGAATTATAGTTATTACTGTTTCCAGGCTGTGGCAAACACTTTTTAGATACCATTGTAGTTTCCTCATATGCAGTCTTGCATATGGAATTAGTAGAATGCAGGATGCCATGAAACCCAGGGCCTGCAGAATTTTTCTTGCAGGGAGCTGGGTCTTTGTTGCCATCATTTGAAAGTAATGAGTCAGTTGCCTTTGTCTGGCGGGAGATGAGCCATCTGGGCAGCTGTTTTTAATTTGCACCCAGGATTATTATCTCTTGAGAGGGCACTAGTTTTGATTTCTTTTCGTTTACTGTATACCCTAGGCAAATTAGTAATCTTTTTACAAATGCCAGATGTCTTAGTAGAATGTCCTTGCTCTCTGCTTGAATAAGGCAGTCGCCCAAGTAGGATATATTTGAATTCCTCTGTCTGCAAAATGCAATTACTGGTGCCAGGTATTTTGTGAAGACCCTGGGCGCAGTAGATAAACCAAAGGGCAGTGCAGAGAATTGGTAATGCATTGATCCAGCTACGAATCTGAGGTATCTTCTGCAAGATTGTCTGATTGGGACATGCAGGTATGCCTCCTTGAGGTCCAAAGTAACTAGCCAAACCTTCTTGCCCAGCATGGGTAGAAGTTACTGTAGTGTTAACATTTTGAATTTTGGAACATCCAGGAAAGTATTTAGGATTGACAAGTCCAGTATTGGTCTCCAGGCTTTGTCCTTTCTGGGTACCAGGAAAAGTCTTGAGAAAAATCCTTGTCCCTGTTCTTGCCGTGGTACTCTTTGAATAGCTCCCATGTCCATGAGAGCAGCAGTTTCCTTTTGTGCCTCTGCCCATTGGTTTTGTGGTAGGTTCGGCATACCTTTTGATTTTGGAAGGGTGTGAAAGTGGAACCTATAACCTTGAGTAACTATATTCAGTACCCATTTGTCCTGGGTAATTATATGCCATTTCTGTGTGAAAAGTGCTAGCTTTCCCCCTAGGGGTGCTGCCAAAAGGTAAGTGCTTGGCCTTTGCAGAGGGAAGTCATTGGGACTGTTTCCTGTAAGGTTGTGATTTGTCTTCTCCTCATTTGGGGGTAGAAGCACCCCATTGTTTAGGTCTGTAGGATCCTTGGGGCTGAGATCTGCCTCTTGGGCGTCTGTATCTGCCTCTGTGGCCTGAGACCTGAAAGGACCGATTTTTTGAAGGCCAGTTTCTACTAAACCTAGGTGGCTGAACCTGTAAGAAATCCTTTACTGTCTGCATAGATTTTGCTTTATCCTCCATTTTCTTTAACACCAAACAAAGTATCATGCTGCAGTGGAGCATCCAATAATTTTACTTTAACATGTTCAGGTAAACTTTGTTTCAACCAAGCATGCCTTCGAATGACAGAGCCTGTAACTGCGGTTCTGCAAGAAGCCTCTAATGAATCCAAACCACATTGCAAAGTATGCTTTCCCACTTGTTCAGCTGCATGCAATAATTCCTGCATTTCCTTATTGTCAGGATTTTCTGAGTTTGTAAGCATTTTCTGTTTTAACAAATACATAAGGTACTGTTGATATTTAAGCATGTGAAACTGGCAGTTTAAAGCCCTTACAGCTAAAGTAGCAGAAGTGTATGAAGTGTAGACTTTTTCCCCCATCTATCCAGTGCTCTAGAATCCCTATCAGAGGGGACAGAGTTTTTTGCAGTGGAAGCCTTAACCCCTTTGGGACCCTGAGAAATTGTTTCTGGGTCAGCAGCAGGGTTTTTATAAAGAAATTTATGAGAGTCAGGGACCCTGTAATACCTGTCAGGCTTGACTGGTGCAGGGGGTAAAGAATCAGGAGACAGACTGGATTCAGAGAAAACATCATCAATATCAAGCACAGGGGGATAGCTAGGGGCCTGTGCTGAAACTCTGAGCCCTTTCTTGGATTCTGAATAATCCTGGCTCTCCCAGTGGAAATGTTCCCTCATGGTATGCAGAGTTTCCCCAAAAGAGTGATCCTCAGGTGGAAAGGCTGAAGGTATAGATTCTTCAGCATCAGAGTCCTCATAGGGAGGGAGAGAATAACCTTGATCTGAAAAGGAATCAGAGGAAATAGAAACCTGGTCAGAGGAGTCATAATCAGTGTCTTGCCTAGGCCTTTTTTCAGGAGGGGAAATGGGATGGGATCCCCTGATCAAAGAAATTAAGTCTTCGGCCATTTTAAGCATCTGTTTCTTTGGCATAGATGACTGTCCAGGAGAATGCTGTACTTGTTTCCTCGTCTTTACTGGTGTCTTTGACTGTACCTTGGCTGTTGTAGAGGACTTAATAGTAAGCTGTGAAGGTCTGAAAACACCCTCAGAAGCTGATGCCTGCTCAGCGGCTCCGGCCCCATCTGAGGGAATAGTTTCTGTAGGCCCAATACCTTGAGTATCCAGAGGCCTAGTTGTCTCCACGTGGGAGTCGGATATGGCCTGTGGCTCTGAGGTAGCGGGTGTCAGGGGCTGCGAAAGTGCCTCACTGAGAACCGACAAACTGGCGACTGGCCTAGAAGAGGCTTCGTCTGTTTTGGACCTCTGATGCCTGTCCTTTTCCTTGTCTTTGCAATTTTTATGAATTCCGGTCATTGGTTGTTCCGACGGCATTATATAGTTAAATCTTCTGCCAAAGTAATGTAAGGCAAAATCAAACCGATGTTTAACAGTGTGTTTGTTGAATCTAGCACAAAACCGACAACTAGTAACGTCGTGGTCAGGCCCTAGGCAAGGAATACAGTAAGAGTGAAAATCCTTATAAGGTATTTGCTTCCCACAAGAAATACAATTGTTAACTTTTACTGACATTGGCCTGGAGCAAGAAAAAGTTTCCCCAATGGGGTACTTAGCTTTATTGAAGACTTCGGTTCTGAAACTCTATTTCGAAAATCTCAGGAGTCGGCCGACCGGCACTTATGAACTGCTTTTGCTTCGGGCACCGCGCAGCAAGAAAGACTGAAGAAAATGGCATTGGTTGCATCTTTTATACCCCTGGCGCACTGACGTTAGGGAAGAGGCGACATCAACTGACGCTGGACCAAGACTTTGGAACTCGGGTCGACTGCGGGTAGCCTGCCAGCAGGATAACCCAAGTGTAATGACTGCAACAGTGAAACATGATGAACATCAGAAATGAGGTTTAAGGGAAGGCAGGAATTCAGCAATTTTTTGTAATGTTGCACTGATGATAGCTGCAAAGAAAACACGTGATGAATATTGTATTTAAATGAAAAAATGTTAAAAGGGTTTGTTTTCTTTTCTGTTAATGTGTGTTTGCCTAAGTCTTAAGTGATAATTTAATAAAGGTGTTTAAAAAAAGGAATTCTGTTAACCTAAATACCATCTCTGTATTGCTTCGAAAAATGAGCACGGTAGATGAAAGGATTCCACCAACGTTGTTGCTACAACAGTTTATTCCACAACCACGTAAACAGACTCCACATAAACGCTCTTAAAAATATGCTGCGTTTTCGTCCACTCTATCTATTGGACTTCATCAGATAAAACATATAACATCAATTGAAATTAGTTTAAATACATTTTTAAACACTAATTCACCTATAATTGTATCAATAAATAATTTATTAAGGTAATTTGTGTGATTATACAATATATATTTACATACATTTTATAATGAATAAGTATTTTTAACCATTTAATTTAGGTGGTTTTTGTTTCTGTTTTTTGTGCTATTTAAGAATACCTATAGTAGCAATTAAATATTAATGAGATGATGAGATGAGCCTAACTTGATATGACATTGTAAGATGCACTCTACAATTATAGGTGAATTCATGTTTAAAAATGTATTTAAACTAATTTCAATTGATGTTATATGTTTTATCTGATGAAGTCCAACAGATAGAGTGGACGAAAACGCAGCATATTTTTAAGAGCGTTTATGTGGAGTCTGTTTACGTGGTTGTGGAATAAACTGTTGTAGCAACAACGTTGGTGGAATCCTTTCATCTACCGTGCTCATTTTTCGAGGTTATTGTTTTTTTTGAGCGGTTTTGGTGTTTTCCTGGTTGTGTTTTCCTTCACCGGGTAGATGGAAGGGGCCTCGCCTGTAAGCAGTAAAGAAGAGATGGGACAATCGTGTAAGCTGATTGGTCAGCTTACGGAGCTAATAGACCTGTTAACTCCGTTGTGTCAGACGCTTTTAGTTAAGCGTAATGCTAACGCGTATGCTGACCCAGAATGGACTGAAGGGTCTGGACATATTAAAACAAAAAGGAAAAGGACTAGTGGTGAGCAAATGGCGTTAAATGTGGAAAATAGCGAACCGAATGGTAGCAGTTTTAATCCTGCAGCAACGCCACTTATTTTTGGGATTACAGCACGACACAACAGCAGAGAAAGTTCGCTGGGAGCTGACAACGCTAGTAATTTTGTTCAGCCTTCTGTGGGGAAGGCATCGGAAGGTACTGTTACAAATTCGACTGTTAGAAAAGATATTAATGAATGGTTACACAAACCTTATCCATTCAATTTTGAATTGAAGCGTAATGTTAACTTGCCGGATGGCGAGTCATATTCTGTCAAGATGGACAAACTTCAAAAACTAATGTTAAAATTTAAGACTCTAAGTATTGAAAATGATTATTTACATGAGTGCATAAAAAGGGAAATAGTCCCTAAGGGACTAAGGGTATGGAAATACCCGAACAATGTGCAGTTAGGCTCAGAATTTCATAAAGAATTATTAGATATTTTTAATGATTGTGGTTTAGAAATTTTAAAGCTGGTTATTAAAGAAAATATTAGGGTGCAAGAGGCACTAAAAGGTGAGATTGATGTGTTAGATTCTAATATAAAAAATGATTTAATGCATGAGATTAGGGATGAGAGGGATAGATATTATAAAATTAGAGATGATATTGATTTTAAATGCAATGAATTGATACAAAGAAAGATGAATAAACTAAAAAGGGATATAGAAGAATATTATAATGATCAGAGTTATCCCAAGCCTCCTTATACCAAATGGGATAATCAGGGTGATAAACGTACAAGGAATAACAAATACCAGTATAACACTTCTAGGAATAATGAAGAAGTGGGAAGAGAATGGAATGGTCTTGATTATAATACTGAATTTCCACCTTTGGATAGAGGGGAAAGGAGTATAGGTTATCAAAATAATCAGGATTTTCAGAGAGGGAGGTTTTAGACAATTCACACCCATCCCCTATATTGGACAACAGTGAAATTCCTAGTATTGGTCCTAAATACACTTACAAAGATTTTTCTATATATAATTATAGTGGTATTTCTATTATAAATGAACATTTTGACCTACTTAGTAAGAGACTGAAGTTTATTCCCTATAACAAATGGGATTTAGTTAAAACCATTATCGATATGAAAATATGTATGAGAAAAGTAAATTTAAAAACTATTATGAATGGGTATTCTACTCCTCAGGACTCAGGTTTGGTCCGTCATTCTACTTTTAATCCCCCCCTGCATCCGCAAATCAAGAATGTGGAGATGGTTCTGGAAAAAGAAATTAGAAGACTGTATAATCAAGGTTTCTATAAAACTAATCTTACTAAAGAAGAATATCAGATTTTGAATATGCTAAGGAATGATTCTGATATTAGGATTATGAAACCGGATAAGGGAGGGGGTATAGTGATAATGGATAATATGTATGAGGGTAAAATGAACTCCATTTTGAGAGACGAAACAAAGTACGCTTGTGTTTCTATAAATGAGGTGAATGTGGCGTACCACAAAATAGATTTAAATTTGAAGGATATGTTGTTAGAAGGTACTATCAGTAAAAAAAAACATATGAATATTTACAAGTGGGGAAGCCAAGGATACCAATTATCTTTGGAATACCCAAGGTGCATAAAAGCATAGAGGATCCCCCATTTAGGCCAATAGTTTCCTCTGAAGGTTCGAAAACACTCCCCTTGGCCAAATATGTAGATTTGAAAGTAAAACATATATGTGCAAACAACAAATATATATTAAAAGACTCTTGGGATCTTTTAAGAAATATTACCCCTGAATTATATAGGGAAGAACTAATGTTTGTAACCACTGATATTATAGACCTTTTCTCATGTATACCCTATGGAGAGGGTATAAATATGTTTGAAGAAGCAATTTATGAAGACAAGAATTTGACCCAAGTAGATAAAATAAATGTTATGAGTTTAGTTGATATGGTGTTGAAAAATAATTTTTTGATGTTCAATGAAGAATATTATCAACAAATACAAGGGGTTGCTATGGGTGCAGCGTGTGCACCCATATTTGCAAACCTTGTGTATTGGCAAAATGGGAAAAAAAGTATATACTGTATTCTGAATTTAGTAAATACTGGACATTATATACTGCCGTTTCCTAGATGACATAGTCATTTTTTGGACTGGAGGTATAGAAAAATTTGAAAAGTTCTTTGACTACATTAATACTACTACCAGCTTCCTGAAATTTACCTATACCACCTCTTTTGATTCATTAAAATATTTGGATGTCGAGATTTACAAACATAATAAGGTATTTGAATCAAAAATTTATAGGAAAAAAACCTTTTGTAATTCTTTCTTACATTTTAGTAGTGCACACCCCTCACATTGCAAAAAGAACATAGTAAAAGGGCAGTTTGTGAGGGGTTGTCGCATGACTAGTTTAAATGAAGATTTTATTATTGAATGTAATATCTTGGAAAAAATGTTCCAAGAAAGGGGATATCCCATAGATTTTGTGGACAACATTAGAAAGGAGGTGGAGATAGGGAGAACTACAAAATTTAAACCTATTAAAGGAAGTGGTGAAATTATAGTGGAAACAAATACCATTACAAATAACAGGGAAACTGACGGTATTTTTGAACAGGCTATGATTGTAGAATACAACACCTCGAATGCCAAAATAAGAGAAATGTTTACTAAGGAATGGAATATTTTCTCATCATATACAGATATTAACAACATTAAAAATATTGTTCCAAAAGTGGTATACAGGAATTCATTGAATATGAAGCAACTATTAGAGTCTAATAAGATTAGGAATAAATTCAGTGGTTATGGCATAATAGGGGGGTTGAGGAGAAATGGAACATACAGATGTGGCCATTGTAAACAGTGTGAATATATAGTGGACAACAATGAGGTGTATTTGAACAGTAGGGGAATAACTATTAAAAATAATGGATATTACAATTGTGGCACTCAGGGTTTGGTATATATTACCTTATGTAGAAAATGCAGTTCGTTCTACATAGGGAAGACAGAAAGAGTCCTGAGGAGAAGAATATACGAACACACATATGAAATATCAAAACAAAGAAACAAATGCCTTATATAAACATACAAGAGAATGTGTTGGTTCAAAATTTTCATTTTTTATAATAGAGCAAGTTAAAAAGGAAATAAGAGGAGGACTATGGGAAGGATGGCTTGAGTATAGGGAATTGTGGTGGCAAATCAAGTTAGAAGCCACAAAAAGCCCTGGTTTGAATGAATATATTTCACTTACCCCAGTATTAAAGTTAAAAGCTGGGAAAGTGTAATGCAAGTAGTTGAACCCTAGAGGGTGTCAACTTTCCACCTATATAGGGATTTACTAAAAGTTTTTTTAACATAATGTATTTCTTATTTAAAGTAATTTTAGCATTAATTATTTATTTATATTTATTAAATCAATTTATTAAGGTAATTTGTGTGATTATACAATATATATTTACATACATTTTATAATGAATAAGTATTTTTAACCATTTAATTTAGGTGGTTTTTGTTTCTGTTTTTTGTGCTATTTAAGAATACCTATAGTAGCAATTAAATATTAATGAGATGATGAGATGAGCCTAACTTGATTTGACATTGTAAGATGCACTCTAAAATTATAGGTGAATTAGTGTTTAAAAATGTATTTAAACTAATTTCAATTGATGTTATATGTTTTATCTGATGAAGTCCAACAAACAGAGTGGACGAAAACTCAGCGTATTTTTAAGAGCGTTTATGTGGAGTCTGTTTACGTGGTTGTGGAATAAACTGTTGTAGCAACAACGTTGGTGGAATCCTTTCATCTACCGTGCTCATTTTTTGAGGTTATTGGTTTTTTTGAGCGGTTTTGGCATCTCTGTATTGCTCAAAATTTGCCAGAGGGTAGGGGATTACTCAGGCCTTCAAGAGGATGGCTATGTCAACCTACATGATAAAAATCACCTCTGCCTCCTCCCCCCATCAAGAACAAGTATGCTGCACTGGCTACTTGTTGCCACCAAGGGTTTAAATGTTTCCCACACCCAAGCACACAACTCCTTCTCCAAAGGAAGAGGGACAAACAAAACCTTCTCCCCTCTTCTCAGCTGCCACCTCCAGGGCTCAGGAGATGGAAGAAAGGAGTCTATCCCACAGCAGTGATCCTACTATTCCAAAATATACTGTTACAGTAATGTGCTCACACAGTGTACTATGTACATCATAAAGATCACTGCTGGAGGAACTTCCATGTTTCAGACCACCAAGTAGTACATTTTCAGTTTCTAGAAAAAGGTGGATGGTCTATGGCATGCTATGCAGGACAACCAATGCAAATCCTGCTCTTCCACTAAAATGACCCTCTACTGTGTAATGTTTAGAGAATATGTGAATGAGGTTTGCAACTTCATATGTTCTAGCAGATGCATTTTAAAGAATGTTGCAAAATCTCCTGCTAACAAGGAGTCAAATGTTTGTTGCATTTCATCATAAGAAAAGGTAATGCAATAAGTCATTTAGAAAGCATCTTGTTACTAGGTGACTACAGTTTCCCTTTGTGGGAGGTACACAATGGTATTGGGTCTCTCAATGTAAAACGCAAGTAGCCTACACACATCCATAAGCTACCAAATAATTTCCCTTCATACCAGAGTGGACTATCTACATCTACAGCAGGCAGAACCATTTCCCTAGTACCAAAGTGGCTTACAAGTATCCACAGTATGCAAAACCATTCGTCTTACCTTCTTGCTTAGGGAAGAAGATAGGCAACTGAAAGGGATGTTTAAAAAAGACAAGACTAACTCTCTCACAAAAGGAAGGATTTGTCATTTACACCACACTGTTCCTATAGAAATTGCATACTTTATATATGTGTATGAATCCCATTCAAAAGCTTGAAGTTTCAAAACGTCAAACTTCAAATGCCCAAGAACACAAGATTGAAGTTTTGAATGCAGATCACCTTACACAGCAGAATGGGAAATTTACTGTTTTCCTTACTGTAGCGTGATCTCAGAGTTGGTATATTTATTTAGCAAGAGGAGTGTGGGTGCAGGTTGGCTTGCCCCCTGCAAAAACGTAACTTTTTGTTTTTATTTCTTTTTATTATGTTTTCAAAGTTTCAAAACTTTCATCTTATGGTCTCGGCCATTTGAAGTTTTGAAACTTCAAGCTTCTGAAGTAGATCCATGTGCACATATACGTGTACGTATATGTTTGTGCACACATTTTATATATATATATATATATATATATATATATATATATATATATATATACATACACACACACACACACACACATTTATGGGTCTACTTTTTCTGATCGAAACCTCAAAGGAAAAGTATGAACCCATTTACGCGAAAGTGCACTTTCGCAACTACCAGTTCACTGAACCATTAATATTAACAAAAAGAAAAATGCTGCAGCACAGAAGCATGCTACAGTGGGGATAAGGGAATAAACCTGTTTCCCCACTGTACTGCGATCTCAGAGTTAGTATATATAAAGTAGTGGGGGTGAGCAGGGGGTCTTGCCCCCCCCCGCAAAAATGCTTTTGTAGTGTTTTTTTTGTTGTTGTTATTACCGGTTTGCTGAACGGGTAGTCGCGAAAGTGCACTTTCATTTAAGTGTACTTTCGTGTAAATGGGTTTGTACTTTTCCTTTTCAAAAGCATAAGCTTTCGTTGAGGAAAAGTAGACCTATATATATATATATATATATATATATATATATATATATGTGTGTACATACATATATTTATGTGTGTGTATGTATATATGTATATATAAAATACACACACGTATGTGTGGTGGTGCTGCGGTAGCGTTGTCGCCTCACAGTAAGACGCTGTCTGGTTCGATTCTCAGCTAGAGTGTCTTCTGCGTGGAGACATGCATGAATGGGTGTACCTTTGTTGAAAATTGTGCTTCAGGGCTGGTAACTCGGCACGTAAAAATCAACTACCAATCATTAGCAGACCGGAGTTTCCGCTGTGGCGACCCCTAACCGGGAAAAGCCGAAAGACACAAACAAACAAAATGTGTAGTCTAACTAATTTCCTTATATCAAGAAATGCAAATGCTTCCATTGTCCTACTCAAAATTCCAGCTTACTCTGCATCAAGACCCAACAACAGATACAGTTTCTTACATTCTGCTTCCCTCTAGATCACTGTTCAATTAATGTTGTTAGAGGTTTACCTCCTCTCCACAAAACCATATTAGTCACTATCAATCTTGGTATCACCTTTGCCATTCTTTTAGCCACTGTAGACATAAAACTATATAATCGTAGTTTAAAATTGAAACGGGCCTAAATGAAGCTGGGTCAGATGGATCTTTTGCTATCTCTATTACTGCCACCACAGCTTTTTAAGATGTTGGTGCTTCACCTCCTTTTAAAATACTGTTAAACAAAACTTTCCAGACCATTATCACTTTTTTCCTGCCTAGCTCCTATCAGAATTCCATCGATTTCTGGAAACTTTCCTGTAGATTGGTTATACACCACCATTTTTATCTCATCTCCTCCTATCTTAACTATTAGCCGTTGAGCTTCATCTACATCTAACCTTTGGATATTTAAGTTTTTCACAAATATTTCCATTTGTGCTTTTTCTTGATTTCCTCACTTCTCTACTTTATATAAATTTCCAAAACATCTAATGCATCTATAGGATCTCTAATTTCTCTCATCACAGGCTTCTTAAGTTTATTAAAAACCCTTTCTGTTGCCTAAGTCACTGTGCTAAAAGTTTTTGTACTCTGGCATTACCAAAACAGTTGCTTGACAGCAATCTTTCTAAACTCATGCATATTATCAAGGTGCTCCCCTATTTTCTTTAACACTTTGCAGTTGTGCCTCTTGTTCTTTGAGATTCCCTTATTTTGTAATACTTTAACCTTTGTCAGCCCCTCTAAACAATTCTTACTTCTTAACCAGATCTCTTATTGTATTCCACTTTCATTTTATCTGTCTCACTGGCAATAACTTCTGGAGTACTTTCCATCTTTCCTAATAAGGCCTGGATAATTTCCACTACCCATTCCTTAAATTCCTCTCTTTTTAATGGTAGAGGGGGAAGCCCCAGTGTCATCTTTACTTTATTACCCTGCATTTTTACCTAGGTAATTACTGATGCATGATCTGAAATGGTTAACAGATGTGTATCAAGGTTCTCAATTAAATGGACATGTGGTTCCTGTGAAATACGTATGTGAAGTCTAGACCAGTTATTGTACCTTGGGGAATAATATCTAAATTCCCTTAAGAGTTCCTACTACTCAATTCATCTTTTTCATATAAAATACTTCCATAAATTTCTTTAGAAATCTACCCCTCTTATTATATTTTCCCTTCTAAGCCCTCAAGATACATCCAGACGGTTGCAAATCAAATTTCAGTCCCCACCTAGGTTTGTGTGAAGCCAGAAAAATCTCATGGACAGGAGATGAAATATCAGGTAGCCTGGCAATCATCAGAAGTGGAAAAACCAAGCTGTGAGCTTGAGGCTGTGGAGATTAGGATGAATCAGTCCCTGAGGGCGAGATAGCAGACTTTGGGGTTGATCCAGGATTCACGGGCTGTGAATCAGATGAGGCCATAGGAAAGGGAACCAGACTTGACGGGGCCAGTAAGGGGCAAGGAGAATCACTTTGCTTCTTAACCTTTGATCTTTCTGGAGGAATTTCAGGATGAGGGGAAATGGGGGAAAGGCATACAGTACACCCGGGGGCCAATCGTGCGTCAGAGCATCCCTTGGGGAGTCCCCCTGAGGGGGGGGATCACGGCAAAGTAGCTTCTGCATTTGTTGTTTAGAGGGGAAGCAAACAGGTCGCAGCAAGGCCTGCCCCAATGACTGAAGATCTGATCTGCTATTCTAGGACTGAGGGACCACTCATGAGGCATCAATATGTTCCTGCTCTGATTATTCGCAATAAGGTTGGAACTCCCGGGAATGTGCGTTGCTATAAGAAAGTGGTTGGAAGCTACCGCCCAGTGCCAAATTCTCATGGCTTCCCATTAAGACCTGGGGGGTAAGAAGGTAGTAGAGGTGTATTATGGGTAAGGGAAGGAGCTTGGAGCTCGTTAAGGCCTTGTTTGTTGATATACCAGACGACTGACATGTTGTCCGACTGAATTGCAATGGTCCCAGAAGGGAGGGATGTATGGAATGTATGCAACTCCAGGACATTTATGTGCAAATTGGCCTCCATGGGGGACCAGGTGCCTTGGACTGTCTTTCCCTGGAAATGCCCCCCCCCCCCCAAGCAGGGAAGCATCCGTGGTCACCGTGGCCCTGGGCTGGGGAATGCAGAACAGTCAACACCAAAGATTTGATCCTGGCTTCATCCACCAAAGCATTTCTTTCTTACAAAGATATGCAAGGCGTATCAAGTGGTTGAGAGGATGGGTTAAGATCGACCATTGTGAAGGAGCCACTGTACTAGTCTCGTGTGCAATCTTGCTAGGGGAACTAAGGTAATGGTTGCTGCTACAGAACCCAGTAGTTGTAGTACAAGGCATGCTAGTACAAAAGTCTGTTGGAGGAGGACTTGAATCTGGCTTCTTATTTTTGAGAGCCTGTGAGGAGGAAGGGAAGCTTAACAGGATGTTGTGTCGAATATCGCTCCAATAAATTCCAATGTTTTTGTTGGGGACACTTGAGATTTCTCCTTATTGATCGTAATCCCTAAGCGAAGAGCAAGGCCTCGAGTGTAAGAGAGGCTGTGGATGAGAAGATTCCTGGTCATGGCGGTAAGGACCCAATCGTCTAGATACGGAAACACCTGGAATCCTTGTAGTCAAAGATGAGCTACTACAACTGCCATACATTTGAACACCCTGGGGGCTGTCAAAAGACCGAGTAGCAGTACCCTGAACTGGTAGTGATTGGCTCCCAGCCGGAATCGGAGAAATCACAGGGAGCACTTGTCCATGTTTATGTGGTAATATGCATCCTGGAGATCTATAGAGCACATCCAATTATCCTTCCCTAGAAAGGGGAAGATGGACTGTACTGTGACCATCCAGAATTTTTGAGGCTTTATGAATTTGTTCAGTAAGCTGAGATCCGGGACTGGTCTCAAGTCCCCTGTCTTTTTTGGCACTAAAAAGACATGGGACTGGTCTCAAGTCCCCTGTCTTTTTTGGCACTAAAAAGAACCTAGAGTAAAACCCAGATCCTCTCTGGTCTGGTGGGACTGCCTGGATGACTCTTTTTCTTAGCAGCTTTTTGATTTCTAAGGCTTCTACTACTCTCTGACTAGGTGGAACATCGGGGATTCGTTTGTTGAGTCTGGGAGTAATATTGAATGGGATATGGTAGCCTCTGGATATTATTCTCTGCACCCATGCATCGGTAGTGATAAGTTGCCAGACTTGTAGGTGCAGGGAAAAAATCAACCCCTGATTGCTTCCAGAGGAAAGCAGTCGGGCAGCTGCTTAGGAGTGCTGGTAGGGTTGGCCGGAGAAGGAATCTCTAGCGTCCTAGTTGTGCGGACCCCCTCTGCCCCAAAAGGGGCATCTTGCGGAAGAGTTGCCCCCTCTGCCCTAGGGGGATTGCTCACCACGAGTGTCACAAAAAGATCCTTGGGACTTCTTGACCCACAATTTTCCTCCCCTCTGCTCTGATTCCTGGAATAGTACCTCTGGGGGGGGGGGGGTGTGGAGGTCTTTCTCTTTCTCACTTCGTGATAGTGTCTCTCTTACTTTGGGACCAAAAAGGGAAAATTCGTCAACAGGCACGTTGATGAAGGAAGATTTAAAGGTGTCTGCGAAATCACAAACACATCCAAGCATGCAGTCTCATGAAGATGCCTGATGTGGCTGCTCAAGCTGCCCCCTTGGTGGTGAGAGATATCAAGTGCATGGAGGAGTTAGAGATAGATTCCAGGGTAGCCAGCTGCGAGTTGACAGTGTTATGCACCTCATCAGGCAGTACCCCCGCCAAAGAGGTAGACATTTCAGAAATTATGTCTCTTTGGAGGCAAGTGAAGTGTGCCAGATAGTTCAGTGATCAAATGGCAAAGGTCGCTGAAGCGTAGGTCCACTTCCCCAGTCTGTCCATAGCCAGAGACTCCCTTTTCAGGGGATGAACAGTGGAACTATCTTCTGGCAATTCCCTCTTGGTGGCCACTGCCACAACCATAGAATCAACTACCAGCTGCTTGGACCAATTGGGCTGGTCTTCGGGGGTAGATAAAATTTTGTCTGGTCCCCAGGGGACAAGTTCTACATTGTCCGGGGCCTTCCAGGCATGCTGCATGATCAGTTTTACAAGCTCATCCACAGGTGGGGTCACCCAGGAAGTAGATGGAGCACCAGAAGTCCTGCAAGAAAGTACAGTTGTGTACACTTACCATAAATGTAGATGTTCAACTGTATTCACTGTTGCAGTCCTAACAAATGGGCTATCCGGCTCTCGGTAGCCCTCTATCAGCCAGAATACCAAAGGTAAATAAAAATGTCGGCTGCCACCAGTTGTCAAGGATGTCAGGGCGTCCGGTACAAAAGGAGGCAGCAGACGTCACTTCCTCAGTCTTTCTTGCCATAACAGTCAGAAGCACCCAGAAAACAAGGTTCAAACAAAAAGCTATATTGGCAAATACCAAATTTAGCTTGTACCTTAGGAAAAGAGAAAAGGGGGAAGGAGGGAGGGAAACCAGGACTGCAACAGTGAATACACTCGAACATCTAGATTTATGGTAAGTGTACACAGCTGTACTATGTTCTTCGTGTTTCACTGTTGCAGTCCTAACAAATGGGTTGATTGCCAAAGCCCAGAAAAAGGGAGGAGGAACCAACAGAATCAAGGGTTGGAGATAATGCCTTGCAGAACAGCAGTGGCAAACCCTGCCCTGGCTCTTGAAAACAAAGGCAAATTATAATGCTTTGTGAAAGTGTGAACAGAAGACCATGTGGCAGTCTCCAAAATGTCTTTAGTAGGGACTCCCTGTAAAAAGGCTGCAAAAGTGGAGGCTGCTCTGGTTGAGTGGGTCCTAACCCCTTGAGGAGGAACCTTGCCATGAAAGGAATAACAAAAAGTAATACAATGTGCAATCCATTTAGAAATGGTTCGCTTAGAAATAGCCTTGCCCTGGGCTCCAGGAGCAAAACTGACACCAATAACTGTGCTGATTTTCGAAGTTCTTTAGTCCTATCCAGGTGAAACCTGAGCTGTCTATGCACATCAAGAGAATGTAGGATCCTTTCACCTTTATTTCAAGGATTAGGAAAGAAGGTAGGAAGGTGTATGGACTAATTAAGTCAGGCTAGAAACCACCTTAGGCATAAAGGAGGGTTTGATTCTCAGAGAGATCCTATCTGCATGGAAAACAAGAAAAGGCTCCACAGCCAAAGCATGCAGTTCCGAAACCCTCTTTGCTGAAGTTATAGCCAAGAGAAAAGGCAGTCTTCCACAAGAGAAACTTTAAATCTGCAGTGGCAGCTGGCTGAAAAGGAGGAAGAGTGAGCTTCTCAAACAAAATTAAGATCCCAGGCTGGAGTAGGTGCCCTTCTGTGAGGTCTTATGTAGCAAGTTATAACCAAGAGGAAGGCATTTTTCCAAGAGAGAAACTTTAAATCTGCGTGGCAGCTGGCTCAAAAGGAGGACGAATGAGCTTTCTCTAGAACAAAATTAAGGTGCCAGGCTGGAGTAGGTGCCCTTCTGGGAGGTTTTAAGTTGCAAGCACCTCTGAGAAACATTTTCATCAGTGGATGAGAGAAAATGGGCAAAAGAACAATGAGCACAAATGGCTGACGCATGGATCTTGATAGAGGAAAAAGAAAGACCACCCTGAAGCAAATCAACCAGGTATTCCAGGATCAGAGGAAGAGTAGGCTGAGAAGATGATTCCCCCTCTAGCATGCATCCAGTGAGAGAATCTTTCCCATTTGCTAGCATAAGACTTCCTAGTGCTAGGCCTCCTGCCTCCCTCAGCATGTCAACCACCTGCTGGGAAAAGGAAGAAGTCATACAATGAGCCATGCTGCCAAATGGAGACTGAAGATGAGGATGTAGAATGTTTCCCTCCTTCCTGAACCAAAAGATCTGGCTTCAGAGGAATATGCCAAGGAGGAATTTGGGAAAGACTGCGAAGCAGTGGATACCAATGCTGCCTGGGGCAGTCCGGAGCTATGAGAACAGTCCTTGGTCGTTTGTCCCTGATCTTCAGGAATACTCTGGGAAGAAGAGGAAAAGGAGGGAAGGCATAAACTGACAGCAGCGTCCAAGGGAAGGACAGAGTATCCACTTTCCAGGCTCTGCTGTGATGCTGTCTGGTGCAAAAAAGAGGTAGAAAATGGTTGTCTGGAGAGGAGAAAAGATCCACTTGAGGAGTGCCCCAATGTTGAATGATGCTGTAAAAGACTGCTCAGTTCAGCTGCCACTCGAGAGGATCCAGGGTCTGTCTGTTCAACTTGTCTGCCAAAACATAGAGCCTCCCTGGCAGAAATTGAACTAGGAGATGCAGGCCCAGGGATGCTGCTGTGGACCAAAGACTCATGCTCTGTCTGCAGAGGAGGTAGGAATGAGTCCCTCCCTGCTTGTTGATGTACCACATGACTGTGGTGTTGTCTGTCCTGACAAGCAGGGTCCCTGGAGAAAGAAGATGCTTGAAAACTAGTAAGCCCTGCTGGACTGCCATCAACTCCTTTAAATTTATGTGCAAATGCATCTGCTGGGCATTCCAACTGCCCTGTATGCATCTGCCATCCAGGTGTGCTCCACAGGCATAGTCAATTGCGTCTGTGATAAGTACTTCAGTGGCAAGAGGTGGGCGAATAGGCATGCCTTTGTTCTGTAGACAGGCAATTGCTCACCATAGAAATTCTGTCTGAAGACATGGAAGCAGAGGAATTATCACGTCCAGGTTGTGTGTGTGTTGACACCAAATCTTCTTGAGGTACCATTGCAATTTCCTCATATGCAGTCTTGCATATGAAATCATGAGAATGCAAGAGGCCATGAATCCCAGAGCTTGTAGGTATTTCCTTTCTGGGAGCTGGGACAGGCTTGCCAAGTCCTTGAAGTAAACTGCCTCTCCTGGGTGAGATGTATCATCTGGGCAGCTGTGTTCAGACTTGCTCCCAGGAATGTTATCTCTTTGGATGGTACCATTTTTGATTTTTCCTCTATGAGAGAGTAACCCAGGGCAGAGAGAAGAGTCTTTACAAATTCTAGATCCTTTAACTGCTGTTCCTAAGAATTTGCTTGAATTAGACAGTCGTCCAAGTATGGATAAATCTGAATTTTCTTCTTCCTGCAGGAAGCAGTGACTGGAGCCAGGCACTTTGTGAAAACTCTGGGAGATGTAGATAAGCCAAGGGGCAGCGCAGAGAATTGATAATGTTGCTTTCCCACCCTGAAACGAAGGTATTGCCTGCAACTTTCCTTGATAGGGATGTGCAGATAAGCTTCTTTGAGATACAACATTACTAGCCAGGCATCCTTTTATAACAGTGGTAGCAACTGATGCAGAGTGAGCATTTTGAACTTTGGAAATATCAAGCAAGAGTTCAGGATGGACAGATCTAGGATAGGATGCCAGGTGCCTTATTTTTTTGGAACTAGGAAAAGTCTGTAATGGAAACCCTGGCCTACCTACTGAGCAGGAACAGATTCTATTGCTCCCAGATGTTAGACAAAATTTGATTTTCTACTTCTGCCCTTTGGTTTGGAGGCGCATCCGGGAATCCTTTGGGTACTGGAAAAGTGTGGAAAGAAAACTTGTGTCCTAGGGATACAGTTCTGAGTACCCATTTGTCATCCGTGATGGTGGCCCAGACATTTGCAAAAAGGGCCAACCTTCCCCCTAAAGGACACTCCGGGCAGGCAAGAACAGGCAGAAGTTGGACAGAGTCATTGAGAATGTTTAGACTGCGATGCAGGCTTTGAAATGCCTGCCTTGGCAGAGGAAGCTTGCCAACGCTTAGACCTTTGAGGTGTTGCCACCTGTCCCCTAGAAGATTTGTAACCTCTAGTCCTAGAACGGTTCTGTCTGCTGGTATCAGGGAACGTCCAACTCTTAGAAAGGTAATTCCTGCTAAAGCAAGGAGGCTGAACTTGCAGAAAGTCCTTAACTGTCTGCATAGACTTGGCCTTATCTTCCATCTTCTTGAGCACTTCCTCTGCTTTGCTGCCAAAAAGACTGTCCTTATGCAAAGGTACATCCAAAAGCTTAGCCTTGACAGGTTCTGGTAAGGGCTGCTCCCTGAGCCAAGTGTGCCTTCTGATAACAGAGCCAGTAGCTGTAGCCCTACAGGAAGCTTCAAGAATGTCAAAAACCACAATGTAATGAATGCTTATTGACAAGACTGGCAGAATTCAGCAAATCCTGCATATCCTTACTCTCCGCCAACAGAGGCACACTTGCTATCCTAGACTTAATAGCTTCCAAGGTGTGCTGCTGGTACTTCAGCATATGAAAAAGACAATTAGTAGACCTAACAGAAAGAGTGGCAGAGGTATAAACCTTTTGACCCCACCTATCTAGGTTCCTAGATTCCCTGTCAGAAGGAACAGGATTTTTGGTAACAGTGGCCTTTAACTCCTTTAGGGCCTTGAGAAATAACCTCTGATCAGCCAACGGATTCCTGAAAAGAAACAAATGAGAATCAGGGACTCTATAGTACCTGTCCGGTTTCCTGGGAGCAGGAGCAACTGAACTTGAGTCAAGGAATTTTCCAGAAAAACATCATTAACCACCTCCAACACAGGTAGAATAGCCAAAGGCTTATGCTGAGGCAAAACCAAAAACTCACTAAACTGTTTCTTAGAAAGGGGATAATCCTGACTTTCCCATTTAAAATGCTACCTGAGAGTATTTAAAGCATCACCAAAAGAAAATCTTCTGAAGGAGAAGCAGAAAGGATGGACTTCTCTGCGTCCGAATCCTCAAAAGGAGAGAAGGCCTGAGAAATTTCCTCTTCATCAACAGAAAGGCTAGAAGTATCAGTACCTGAAAAAGACAAAGCGTCAGAAGAGACATCCCTACCTCTCTTAGGAGGAGGCTGTGAACTCCTAATGAGAGTCAAAAGGTCATCAGCCATTTAAACCATTTGAGAATGAGGGGAACGAGAGGAAACTGGAGCCTGCTTCTTCACAGGCTTACAACAGGAAGATTTACCTGCAAGTCTGAAGGACTCGGGAGGCCTGGCAACTGCTGAAGTAGTTGGTATGGGCTTGCTGGCTGAATGAAGAACGGAGGCCTCGGACACCAGAGCCAGCTTAGCGGCTCTCGATCCAGCTGAAGAGGCAACAGGTGGAAGGTCAGAAGGCAAAATGGAAGCCAGAGGCTTGGGAGCCTCTGAAATGGTCTCAACAGAGGCCTGTGGCTTAAAGTCTGCGGGCTGCAGGGCCTGCAAAGGCACCTCACTGACTACCGCATGACCGACGACCAACTTATCATCATCAGAGGACTTGACCTTCAGAAGCCTGTCACGGTCCTTATCTTTACATTTCTTGGGGATATCCAAAGCCTGAAGACCAGCGGACGCCATACCGCCAAATTTATGGCAAACTTCAAAATGTTTAGCTAAAAGCTTAGCCCAATGACGAATAGTACACGGATTAAAGGAGGCACAGAGATCACAATTAGGAACGTCGTGGTCAAGGCCTAAACAAATAATACAATAGGAATGAAAATCTCTACGGGGAATCTGTTTTCCACAGGTAAGACCAATTATTAACCTTTTCTGACATTCGTTAAGGCAAGAAAAGAGGATCCCCAACAGGGTACTTAGCTGTAGCTGACTTCAACTTTGTAGTCGGAAATAAAAAAAAGTAAACTGCCGATCGGCACTCATGCAAGAGATGCTTCTGCTTCGGGCTCCGCGGCAAGGAAGACTGAGGAAATGATGTCGGCTGCCTCCTTTTGTACCAGACATCCTTGACAACCAGTGGCAGCCGACGTCATTTTTACTTACCTTTGATATTCTGGCCAATCGAGGGCTACCAGGACACAGATAACCCATTTGTTTGGACTGCAACAGTGAAACACTAAGAACATCACCGATTCCTCCAAAGAAGGGTTCGAGGACTTCCAGTCTCCCCTCTACTTGAGGCTCTCGAGAATGTCTCCAAATGAGACTTCTTCTGGGGCAGACTGTGGGAAACCTTCTCCCTCATCTCAATCGGTGTCCTCAGTGATAGATTCCTCAGGGGAAATCAAGGTGCTTCCTCTTGCACCATTTCTTCAGGGGTGGCTTCTCAGTGGGATCTTCTGAGAATGACTCCTAAGAAAGGGTTCCCTTCAAGGGAAGGTCTTGTGGCTCCCATGCTCAGGATCCTAGAGTACGGGTTGGGACAGCTGCATGCGAGGGGGGGGGTTCTGGTGTCGATGCCATTGGTGCTGACTGCGAGTCTGTTGAGGCAAGGACCCTCTCCATCACCTACAAGCAGGCCCGCCAGAGGAGGGATGGGAGCCTGGAACAGAGGACAACCTCGGAACCGGGGTCACACCCCTGCCCTGAGGAGCTCACCTCCAGGTGAGGAGCCTGGGAGGACTGGTAGCTGTCGGTGGAACCGTGGCCATAGATGGTGCCAGTGAAAGAAAAAGGTGCTGAACTAGGGAACCACGGTGCCAACAGTCCAATCACTGCTCCAAGAATGCACCAGTTCTAATGGAGCTGTTGTGCCAAGAATAATCTGTGCCAACAGGGGAACCTCCGCAGTCGGAGCCAAAACAGTATGCACTGGGGTGGTCAAAGATACCGAAGTCTCTGGGGCCTGGGAAGAGGCCGGAGGACATACTGGTGTGTATGCCATGAAAGCTTCCTTTCCAAAGGGGAAGGAAGACCTAGCAAGGGTGGGAAATCTTCTAGCTGCCAAAAGCTGGTCCACAACCCTCACTACATCTTGTTCTGAAAGGCTCCTGGTGGATCTGCAGGAAGCTGCTGAAAGAGAGTCAGGTCTTTCAAGAAAGGGGCTAAATTGGTGCCCTGAAAAAGGGTCACAAGTTGAAGAATATCTGGTTCTGGGAAGGTGTTCAACCTTTGGAACAGACTGGGTCATTATCTGTGTAGGCGTGTAAGCTATCGGCACCACGGCTGGGGATGGTGCCGATGCGGGTATGTTAGTCAAAACCGGTGTCAAGACCAAGGATGGCACTGTGGAGGATGGTGCCAGAGCTGGTACTGTAGAAGTCAAAATTAGAGGCGGCACAGAGGGAGAAGACAGAGCCTAGTGCTGAGGTTGTTTGCACCAAAGGCGCCGAAGATTGGTGTCGACTCAGTTCCAAAACGGACAGAGATGTAGGAACAGAGTGACTCTGTTTCTCTTTGTGTTTTTTAGTCTTCGGAGGCAGTGAGACCTCCATCCCAGACAGAGCCTCCGAAAAAGGAGTTTATCAAATCCTTCAAAATCAACTTGTTTTTATGCTCAGCCAAAGTGCGATTGCTAAAGCTGGAGCAGATATCACATGAAGCATTTAACTGGTCAACACCCAAATAATAAAAGCACCGAGCATGACAGTCTGAGTTGGGCATCTTACGCCCGCACTTATTGCACTGCTTAAACCCTAATTTGGCTTTTTCAGACATAATGACACACCCCACACTAGTCCAAGCAACAAGGTAGGTAGTCAAAAAACAACAGCAGCATAGTTAGAGAAAAGTTTTTTTTTAAATCCAGATAAAAAGAGAAAAGTACCAACAATGGTAGTTAGAAATGTCACAAGTGGTAGGAAAGAGGCCCCACCTAAGATAGGAGAAAGGGACAGTACCATCCATGGTATAAAAGGAACTACCAAAGGTAGAGGGTAGGGAATAGAACAGGTAGAGAAGTCTATTGATGAAAGATGAAAAATTAGCGAAAAACTGACTAAAAGGTAAGATATGGATAGGAATTTACACAAAAACTCTACACTTAGCTTTGAGAGAGAAGGCTGGCACGTCTGATGAGAAAAAGTTGCAAATGAGATCTGGAGAGACTATGAGAGGGGCATTATGGGTAGGTCTTAGCTGAGAGCTTTTGGCTGGTGCGAGCTTGATAACGGCCATGTTGGTTCCCTGGAAGAAAAATGAGAAGATGACGAAAAAAATAAAAAAGTATCTGTTTAATAACTATCACATACAATCACTAAAAATACTTCACTATACAATATGTAGTTTATATTGTGAAAAGTTTCATAGCAACACTGTTGAGAAAGGAAGTTGTTTTAGTTTCTCTTCCCCTTACAGTCCTTCCAAACTTTTAAGACACAAACTGAGGCAAATGTTTTTCAATTCCTCTTGCATTTAACAAAGTTTACAAAGAAAGTCAACTCTTTCCATTTATTTTTTATATAGCAGTATTTCACAAATGTGATTGATGCTTTGCAGTCTCATTTATTCACCAATTTCTGTGTTGCTGGTCTTCATGTTCACCTCCCAATTTCAGATTCTGGTTCAGTTCCACGGTACTCTCAGTTCTTCTGCTCAGCTCCTGTGCTTTTTATATGTCTTAAACATTTTCCACTGGCAAGGAGAAAATGGCCACATGACTCAATAGCCTTGGAATAGCTACAAAATCTATGAAAACATATTCCAGATCTGCTATCTCCTGCACTTGGTTTCAAGTTGGGTAGCAATGAAATTACAGTTTTTTAATATCTTAAGCACCACAGTCAAATTAATCCTTGGATAGTTTTTTTGTGACTGGCTTAAATTTCTTAATGAATTTCAAAATTTTTCAATCTTTTAGGCTTAACGGAAAAAGAAGTTATGTACTCACTGTAACGTTCCATCTGGGTAGCTCTACTTCATTTGTCTTCAACCTGTGGGATACGGATCCAAGCCGGCAACTTTACTAGCATCTGCTCCAAGCTCCTTCCCTTACCCATAATAATAGGTTCCTGATGCAGAGACTCCCCAGACTCTGGAATAGATTGCCCATACATGTCAAGCAGAGTGCCTCTTTGGACCTCTTCAAGAGGAACCTTGACGATTGGATGGGAAAAAGGAAATTCACCCCAGGGATCACGTCAGTCGCCCTGCTAGACATGGGTCCAGGAAAGTAAATAATGTGGGAAGAAATAGCCAGGGAATTGTTATGGCTAGGCTTGTATAGGCCCTAGGGCTGATAGCCTAATACCAACCTATGAACCTATGAACCTATAATACACCTCTACTACCTTCTTACCCCCAGATAGAGTTTGCTGAACCTTATACTGATAACCTGACCTGAAAAAAATACTTGTGACCTATAACTGCAGCCCGTAGGCTGTTCATATGCCAAGGTCCGGGAGAAGGAGGGAGGGACGGTTGAAGACAAATGAAGTAGAACTACTCAGATGGAACGTTATGGTGAGTACATAATTTCTTTATCTCAAGTAGTTTACTTCATTTGGTCTTCAACCTGTGGGACAGAGTCCCCAGCTACTAAACTCCTTGGAGGCCCTCATGGAAGGATATTCCAGAGCACCGCGGAACCAAAGGATGCTCTCCTTCTGGAAGTCAAATCCAATTTGTAATGAGAAATGAACGTATGAGAGGAAGACCAAGTAGCTGCAGAATAATCATCCAAAGACACTCTAGACCAAAAATCCGCAGATGTAGCCGTGGACCTAGTGGAATGAGCTTTCACCGGACTTGGAGACATGCCTCTGTCCTTATAGACCTGAAGGATGCATGAAGAAATCCATCTAGCAACAGTGACCTTGGAGATAGGTTTCCCCAAAAGGGTTTATAGAAGGATACAAACGATCAGATTTACGGAAATGTTTTGTCCTGTGTAAATAGAATTGTAACTGTCTATGAACATCCAGCAGGTGGAGTTTTGTACTCCATCTTGTTAGAAAAATTAGGAAAAAACACAGGCAAATTGATGGTCTGACTGATATTGACTGATGATGCCACCTTAGGAAGAAAGCATGGATTGGTTCGAAGGGAAACCCTATCTTTGTGAAAAATAATCTAAGGAACTTTGATGGACAAGGCCTATAATTCTGAAACCCTTTTGGCAGAGGTAATAGCCACCAGAAAAGCCGTTTTGCAAGATAAATATTTCAGATCTGCTGTGGCAGCAGGCTCGAAAGGCAGAGTGACCAAAGCTTGAAGAACCATAGTAAGGTCCCATGGGGGAACAGGATCTTTGACCGGGGGGGTGTAACAAAAAGGTGCCTTTAATAAAGGCTTTACACAGTCTGGAGGAGGCTAGACAGAATTCTCACCCACATGAAAATGAGAGATGGCAGCCAACTGAACCTTGACAGTAGAAGAACTAGCTTTGCGTTGAAAAATATCATCTAGAAAATCAAGAATGGCGGAAATAGGAGCCGTGAAGGGGTCTAAACTACTTTCAGAGGCCCAAAAGGAAAAACGTTTCCACTCCTTGTGATAAATCTTCCTGGTTGAAGACTTATTAGCAGCCACCAAAATAGATCTAACTGAGGAAGATAGTCCAGGAGTCCTAGCAATCACGGGAACTGGAGCAGCCAAGCTGTGAGCTTCAAACTGTCCAGATTCAGATGAGGCACCCCCCGAAGGGTGTGAAATCAGATCCTGAATGTGATCCAGGATCCAAGGCAGGGCCAGAAGGTGAGACCAAAGGAAGGGAAACCATACCTGGCGAGGCCAAAATGGGGCAATAAGGATCACTTTGCTCCCCAGTTGATGAGCTTTCTGTAGAAACCTCAGAATAAGAGGTACTGGCGGGTATGCATACAGAAGACAGGGAGGTCAAGCATGTACTAGAGCATCTCTGGGGGACTCCCCCAGTAGGAGGTTCAGAGTGGAAAACTCACTGCACTTCGCATTGGAAGGAGATGCGAAGAAATCACAGCAAGGTTGACCCCACTCGCAGAAGATCTGTTCCGCTACTGAAAGATTCAGAGACCACTCGTAAGGCATCAGAATAGTCTGACTTAGCCTATCCACTAGGATGTTGGACTGTCCCGGAATGTGCGTTGCGATGAGAAAGTGACCGGTGGAGATCACCCAGTCCCACACTCTCATGGCCTCATCACAAAGGGGGGTAAGATCTGGTCGCTCCTTGTTTGTTGATATACCAGACCACTGACATGTCTGCCTGAATTGCAATCGTTCCCAGAGGAAGAAAGACATGAAGGGCCTGCAACGCTAGAAGGACCACTCTCATCTCTAGGACATTTATTGTGCAAGCTGGTCTCTACAGGGGACCACAGGCCTTGGACTGTCCTCCCCGGACAATGTCCCCCCACCCGAGTTGGGAGGTGTCCATGGTTACTGTGGCTTGGGCCGGGGCTGAAACAAAGGGTCGTCCCTCCAAAATGTCCAGAGAACACATCCACCATATGAGGAACTGACAGACTCGACAGAGTTGAACTGGATATGCCAATGGCAGTTGCAACAGGGACCATTGTACAGCTAGAGTCCACTGTAGAATTCTCATGTGTAAATGGGCACACGGGAGAAGAGTTATGGTTGCCGCCATCGAGCCTAAGGCCCTCAACACTGATTCCGCTGTTGGAAGCGGAGAGTGGTAGATCAGGGAGACATGCATCCTCAAGTTTTGTACTCTCTCAGTGGTCAGGAAGATTTTGCACTGTAGAGTAGCTATTCTGGCACCAATATAGTCTATCACCTGTACAGGATCTAGAAGTGATTTGCATGAGCTGATTATGATCTCCAAATGCAGGTCAAGAATCAGGAAGTAATCCCTGGTTTGGGAGAGTAGACGCCTAGTGGGAGCAGTGAGGAGCCAATCTTCCAGGTACGGATAGACCTGAATCCCCTGAAGCCTCAGGTGAGCCGTTATCACCACACTCAGTTTGGTAAACACCTTGGGGGCTGTGGTGAGACCAAAGGGTAGGGCTCAGAATTGGTAATGATGGACTCCTAGCCAGAAGCGGAGGAACCTCCTACGGCTTCTGTGCATCTTTTTGTGATCGTAAGCATCCTGGATGTCTAACGAGCACATCCAGTCACTCTTGCAAGTACTATATTGTGACCATCCAGAACTTCTCTTTGGCAACTGACAGGTTTAGGGTAGAAAGGTCAAGAATGGGCCTTAAGTCCCCCGTTTTCTTTGGCACCAAAAAGAATCTGGAGTAGAAGCCTGATCCGGACTGATCTGAGGGGACAGTTTCGATGGCTCGTTTTTCTAGAAGCTTAGAAATTTCTTGTGCTGCTGCCTCCCTTTGCGTGGGTGGTACGTCTGGGAGGTGTCTGGGAGATTTGGGGGGACTCACAAAGGGGATAGAGTATCCTCTGGATAAGATCTGAAGCACCCAGTGGTCTGATGTTATGGACTCCCATACCACTAGATGCAAGGACAATCGTCCCCCGACTGCCTCCAGAGTAGAGCAGTTGGGCTACCCCTCAGGGTTGCTGCCCGGGTCTGTCAGAGAAAGGTTCTGGAGACACAAAATTCCTCTGACCCCTTCTGCCTATGGGCTGGCATCCATTCTGTACTCCTCTGCCTCTGGGGGAAGAAGAACCCAGAGTGTCCCAGGAATACTGTGACTTCCGGAACCACATCTTCTTTTGCCCTCTCTGGTTCCGGGAAAGGGACCTTTGAGGGTTTGAGAAGTGGTCCCCGATGGCAGACAGTGTCTTCCCGTCCTTCTCACTCTGGACTAATGTCTCTTTGACGGTCTTACCAAAGAGAGTAGAGCGCCTTGATAAGGGGCATTGGCAAAGGACGCCTTGAAAGGTTCCGAAAATTGACATAATCTGAGTCAGGCGTTGCACCTCATGGACATGCCAGACCCAGCCGCCCTAGCCACTCCTTCCGTAGCATGTGAAAGGAGTCACATGGACGTGTTGGAGCATGCTTTCAAAGTGGCCATCTTTGCAGAGAACAAGGCCCTGTGCTCCTGTGACATAGAATTGGTGGGAGACTCGTCCAGCTCCCTTTACCAGGTCACGTTGAAGTCTGGTGACATGAGCCAGGTAGTTCAGTGCCCCAATTGAAAAGGTAGCTGAAGCATAAACTCACTTCCCTAGGTGGTACATCATCCGTGACTCTCGGTCAGGAGGATGAACAGAGGACCTCTCATGGGCAAGTTCCTTCTTTGTGGCTGCTGCTACCACCATAGCATCTATGAGGAGCCCTTGTTCCATGCTGGCCTGTCTGTGGGGGAGGCATAAAATTTTGTCAGGTCTTTCTGGAATTGGTTCCATGGTGTCCGGCTCCTTCCATGCCTGGGAGGTGACCAGATCCACCAAAGGATCCGTGGGAGGGGACACCCAGGAAGTAGACGGGCCCATACCGAAAGCCTCCAGGAACACGGACTCACAAGAAGGTTTGGGGGCAGACAAACCTTCCCACTGGCAGAGGATTTCCATGTCGTCTCCAAAGGAGACATCCTCAGGAGGTGACCTGGGGGAACCTTCTCCATCATCCAAGTCTTTTTCCTCGGTGAAGGACTCTGGGGAGTCCAACTGCCTCCTCTTGCACATATGCTTGCAAGGCACCTCTCCAGTGGGGTTCTCCGGAGGGGGAACTCGCAAGCCACTTGTTCCTCAGGGGGAACTGTCTGGGGCTCCTCGAGCATGGGCTGTCCCTCTGTTAAAATGATGGAGACCGTAGAAAGAGCGGAGGGGGTCTGGGTGGAGTCTGAGGGGGCAGTCAGGGGTCTCCATCCAGTGGAGAGAACCCTTTCTACCACGTCAAATGCTGAAGGAGAGCGAGCCTCCTAAGAAACCAATAATGAGGCCAGTTTTCCCAGAGTCCGAGAGAATCGAAGCTGGGCCTTAAATGGACGGAGCTCCGAGGGAGGGAACTTGGCCCAACAAAGACGGAGCAGATGAAAAAATTTCCACTCCCTCGGATCCGAAACCCAAACTCCGGCTCTGAGAGCAGCTCGCATCCCAGCTGGTCAGATCTGATACGCTTCAGGCAGCTGTCGGCATCGAGGAAGCAGGTACAGTTGGTGCTGACCCCCTGACCAAAGCCATCCTTGGATCCAACTACTCCAAACCTGATGAACGGATCGGAGAAGGAGATATCGGCTGGAAAAAAGGAAACAAACTCCCTCCTCCTGAACCTCTTCATTTTATCCATATTGACCTCAGACAAAGACCGGGTGGGACCTCAACGAGGCCACAGACTCCAACCTTGCAGGTCGGGGCACAGAGGCCCTAGAAGCTGAGTGCGTCTCCTCCGGCTCTGGGGAGAACCTCTGAGATCAGAGCCAAGGGGAGTCACGGATCCGTAAAGTTTTTACTGGTGAAGGGAGGTTCAGAGACCTCTTACACTTTTCCCTCGCCTTCGACTCTCTCTGCCCCTTTTCTGCTTTGCTTCCACAGGCTTTTGCACAGGAGGTTGAGTCCCAGCCTGGGAGGGAGGAGAAGCCAGGGGAAGAGAAGCCAAAGACGAGGCAACAGTCTCAGAAGGGGGAAGAAGGCCTTTTAGGGCCAACTTGGCCTTCCTATCTTAAATGGCACAAGGGTTGAACCCTGCGCATATAGTGCAGTCTATGCTCAGATGGGCCAAGCCCAAGCACAGAGTGTGGCCATCCCCAGGGGATAACTTATGGCCACACTCGGTGCATCTTTTGAAAAAAGGGTTTGTCAGCCATACTGTCAGAAGAAACAAAAACTAAAAGAAAATGTTATTTTTTTCTTTCTGAGAACACCCACTCACCACACACACACACACACACACACACACACACACACACACACACACACACACACACACACACACACACACACACACAGGGGGGGGGCAAAAAATCCACACAAAGCTCACTACCCTAAAAACTATAAACTCGAGATACCAAGCGAGGGGAAGAGAAAGGGGAACCTACTCTATCACTATCTAAAGATTTTTAAAGAAAAGAGATATTTTTAAAGTCTTTACCCACTTGAAAACCTGCAGCTCTAGAGATCACGATGCACAAGCTATTCGCGGCAAACAAATTCTGGGGGTTGGAAGGTAGTGGAGGTTTATTATGGGTAAGGGGAGGAGCTTGGAGGTCAGAGCAGATTCTAGTAAAGTTGCCGGCTCGGATCAAATATGGATCCGTATCCCATAGGTTGAAGATCAAATGAAGTAAACTGCTTCAAATCTTTATTTTCCTCTCCTCTCTCTCCAGCTTCTCTATTTTTAAATATTCTTGTTGACAGGGTTTCAATATATCAAAGCGAAAACACTAAAACAACTACAAAAATAAAGAAAAAGGTCTCAGAGGCAAAAGCATGAAGCTGCAAGTAATATCTGTTAAGCTGCCACAATTTTATTCCATGCTTTTCGTTTGATACACAAATCAAACTTCTTCAGTCAACAGAATGTTTAAAAAAACACATAATATAAACCATAGTCTGACGATCACGTTTGATTCCCAATCAAAGGGGAGATGTTGAATAATTAATTAGTTAGTTCCATCATGGGTCCCCACCATACTACGTTCATTCATAAAAACCAAAGTGAATAAGATGAAAACAAATTACCAAACACCCAGATACACTACAGAGTACAGATGTTAGTGTTTCACTGTTGCAGTCATTACTCTTGGGTTATCCTGCTGGCAGGCTACTCTCAGTTGGCCTGAATTCCAAAGTCCTGGTCTGGCGTCGGTTGCGGTTGCCTCTTCCCTGATGTCAGTGTGCCAGGGGTATAAAAGATGCAGCAGACGACATTTCCCGTCTTTCTTGCCGCGTGGTGTCCAAAGCAAAAGCAGTTTGCAAGTGCTGGTCGGCAGACTCCTGAGATTTTCAAATCCGAATTTCAGAATCGAAGTCTTCATTAAAGCCAAGTACCTCGTTGGGGAAACTTTTTTCTTGCTCCTGACCGATGTCAGAAAAAGTTAACAATTCTATTTCTTGTGGGAAGCAAATACCTCATAAGGATTTTCACTCTTACTGTATTCCTTGCCTAGGCGCCGACCACAACATTGCTAGCTGACGGTTTTGTGCTAGATTTAACCAAAGCACTATTAAGCGTTGGTTCAATTTTACATTCCATTATTTTGGCCGAAGGTTTAATTATATAATGCCGTCAGAACAGCAGACGACCAGAGTTTACAAAAAAACTCAAGGACAATGAAAAGGATAGGCATCAGAGGTCCAAAATAGACAACGAGGCCTCCCCTAGGCCAGTCACTGGTTTGCCGGCTCTCAGTGAGGTGCTTTCACAGCCCCTGGCACCCGCTACCTCAGAGCCACAGGCCACTTCCAACTCCCACGTGGAGCCGACTGGGCCTCTGGATACTTAGGGTATTGGACACTCGGAAATCATTCCCTCAGATGGGTCCGGAGCCGCTGAGCAGGCATCGGCTTCTGAGGGTGTCTTCAGACCTACACAGTTATATATTAAACCATCTTCAGCTTCAAAGACGGACTAAAGCAGCACTAAAGACAAACAAACAAGTACAGCATTCTCCTACTCAGACTACAATGCCTAAAAAACAGATGCTTAAAATGGCCGAAGACCTAATTACTTTGATTAGGGGTTCCCACCCCCCTCCTGATAAGAGGCTTAGGCAAGAGACAGATTATGATTCCTCAGATCAGGTTTCTATTTCCTCTGATTCCTCTTCTGAACAGCATTATTCCATTCCTCCTTATGAGGATTCTGATGCTGAAGAATCCATTCCTTCAGCCTCTCCTCCTGAGGATTATTCTTTTGGGGAAACATTGCATACTATGAGGGAGCATTTCCACTGGGAAAGCCAAGATTACTCAGAATCTAAGAAAAGACTCAGACTTTCTGCTATTACCTCAGCACAGACGCCTTGCTATTCCACCTGTTTTAGACATTGTAGATTATGTATTTTCATTGTCCGGCCTGTCCCCTGACTCTTTACCCCCTGCACCTGCTATGCCTGACAGATACTACAGGGTCCCAGATTCTCATAAATTCCTATACAAGAACCCCGCTGCTGACCCAGAAACTATATCTCAGGGTCCCAAAGGGGTCAAAGCTTCCACTGCTAAAAACCCTGTCCCCTCTGATAGGGATTCTAGGGCACTGGACAGATGGGGGAAAAAAAGTTTACACTTCTGCTACCTTGGCTGTAAGGGCTTTAAATTGTCAGTTTCATATGCTTAAATATCAGCAATACTTAATGTCACTGCTTAAACAGAAAATGTTGACAAATTCTGAATGTTCAGAGAACAAGGAAATGCAGGATTTATTACATGCTACTGAACAAGTGGGAAAGCATACTTTGCAATGTGGTTATGATTCACTGGAGGCCTCTTGCAGGGCTGCAGTTACAGGTTCTGTTATTAGAAGGCATGCTTGGTTAAAGGAACAGAATCTACCTGATCAAATTAAAGCAAAATTATTAGATGCCCCATTACAACATGATACCTGTTTGGTGCTAAAGCAGAAGAGGTCTTGAAGAAAATGGAGGATAAATCAAAATCCAGGCAGACAGTTAAGGATTTTTTTTACAGGTACAGCCACCCAGATTTAGCAGGAACTGGCCTTCCAAAAATTGCTCCTTTCCAGTGTCAGACAGGCCACAAAGAGGCAGATACAGACGTCCCAGAGGCAGATCTCAGCCCCAAGACTCATACAGGCCTAAACAATGGAGTGCTCCTACCTCCAAAAGTGGAGAAGACAAATCACTACCTTGCAGGAAACAGTCCCAATGACTTTCCTCTGCCAGATCCAGGCACTTTTCTTTTAGCAGCCCCCTTAGGGGGAAAACTAGCACTTTTTTCACAAAATTGGCAAAAGATTACCCAAGACAAATGGGTCTTGAATATAGTGTCCCAGGGCTACAGGTTCCATTTCCACACCCTGCCAAGGGCAAAAGGTATGTCAGACCTGCCACACAATCAATGGGCAGAGGCACAAAAGCAAATTGCAGCCCTCATGGGCATGGGGGCCATTCAACAAGTACCACAACAAGAGCAGGGGCAAGGATTTTACTCGAGACTTTTCTTGTTGCCCAGAAAGGACAAAGCTCGGAGACCAGTACTGGATCTGTGTATACTAAACATGTTTCTGGAGGTTCCAAAATTCAAGATGTTGACTCTACAGCAGCTACTGCCCATGCTGGGCAAGAAGGCTTGACTCATAACTTTGGACCTAAAAGAGGCATACCTGCATGTCCCAATCAGACAATCTTGCAGAAAATACCTCAAATTCATAGCTGGTTCAATACACTACCAATTCTCTGCACTGCCCCTTTGGCTTATCTACTGTGCCCAGGGTCTTCACAAAATGCCTGGCACCAGTAATTGCGTTTTGCAGACAAAGAGGAATTCAAATATTTCCCTACTTGGACGACTGCCTTATTCAAGCAGAGAAACAAAGACATTCTTCTAAAGCATCTGGCGTTTGTAAAAAGATTACTAATTTGCCTAGGGTACACAGTAAACGAAAAGAAATCAAAACTAGTACCCTCTCAAAAGATAATATTCCTGGGTGCAAGCTTAAATACAACTGCCCAGATGGCTTATCTCACGCCAGACAAACAAAGGGAACTGACATCTTACTTCAGGTTATCTGCAAGGAAAATCCTGCAAGCCTTGGGCTTCATGGCATCCTGCATTCTACTAATTCCATATGCCATACTGCAAATGAGGAAACTACAATGGTATCTAAAAAGTGTTTGGACTCAGCATTGCCACAGCCTGGAGACAGTAATTACCCTTATTCCCTGCCTGCAACAGGAGTTTCAATGGTGGGCACAGGCCTGTCACCACAACAAGGGTCTGCCATTCACTTTACCCACACCAGACACTGACAACGGATGCATCAGATTATGCCTGGGGGGCACATATGGCAGGAAAATGTATTCAGGGCACATGGCCTGCAAGCCAGATGCATCTTCATATCAATCAAAAAGAGATGCTAGCTGTTTAGAATGCCCTGACAGCTTTCAAGGACCTACTTCATCCAGGACAGCTACTAATAAAGATGGACAATACTACGGTCATGTGGTACATAAACAAGCAGGGAGGCACACATTCTTATCCCCTCTGCAGACGAGCAATGACCTTGTGGGACACGGCATTAATTTACCAAGTTCACCTGCAAGCACAATTCCTGCCAGGAAAAACAAATACTCTGGCAGACGGACTAAGCAGAAACCTCATGGATCCCCACGAGTAGAAACTGGATCCACAAGTCTTCAGCATGATAACAAGGAAATGGGGATGCCCAGACACAGATCTATTCGCCTCCCCTCACAACTGCCAATTAGAGATTTTGCACAAGGATTTATCACAAACAAGCATGGAGAGTGGATGCCCTATCCTTCAGCTGGAAAAACCTAACAGTATACGCCTTTCCTCAACTGCCTCTCCTTCCCAAGGTACTCCTAAAGGTCAGACAAGAGAAGCCAAAAATGATACTGATTGCACCAGACTGGCCACGCCAGCACTGGTACCCTATCCTAAAAAGCTTGTCTCAAGGCCCATCATGGATATTTCCTCAAACTTCCCTCTTGCTGACCCAACAAAACAATCAGATCCTGCACAGTCAACTCAGGACCTTAAATCTGGCAGCATGGCGGATAATGTAGCCATTCAGAACACTCCTCTTTCAAAAGCTGTTATGGGTGTTATCTTGGAGGCCAGGAGGCCCAGTACCAGAAAATCTTATGCAGAAAAATGGAAGAGATTCTGTGCTTGGAACCAGGAACAAGGCATTGACACATATGTACCAAATAGTCCTCAGATTTTACAATACCTAATTGAGATGCTGGACAAAGGCCTTTCCTTTTCTTCAGTTAAGATTCATGCCTCTGCCATTTCAGCCCATTACAATACGGAACCTCCTAACTTTTCTCATAATTTAATAAGGCAGTACCTCAGAGGGGCTAAAAATATAACACCTCCAAGGAGAGCACCGATACCTGCATGGGACCTCAATTATGTCTTGGAAAAACTTACACTGCCTCCTTTTGAGCCAGCCTCAACAGCTGATATAAAATTCTTATCCTGGAAAACAGCTCTGCTACTGGCAATAACTTCTGCAAGACGAGTCGCGGAGTTACAAGCACTCATGGCTGTGGAAGCTTTTATCATTTTTCATCCAGACAGGGTTTCTCAGAGGACAAACCCAACATTTATGCCTAAGGTAGTGTCCAGTGTGGCTCTCAACCAAACCATTCACTTTCCTACCTTTTATCCAAATCCACAGAACAAGGGTGAGAAAATTCTGCACTCTTTGGACATACACAGGCAGCTACGCTTTTACTTGGACAGAACTAAAGCTTTCAGAAAGACTGAGTAACCTTTAGTGTCATATGCTGCAGGATCACAAGGAAAGGCTATCTCAAAACAGACTATTTGTAAATGGATAGGTCATTGCATCTGTTTCTGCTATTCTCAGCATGGCAAATCGGTGCCTAGGGGCATTAGGCCTCATTCTACCAGAGCAGTAGCCACTTCAGCAGTCTTCCTCAGAGGAGTACCAACCAAGGACATCTTAGAGGCTGCAACTTGGAGTTCAGTGCACACTTTTACAAGGCACTACCACTTACCTCTTTACTCTAAATCTAGAGCAGGCTTTGCCACTGCAGTGCTGCAGGGCCTCATAGCCTCTCCTAACCCTATTTAGCTCAGCCACTCATACTCAGCTTTGGGTTTCAACCCAAGAGTAATGACTGCAACAGTGAAACACAATGAACATAGTACAGTCGTGTATCTACCATAAATGTACATGTTCGAGTGCATTCACTGTTGCAGTCCAGGTTACCCACCCTCTGTCCCCCTTTCTTTTGTTGGGGTTCATCTGTACTTCTCTATTCTATACAACCTATGTGATGTATTTGCTTGTAGATGAAGGAAATGTTTCTTTACTGCATGTATGTTTACTGGCATATTATATTTAGCCTACCCTTTTGGGGGCACCTGACATCTGGGGCAAGAAAAACTGAAGAAAATAGTGTCGGCTGCATCTTTTATACCATTGGCGCACTGATGTCAAGGAAGAGGCGACAGCAACCGACGCCGGACTAGGACTTTGGAATTCTGGCCGACTGTGGGTAGCCTGCCAGCAGGATAACCCAAGAGTAATGACTGCAACAGTGAATACACTCTAACATCTACATTTATGGTAGGTACACAACTGTACTTTGTGTACACTTACCATAAATGTAGATGTTCGAGTGTATTCACTGTTGCAGTCATTACATTTGGGTAATCTTGCTGGCAGGTTGCCCTCAGCCGGCCTGAATTCCAAAGTCTTGGGTCCTGCGTCGGCTGCTGTCACCCCTTCCCTAACGTCAGGTTTATAAAAGAAGCAATTGGCACCATTTTCTTCAGTTTTTCTTGCCCCAGATGTCAGGTGCACCCAAAAAGGGTAGCCAAAATTTATATATATATATATATATATATATATATATATATATATATATATATATAGGACTGCAACATCTACATTTATGATAAGTGTACACAACTGTACTATGTTCTTCGTGTTTCACTGTTGCAGTCATTACATTTGGGTAGAGTCCCAAAGCTATGGTTGGGAGGCTGGAACTAGACAGCAGTAGGAGCGGCTATGAGGCCCTGCAGAACTGCAGTGGCAAAGCCCACCCTGGATTTAGAGTAGAGTGGCAGATGATAATACTTTGTAAAGGTGTGCACTGAACTCCAAGTAGTCGCCTCTAAAATGTCTCTGGTTGGTACTCCCCTGAGAAAGGCTGCTGAGGTGGCTGCAGCTCTGGTGGAATGAGGTCTAATGCCCTTAGGCACTGGCTTGCCATGGTGTAAGTAGCAGAAATGAAGGCAGTGGCCTAACCACTTAGAAATTGTCTGCTTTGAGATAGGCTTTCCTTGTGATCCTGCAGTATATGCCACTAGTAATTTCTCTGTCTTCCTGAAAGCTTTGGTTCTGTCCAACTAGAATCTAAGTTGTCTGTGCATGTCCAAAGAATGCAGAATTCTCTCCCCTTGTTCTGTGGATTTGGGTAGGTTTGTCCTCAGGGAGACCCTGTCTGGATGTAAAATGATGAAAGGTTCCACAGCCATGAGCGCCTGTAGCTCAAACTCATCTTGCAGAAGTAATTGCTAAGAGCAGAGCTGTTTTCCAAGGTAGAAACTTCATATCTACAGTAGCCGCTGGCTCAAAAGGAGGCAGGGTGAGCTTTTCCAAGACATAGTTGGGGTCCCATGCAGGTACTGGTAGTCTCCTTGGGGGCCTTAAATTTTTGGCTCCTCTGAGGTACTGCCTTAATAAAGGGTGAGAAAAAAGTGGTGGCTCTGTATTGTAATGAGCCAAAATGGCAGAGGCATGAATTTTAATTGATGAAAAAGATAGGCTTTTGTCCAGCATCTCTGTTAAGTAGTGCAAAATCTGAGGAATATTTGGTACCACTATCAGTTCCTAGTGCCTGGTTACAGGCACAGAATCTCTTCCATTTTCCAGCATAAGACTTTCTAGTACTAGGCCTTTTGGCTTCCAGAATGACATCCATCACAGCTTTACTGAGAGGTGTTTTTTGTACGACTACATTATCTGCCATGCTACAAAGTTTAATGTCCTGAGTTGGCTGTGCATGATCTGATTGTTTTGCTGGGACAGTAGTCGAGGTACTTGAGGGTAAGGTCCAAGCTGGGTATAGAGATAATTTTCTTAGTATTGGATACCAGTACTGGTGTGGCCAGTCTAGGGCAATCAGAATCATCTTTGGCTTCCCCTGACCTTTAGGAGCACCTTGGGGAGGAAAGGCATATACCGATAGGTTTTTCCAGCTGAAAGATAGGGCGTCCACTTTCCATGCTTGTCTGTGATAAGTCCTTGTGCAGAATCTTTTTAGTTGGTAATTGAGGGGGGAGGCAAATAGACCCATGTCCGGGCATCCCCATGTCCTTGTTATCATGCTGAAAACTTGTGGATCCAGTTTCCACTCGTGGAGATCCATGAGGTTTCTGCTTAGTTTGTCTGCCAGAGTATTTTCCTTTCCTGGCAGGAATTGTGCCTGCAGATGTACTTGGTAAGTCAAAGCTGTGTCCCACAAGGTCATGGCTAGTCTGCAAAGGGGGTAAGAATGTGTGCCCCCCTGCTTGTTTATATACCACATGACCGTGGTGTTGTCTGTCTTTATCAGGAGTTGTCCCGGATGAAGTAGGTCCTTGAAGGCTGTCAGGGCATTTTGAACAGCTAACATCTCTTTTTGATTGATATGTAAATGCATTTGGTTTGAGGACCATGTGCCCTGAATGCATCTTCCTGCCATGTGGGCTCCCCAGGCATAGTCTGATGCATCCATTGTTAATGTCTGCCTGGCTAGAGGTAATGTGAATGGCTGCCTTTGTTCTGGTGACAAGCCTTTGCCCACCATCGAAACTCCTGTTGCAGGCAGGGAATGAGAGTAATGACTGTTTTCAGGCTGTGGCAATGTTGAGTCCAAACACTTTTTAAGTACCATTGAAGTTTCCTCATATGTAGTCTTGCATATGGAATTAGTAGGATGCAGGTTGCCATGAAGCCCAAAGCCTGCAGAATTTTTCTTGCAGATAACTGGGCCTTTGTTGCCAACATTTTGAAATAGGTAGTCAGTTGCCTTTGTTTATCTGGCGTGAGATAAGCCATCTGGGCAGTTGTATTCAAGCTTACACCCAGGAATGTCATCTCTTGTGAGGGTACTAGTTTTGATTTCTTTTTGTTGACTGTGTACCCTAGGCATGTTAGAAGTCATTTCACAAACGCCAGATGTTGAAGAAGAATGCCCTTGTTCTCTGCTTGAATGAGACAGTCGTCCAAGTAAGGATATATTTGTATTCCTCTTTGTCTGCAGAATGCAATTACTGGTGCCAGGCACTTTGTAAAGACCCTGGGCGCAGTAGATAAGCCAAAGGGCAGTGCAGAGAATTGGTAATGCATTGAACCAGCTTTGAATCTTGGGTAGCTTCTGCATGATTGTCTGATTGGAACATGCAGGTATGCCTCTTTTAGGTCTAAAGTCACAAGCCAAGCATTCTTGCCTAGCATGGGCAGAAGCTGCTGCAAAGTCAACATTTTGAATTTGGAATATCCAGGAAAGTGTTCAGAATAGATAGGTACAGTATCAGCCTCCAGGCCTTGTCCTTTCTGGCTACCAAGAACAGTTGAGTAAAATCCTTGTCCCTGCTCTTGCTCTGGTGCTTGTTGAATGGCCCCCAAGTCCATGAGGGATGAGACTTGTTTTTGTGTCTCTGCCCATTGATTTTTTTGGCAGATCTGGCCAGCCGTTTGCCTTTGGCAGAGTATGGAAATGGAACTTGTAGCCTTGTGTCACTAGGTTTAGAACCCACTTGTCCTGGGTTATGATGTGCCAATTTTGAACAAAAAGTGCTAATTTTCCCCCTAAGGGTGCTGCCAGAAGATAAGTGCTTGGTGCAGACAGGGGGGAGTTATTGGGACTGTTTTTTGTATGTTTGTGATCTATCTTCTCCAACTTTGGAGATAGAAGCACCCCATTGCTTGGGCCTATAAGAACCTTGCGCCTGGGATCTGCCCCTTTGAGGTCTGTTTGTCACAGGAAAGGACCAATTTTTTGTAGGCCAGTGTCTACTAAACGTAGGTGGCTGTACTTGTAAAAAATATTTGACAGTTTGCATAGATTTAGCTTTGTCCTCCATTTTCTTTAACACCTCTTCTGCCTTAACACCAAACAAAGTATCATGCTGTAAAGGTGCATCTAGTAATTTATCTTTAACATGATCAGGCAGATTTTGTTCCTTTAACCAAGCATGCCTCCTAATTACAGAACCCGTAACTGCGGCCCTGCAGGAGGCCTCCAAAGAATCAAAACCACATTGCAAAGTATGTTTTCCAACTTGTTCTGCTGCATACAATAAATCCTGCATTTCCTTGTCTTCTGCACATTCAGAATTTAACAACATTTTCTGTTTAAGCAATCCCATGGCAAGTACTTAAGCATATGAAATTGACAGTTTAAGGCCCTTACAGCCAAAGTTGCAGATGTGTAAACCTTTTTTCCCCATCTATCCAGTACCCTTGAATCTCTGTCAGAGGGGGTTGGGTTTTTTGCAGTGGAAGCCTCAACTCCCTTTGGACCCTGTGAAATAGTTTCTGGGTCAGCAGCAGGGTTTTTAAAAAGAAATTTGTGTGAGTCAGGAACACTAATATCTGTCAGGCTTAACAGGAGCTGGGGGTAAGGAGTCAGGGTCAGACTAGACTCTGAAAACACATCTACAATGTCTAACACAGGTGGATTGGCTAGAGGCCTGTGCTAAGGTAGTAAAAGAAAATCCCTGAGCCTCTTTTTAGATTCTGAAAAATCTTGGCTCTCCCAGTGGAAATGCTCCCTCATGGTATGCAAGGTTCCCCCAAAGGAATAGTCCTCAGGAGGAGATGCTGAAGGTATAGATTCTTCATCATCAGAATCCTCAGGGGGGGGGGGGGGGGGTATTCCTGATCAGAAGAGGAATCGGAAGAAATAGAAACCTGATCTGAAGATTCATAGTCAGTGTCTTGCCTAGGCCTCTTATCAGGAGGGGGATGGGAACCCCTGATCAATGTAATAAAGTCTTAGGCCATTTTGAGCATCTGTTTTTTTTTTTTTTTTTTTTTGGCATAGAGGCCTGTCCACGTGGCTCTTGAGTTTGTTTCCTTGCCTTAGAAGGTGCTTTAGTCTTTGCTTTTGAAGCTGAAGTCATTTTAAATGTAAAGATGTTTAGGTCTGAATACACCCTCAAAAGCCAGTACCTGCTCAGCGGCTCCAGACCCATCTGAGGGATTAGCGTCCGAAGCTCCAATACCGTGAGTATCCAGTGGCATGGCAGACTCCATGTGGGAGTCGGTAGCGGCTTGCGACTCTAAAGTAGCTGGTATCAGGGGCTGCGAAAGCGCCTCACTGAGAACCGGCGACTGGCTTAGGAGAAGCTTCCTAGTCAGTTTTGGGCCTCGGTTGTTTTTCTCTATCCTTTTCTTTGCGTTTTTTTGTAAACTCTGGTAGTCGGATGGCTATCCAACGACATTTCAGGATAATTAAACCGGCGTCCAAAAAAGTTTAAAGCAAAATCATACCGATGCTTAACAGTGCATTGGTTAAATCTAGCACAAAACCGACAACCAGTAACGTTGTGATCAGGGCCTAGGCAAGGAATACAGTAAGAATGAAAATCCTTATGAGGTATTTGCTTTCCACAAGAAATACAATTATTAACTTTTTCTGACATCTGTCTGGAGCAAGAAAAAGTTTCCACAATGGGGTACTTAGCTTTATTGAAGACTTCGGATCTGAAACTCAAACATGAAAATCTCAGGAGTCAGCTGACCGGCACTTGCGAACTGCTTCTGCTTCGGGCACTGCGCGGCAAGAAAGACTTAAGAAAATGGCATCGGCTGCGTCTTTTATACCCCTGACGACCTGACATCAGGGAAGGGGCGACAGCAGCCGACGCAGGACCAAAGACTTTGGAATTCAAGCCGGCTGAGGGCAACCTGCCAGCAGGATTACACAAATGTAATGACTGCAACAGTGAAACACAAAGAACATCATACTGAAGTACCCGAGTGTTACCATATATCATCTTATGACAGTATAAGTAACATTTAACATGAATTCTTTAAATCCAAAATTAAGACTTAATTCAGGAAATGAAGTTAAAAACACTAATATTTACTGTGCTACCTAACTCTTTAGTGCATCCTAAGAAGGTAGCCCACACTAATGACAAATTCTTTAAAACCAACGAACACTAAATTCATGGGATGGAATTAGAAAACAACTATTTAATATACTACCTATCTCCTGCATCTTAAAATAAAAACCTACGCTAGGCTTCCAACTAAAATATCTAAACAATCTTGGATTTATGATACATCTCTGAAAGGGTATAATAAAAATAATCAATATATTTAAAATTGATCTAACAGTCCCTCACTCACTGTTTCATGCTCACCTAATGCATTGCACCTTAGGTTTTACTGACTAAAACCTCTCAAAGGTTGAATTTAATGTTCTTTTAATGTTTTATATATACTTGCCATACATATTATGTCCATTACTCTTTATACTAAAGATATATAAATTTATGTTAACCTTTAGTTTTACCTTGCCAAACTCTTTAGCTTCAATATGCCTTTAATTGAATGATTGTGTGAACTGGATTTATGCTCTACAACAAGGGGCACAACATTTATGGGAGTGCTCAACCAAATGTCTCTAAACAGGAATGGGAGGGTTTAAACCTGTTAAGAGCGGCAGATGTGAGGGTCAGTAAGCCAGATAAAGATGGGGGTGTTAACCATTATGGATAGCTGGGATTACACAGCCCGCATGCATGAGATCTTGGCCACTGAAGCATATCAAAAAGTATCCCTGAATGAGCTCAAAGTAGCTCAGCAATGGATAAGGGGCTAGATCGAAGAACTGTTTATAGAAGAAAGGATAGATGTGACCAGTTATAATTATTTGAGCAAGCCATTCCCCCGAATACCAATATTACTTGGGATTCCCAAAATCCATAAAGATTTGGTTAATCCACCAATGAGACCACTAGTAGTTGCTAGGAATTTGATTACTTACCCCTGTGCCAGATTGGTGGATTTAATCCTGAAAAAATACCTAATCCATGAAAAACGGATTTGTAGAGATTCATGGTCCTTCTTACAGAAAATTGACCAACTACAGTTTGATATGGTTATTATTTTAAGATGCATCAAGGAGAAAGGTAGTATATCAAATAGTTGTTTTCTAATTCCATCCCATGAATTCAGCGTCCGTTGGTTTTAAAGAATTTTTCATTAGTGTGGGCTACCTTCTTAGGATGCACTAAAGAGTTAGGTAGCACAGTAAATATTAGTGTTTTAACTTCATTTCATGAATTAAGTCTTAATTTTGGATTTAAAGAATTCATGTTAAATGTTACTTATACTGTCATAAGATGATATGTGGTAACACTCAGTTACTTCATTATGTTGTTTGTAGTGTAGCTGGGTGTTTGGTAATTTGTTTTCATCTTATTCACTTTGGTTTTTATGAATGAACATAGTAGGGCGGGGACCCATGATGGAACTAACCAATTAATCAACATCTCCCCTTTGACTGGGAATTAAACATCATGTGATCGTCAGACTATGGTTTAAATTGTGTTTTTTAATCATTCTGTTGTCTGAAAAAGTTTGATTTGTGCGTCAAACGAAAAGCATGGAATAAAATTGTAGCAGCTCAACAGATATTACTTGCAGCTTCATGCTTTTGCCTCGGAGGTCTTTTTCTTTATTTTTTTAGGGTTTCAGTATATATATATATATATATATATATATATATATATATATATATATATATATATATATATATATTAATATTAAAGACTACAGGTGCAGCTAACCATTGACAAGACCCCTATACAAATCATAGCTACTGGCCTCCAAATCTGACTCAAGATGCAAAATCTATCTATCTGGACCTCTTCGAATCTATCAAGATTCAACCCTTTACCCTGATCCTGGGTGACTAACTACCCAAACATAGACTGGAAGAACTACTCATGCCAGAATACAAATGGCCAGAGAATCCCTGATTTGTCAATGCAAATGCCTTGGAACAGCTAGTCGATACCCCCACAAGAGGTCATAATATCTTGGACTTGGTATTAACCAACATGAGTAACCACTGCAGCATCGCTGCAGTATCATCCTCTCTGTTAAGATCTGACCATTCGAAGTCACCATCTCCCCTGACTCCCCATCTAGCCAGGGTCAAACAAAAACACTTCTCCAAAGCTGATTCCAGACTCCTGAGGGATGGTGCAAACAGCTTCACAGCCCCCTCCCCCTCTCTAGGAACTAGCACCAGTATCCAAAATTACACCAAAGTACTGTACTAGCATTTATATAGATGCATGGAATCAGGAATACCAGACAGAATTAAATCATCCTCTGCAAGGAAGAGTAAACCTGTCTGGTGGACAGCTGTAATAAATGAACTCTATAACAAAAGGAAAAAATTGCTGTCCAGAACCAAGAAGAGCAGGTGCCCATTTGGAATCAATCTCTCCTTACAGCACTAGTGAAATCCTCTAAAGCCAACTTCGAGTCCAAATAAGCCACAAGTACTAGAGACAATCATAAGGCCTTCTTCACATACGTCCGCAATCTCAAAGGAAGCACCCAGATCTGTATAGAAATGGTGGTCAAGGACACTGCATACATAATTCCCATAGAAGTAGCAAACTTGCTGAATGACAGATTCAGTAAAAACTTCACCCTTCTGTCCCCCTCCATCAGTAAATCAGGACATCCCCAGTACCTGCACCCTTTCCCTTACATCTAGGGAACAGGTCATCACTGCTCTCTCAAAGGCAAAAAATACAGCCACCATGGGAGGCTGCATCCTACATAAACTCAAGGAGGAACTTGCAGCACCATTAGGCATCCTATTCAACCAAAGCCCGAGTACCAGCTTCATCTCAGCTGAGTGGAGGACAGCTACTGTCTTCCCTTTACACAAAGGTGGTGCATCTACCGATCCAGGAAATTATAGACCCATCAGCCTAACTAGCCTGATCTGCAAGGCCATGGAACAGATTATCATGGACCTCATTAACAAAGGACATTGGCAACCTCTAAACTCTCAATCCCACACAGTTTGGCTTCATCAAGGGGAGGTCATGTCTGCTAAATTTGGTAGACATCTTTGAGACGGTCACCAAAACCATGGACGAGGAGAAGACTGCGCACACCGCCTACCTTGACCTGGCCAATACCTTTGACACTATTCCCCACTCTGGCATAATAAACTCTCTCAACTAGACATCAATCCATATGTTACCAGATGGGTAGCTAACTGGCTCACTGATAGAACCCATCTATTCAGAATAAGGGAAGCCACTTCAAGCAGTAGACTGGTAATGAGCAGCGTACCCCAGTGTTCGGTCTTGGGGCTTCTGTTATTTCAGGATATACTTTTCTGAGGTGCAGGCCACAACCAGTGGGTTATGGCTGACCAAGTTTGCAGATGACTGCAATCTGGGCGCTGTCATCAGTTCCCCTAGTGATGTGGACATCCTCCAAGAGGGTCTTACACAAACAAATGACTGGTGCCAGAAACATGGCCTCAAGCTAAATATCAAAAAATGCATCATCACCCCCTGTGGGGAGAGTGACATCCCCACAAATTATCACATAAATAACGTTCTAAGCATACCATCAGTCGTGAGGGATTTGGGCACTCAGGTTGATAGCAACCTTTTGACCACCATGTTGCTTCCATTGTACGGAAAGCTTTCTACATGGCCCACCTCATAAGTAAGGCTAACTTATCCAGGGACAAGGGGGTCATAACATCCTTGTATGCTTCCCTTACAAGGCCCATTATTGAGCACAACGTCCCGTTTGGCATGTACCTCGCAAAGCACATGCAGCAGTTGGAGAGATCACAGGGGTTCCTCACCAGGAGAATCCAGGGCCTCAAAAATCTACCATACACAGGCTAAAAGCCCTATCCCTGTACTCTGTTTCATACAGACGCCTCAGAGGTGACCTCTGTTTGGCATACAGAACAATCTCGGACCTTGCATTGATGGGACTGCTACATAGCCACAAATCAAGCTCCACTCGAGTAACCCGCATGCACAGCCTCAACATGGTCTGACATCAACAGGACTTTTGGCGGGACAGATTTATGTCCCAGAGATTCCTCTATCTGTGAAATAGACTCCCTCTTCACAACAAGCAGACTACCTCTTTAAGCGCAACCTCGATAACTGGATGGGAAACGGAAAATACATCCCTTGGATTCCACCCGTGTCCCTGCTGGACAGGGGCATTGTGTGCTGACTTGTCTAAACTCTTGGCTAGGCTTATAAGGGCCTCAGGGCCAATAGCCTAGTAACTTCCAATGATCCTTTGACAGCTTTTCTAGATATTTTAAAGGCTTCTTAATAAGGTAAGAAGAATGTTAACGGTCTCAGTCTGATAGGCATTTTGCCCAACCAAATTTTATAAGACATCACCTTACTTCAGGCCTTAAAAGAACAGGAGCACTGGATGGGATGATGTGCTATTTGTCTACCAAAAACACACGTGTTGATGGATTTTAGGAAGAGAAGATAATTTTCTTTGGTATCCAGAAGATTTTTGTATCAGATTGGTGATTATTTCTGTGGAAAAACAGCCAGTTGTATCTAAGCAATGAGCAAATATACAGATATATACTGCCAGTGTGAAACTGAGTGAGGAGTGGTACTTTCACAGTGAGAAAAACTGAAGCCAACATAATGGCAACACTAGTTGTATGCGAGTCTTGCACCACCTGCATCAGAACCTCTGCAAGATGGAACACCCTTCCCAAAGATCAATCTACATGCTGACACATTTCTAGTTTGTGTCCTTTCAGTACTGTTTCAAAATTATCACGAGTTCTAACCATGTGATACTTGATTCTGTACAGGAATGCACCTGGAATATTATTAGGTGCAGGAGATCTAGCGTTCTTACTCTAAGGCTGTTTCTAGAATTTCTCAAAAAAGTGGTGCATTATCCCTGCTTAATTTAGGTTCACGCATTTCCCATTTTAAAATTAATTTCTAAAATGTTCACGGAGTATTGTAGAATAAAAGTTTTAATGATAATTCCCATCCCTACACAGTCCTGATTTTCTCCTTTAATGTCCTTGATTTGGCAATTTTTAATAGAATATGACATTTAGTAAAACTAGATTAAAAAAAAAAAACAAGTTATTTGTTGATGGCTTTTTTCTCCTATGAGGTTTGAATTATCCAGTGTATTTTTGTCTCAACTCAAACTGATATGGCTAGGTATGAGACAAAATATATCTACCATTTCAGCGGTTTCTATATCTACATTACATAGATCACAGTCATAATTGCCTAGTGCTTTGTAAATTTTATCAGAATTACCATTTGAGAAACCCCCCAAAAATCTAAATTTAGCGGCTGTGACTTAGTCTACACACTATAGACAGAGTCTATTGAAAGTACCAACTTCTTCTATTAGTAAGTTATGATGTCTAAATATTACTGCTCTTTCTTAGGTTCCCATATAGAGTCTTAATGAAGTCTGCTAATATCTGGGCATATACTAGTTAAACGTATGCTGAACAATCAGCATTTAGATAATCAAAGTCTTCTAGTAATATTGTTTTACTGGCTGTATTATATCCTGCAATTTAGTTAGGAAACAGTCATGGAAGGGGCAATAGCAGGTCATAGGTTCATAGGTGTGTACTATGCTAATGGCCCTGGAGCCTTTACAAGCCTAGCCCACAGAAGTGCCCTTGCATTGTGCCACCCATTAGTTCCCAGTGCCTCTATCAAGCAGAACCACTGGAGTGATCCCCGGGGTGAACTTTCTATTTCCCATCCAGTCATCAAGATTTCTCTTGAAGAGGGCCAGTGAGGTGCTCTCCTTGACATGTATGAGAAGTCTATTCCAGAGCATGGGAGGTCTCTGGGGGTATGAACCTGTTCATCCAACATGTTCTGTAGATATCGGTAATGAGGTTGAGGTCTCTGGAGCGTGTGGTGTGGAAGAATTGGGATTTCTTTAGATGTAGCATTTTTAACAGAGCCGGGTCAGACATGACTTTGTAAGTCAAACAGAGATCGCCTCTTAGTAGATATGAGACAGAGAATAGATGGAGTTCTTTTGAGTCAGTCTGTGTACATGTGTTTAAGACCTAGGATCCTCTTCATGAGGTACATTTGTGGCCTTTCCTGTTGCATGTGTCTAGTGAGGTACATGCCGAATGGGGCATTATACTCTAGGATTGGCCTAATGAGGAATGAGTAGAAAGAGATGATGACCTCCTCTTTCCTGGATGTAAAACCCTTGGTACTGAGATGTGCCACATAGGACTTTCTGACCACAGTGGCAATGTGGTCGTCGAAGGAGAGGTTGCTGTCAACCTATGTCCCCAGATCTCTTATACAGTGTTCAGTGGGCTCCCATCGATATGGTAATTAGTATGAACTGAGTTTTTCCCAAAAGGGATGACGCATTTTTTGGCATTAAGCTTAAGGCCATGGTTTGACACCAGTCACTGGTCTCAGTGAGGCCTTTCTGTAGGATGTTGACATCACTTGGGGAGTTAATAATGGCTCCCAGCTTGCAGTCGTCTGTGAACTTGGTCAGCCAGAGTCCTTCCGTGTTGGCCTGGTCTTCTGAGAAGTAGATGCCAAACAGGAGAGGACTCAGGACCGATCCCTGTGGGACTCCACTCGTGACTGTCCGGCAGTCTGACTTGGAGTCCGCTACTTTCACACTGAGGGTTCTATCTGTGAGCCAATTTGCAACTCACCTAGTGATATAGGGGTTGATGCACAGTTTGGTGAGTTTATCAATAATGCCTCAAGGGGGAATGGTAACAAAGGCTTTGGCCAGATCGAGGTAGGCTGTATGAACTCCCATGCCCTCATCCACAGCTCTGGTGACTGACTCAAAGAAGTCAACCAGATTGAGCAGGCATGATCTACCTTTCACAAAACCAAATTGCATGGGATCTAGAGTTTGGAGATTCCCTATATCTTTTGTTATTCAGGTCCATGATGATGCGCTCCATAGCCTTACATATCAGACTCATCAGGTTAATGGGGTGATAATTCCCAGAGTCTGTAGTTGCTCCCCCTTTATGGAGAGGGATGACTGTAGTAGTGCACCATTCAGTAGGGACAAAGCTTGAGATGAGACTGTGACTGAGCAGAGAACACAGATGTGGTGCTAGTTCACTTTGTAGTTCATGTAGAACACATCCAAGGATATTGTCGGGTCCCATGGAAGCTGTATTCTTGGCAATGGACACTAATAATCATGCCAATTTTATATAAATTTCAACATTCAAGAGTGCCAGTTGTGTACCTTTTTTTGTTTAGTTCCAATTACAGCTCATGCCTGTTAATTGTAATGTCAGCGAAGAAAACATTAACTTGGCTCAGAGTATACAAGGAGAAGCAATATCAAAAGAAAGCTCAGAGTAGTAGGAATATAAATATATATGTATATATCAGAGAACGGAAGCTGGCAGCAAGACAGAGATATACATACTGAATTATAAAGGCTCAGGAATATGAGGTATAAATTACATGGAAAGACTGGAAAAGTGAAAGCATGGGTGAAAACTGAAAAGGTGAAGTATTAAAGACAAAGTTCAATACAATTTGCTTTACATAGGTTGGTGGTGTTGGATTGCAGTATTACTTAAGGAGTTAAATGTATTTGAGACTAGATAGAAAGGATGAGAAAGGAGCATACCAGCACAGACTAGCTATTAGCATTATAATGGACCCATAGACCTGATGGATCAAAAGCCTTCCCTTCATTCCTTGGCATCCAGGTAGGTTTACAATACGTTTTCATATCACAGCGGACTGTAAAAGGCAAACGATATAAGCACTCCAAAATACATTATGTAAAGCACATTCAATCTGTGCAGTGGCAAGGGGCCAGAATGCAGTGTCAACACTCCAAAATGATTAATAAACCTACTGTTAAGGAACTGTGAGAGCATGTATGTGTGTGTGTGTGGGGGGGGGGGGGGGGGTAGGAGTGATAGCCAGCTGTCCCTATGGTAGAAAAAGTCTGCTTCTGAACTGCAGGTTTTACTTCCTGGCATAAGCCCAGGAGATAGCCACAGTGACTAGGAGTGTGCCTGGGGGGGGGGGGGGGGACAATCCCCTTACATAGAGTCAATAATGCACTGCCAGTGTTGTCTGCATGCAAAAAGCCTGGGCACACACAAGAAAAAGAATGCTTCACATCCTCACACTGGACTCCAAGGTAAGTGCCTGCAACACAAGAGAAAAACTGTGCCACTTTGAGTTAATTGTATTTGTCTCATCTACCTGGCCACCACCATATAAAGAGAACACTACAGAGCGAGTGAATTTTCATAGGAGGGAATGGACCTCGCCACCATAGGAGGCTGCAGGGTGGACTGACTGATCAAGCATGAGGAGACAAGTGGCTGAGGGAGTATTGTATTGTACCTTTATTCCCAAAGCATTCACAATCTCAGTGCCAAAAAAACTACTGTGTTACAAAAAAAGAGAGTATGCACTTTTTCTGTGCTTATATCTATTTTGAATTGAAATTAACATGCAAGAGTCAGACACGAACCTGTCGAAAAGGAAGTAGGTTGTCAGCATTTTATCTCAAGTAAAGAAAACATGAAAAGGCTGAGAGAAACATTGCAAACACTGCCATCAACTGCCTCAGATTCTGCAGGACATCCTGGGGCCCTCCGTTCATTTGCAACAAAACTGAAAGTAGTACCAATGGGACGTTTACTCCGATACTCCTTGTTTGTTGCTGTTTTATTTCTGACTTCCTCTTTAACGGTTTTGCCTCTACCTCCCTTTGAAACAAAATTCATAGCAGAAAACTTAGGCAGGGACCTCCTGACATGAACTTGTTGATACCTATAGTGGTTGTTAAATCCTACAGGAAGGGGCAGCCTTACCTTCTTCCCCATTTAGAGTCATATGAACAAGTGCCCTGAACAGGCAGTCATTTACCACAGCGATCAGCTTTGGCAACAGCAAAGTCACGGATGCTTTTGGCTTGAAGCTCTTAGAAACCTTATAAGCTTGGAAAAACATTCCTCCTATAATCATAAAAACAGGTAAACATAAAATTTGGACACCCCATAAAAGCAGCAACCTTGTGATAAGGCTTAATCCATTTTTGTTCCTCAAATCGCTAATATCAACACATTTACTAACAGGTTTATCATTCTCTTAAATACTGCATGCAGGACCCACTAGAATTATCACGTCATATTAGGTACTGGCAAAAACGTGCTAATATTCAAATAGTACTATACACACACACTGTCTGGAAACCTCAAAATTTACTTTAAGCATGCAACTTCATGGCCCCCTGTTTAGTCCCAACGAATGCTAGCATGTGAGTTTAACTAAATTAATTTCTTACTGAATATAGGTCACTTTGCTCATCACACCTGCTGCACAATAAGAATGAGGGTACCTTTTAGGCACACAAATTCTCAATTATGTCAAGTGCTAAAGCAATTACTAAATATGACCCAGATGTATGACATTTCTTTTTCTACTACAAGTTTTGAATGAGACGGTCGCACATACTTCTAAGTTTGTCATATTTACTCATGCAAGCTGCCTATTCCTGCTGTAGGGATAATGGACTGTACTCTCATTGGCATTCTAACTACAAGAATTTCACTAAATGAAGTAACATTTTCACAAGACAATTTGCTTACTGTTCTTTCTTAGTCAGATGATCTTACTGTAAAGACAGGTCTGGGAATAGAAGAATTATTTTGCTTATTGATTTCTAATCCTACTTAGAGCAAAGTAAGTGTGTATACAGTAACAGATTCAACACTAGGCTAGGATATGCTCTTGTTACAACTGTAAGACACAGACCCACTTATGGTTCATAAAGATTCTTGGATAAGCCTCTGGCTAACAATGTTCACAGACGATTGTAGACTGGGAGCAGTCACTGAATTCCCCCAAAACGAGAACACCTTTCAGGAAGGTGTAATACAAACTCCTGGTGCCAAAGCTTAAAACTCAATACCAAGAAATGCATTATAGTACCTTTTGGAAAGACCCCCCCCCCCACAGTAACTACATCACGAATAAAACACCGTTAAAAGTTGATTCACTAGTCAGGGATCTGGGAACTTATGCAGACAGCAGCCTAACCTTCAACTAACATGTGTCCAAGTTAGTAAGAAAATCCTTCTATGTTGCTCAGTATATAAGCAAGGGCATGGCATCTACGTCCAGACAGGTCATCATACCACTACACTCTGCCCTCATCAGACCCGTCAAAGTACAATGCCCCCTTCGGTATGTACCTGACCAGAGACACACAGCAAATTGGACCATACACAAAGGCTCCTTAGAAAAAGGATACAGGGAATAAACACAATGTACTAAGCTGATCGTCTCTAAGCATCATCATACAGACTTCTGAGAAATAATCTTTGCCTGTCATACAAGGCATCCCTGGGCCTTGTTCTAATGAACCTTTTTACACATCTGCAAAACAAGCAGCATCAGAACTACTAGATTAAAAGACCTGCATTTTGTTTGCGACAAATACGACATGACAGAACGACAGATATGTTTCTCAGAAAACTCCCACTCTCTGGAACAGGCTCCCCATCCATGTGAAGCAGAGCTCCTCTCTATCCCTATTTAAGCTCAATTTGGACCAATGGATGGGTAACTGGAAATTCTCCCCTGGTCTGGCTCCTAGCTCTCCGATGGACAGAAACAGTCAAGTAAAATCACCCCTAAATAAATCAAGTTAGTGGGTCACATCTGGGTTACACGGCTAGGCTTATAACAGCCCCAATGGTCATTAGCCTAGTATACACCTATGAACCTATATTTGGTATTAGGTTTTAGAACAATGCAACGCGAAATGAGTAGATGTTCATTTGAAGACTACCTTTGGGAAACTGCCATTTAATGATAAGAGATAGCTGAAAGGCATGACCATTATCTAAGGTTGTTACAAGGGATGGGAAGGTGCTGCCAGCAATAACTAAGTATTTAAAAAGTCTGCAGACAAAACTATCTTAAATCATTTCATAAGTCTTTACTTATACAACTCAAAAAAAGGAAAGTGTAATTACTCAAAATCAATTAACCAAAGAACAGAAAACCAACTTCCTCACCTACTGCTTCCTTACAGTCCAGGATGTGAAAGCCACTGTGCATGCAAGCTGCTAGCAGAACATGTTCATGGATCGGATGCCATTTTAATCTCCAGACACCACCCTCAACATGTGTATCAGCCAATGGCTGTTTCATCTGCCGAGTATCCCACAAAAGAACATGTTCATCATAGCTGCAAAGAAAAAGAAAAATGGATAAGGCAAAACAAAGTTCAATACTATATGCATACAGTATAATCATGATGACTAAACCTCTGCTACTCTGGCTTAGCTCAAACACTTGTAAAATCTGAAGTTGCTATCACTCAAAGTTCTGGAAGCACAACTCCTCTGCTTTGCAGACTTCAACTCTGAGAAGCTGCATTACTGCACAATACTCTTAACAGTACATTCTGTGAAACTGATTCAATACACAGTCTCTCCAGTCTAGTGGTGTGCCATGAGTAAACCGTGAATTTGACCCAGGAGGCCAAAGGTCAGTTAGCAGCTTGGATAAATGACTGTGCTGGCAGAGAGGACAGGTCTGCCTATCCATGGGGGTCAACAATTGCAATGGAGTGGATCACTCATTGAGCCTTGGTGAAGGCCAAGGCTGGGAATATTTGTCAAGATGGTTGGTTAAGGAAGTGTGGTTACCCAAGGGTCAAGGGTAGTTGTGTCCTCAGAAACCATACCTCATTGCCTGCCCAGCCTATGGACATACATTGATATGCTGGTGGCAGGGTCAATGGAAAGCCACCACTGCAAAACCACAATAATGACGGCTTTTCATCAGACTCCATACCACTTGGGTAAGAGAACTAAAGGAACCTGCACACAGAGTCAGAGGCCCACCTGAGTGCAGGGCTCTCCCAGAAAGGAGACCCTCCACCCTAAACCAGGACACAGCTGAAGCATGTGAAACTGACGATGGGACTATTAGGGAGCAGGTGATACACAAGCCTGAAGTTAGTGCAACAATACAGCAAAAAAAGTTGTCCCCAAAACTTTCCTTTTGACTGTATCACCACTGATCCAAACTTGGTAACTTCAGGAGATTTGTTTATTTTATTTACTTTACTTTACATTGTTGACCGGGAATAGTCTGAGCTAAAACAGCCCTTTTTCAGCGGAGGCCGGGGGAGAAAAGCTCCAAAACATTATACAATACAACAGAAAAAATTACAGAAGCAAGTATTCCAAAAAGGATGACAGAGTCAATTATTTGACAAGTATTAACAACATTAAAATCAAGCAGACAAATATTTATAAGTCATTGTTAACATCAGGCATGTGGACAAGACACATTCATACAGTATAGTCAAAGTATTAATACAATATGAGCATTAGTTAATTTCAGTGGTTTGGTGGGGATATATAAGAAGAGAAAAAGTTAAGCTGAGGCTTAGGAAATCATGGTTTGAAAGAGGGTGGTTGACAAGGCCATGGGGGAGAAGTTATAAAAAACGTAACAGTGTAAATGATAAGAGTTAAGGTTAGTGGTCAATTAGTGAGTAGTTTAAGGATTGGGGGGGGTTATGGTGGGTGAGTACAGAGGCAGGACCAGAGAGTTTCTAAGTGTTCTTTAGCAGCTGCTTTGAATTGTTTTGGTTGATTTAGTAATCAAATTTGTAGTGGAAGCTTATTCCAAGCGATGGTAGCTATATAGATTGCATCCATTATTAGTCCTAGGTTTATAGATAAGTAGTAGGTCTTGGTCTGAGCTGCAGCGTGATCTAGTTGGAGAACAGTGAGATATAAAGGAGGATATGTTAGGACAATAGAAAGGTTTGTATATTATAGAGTGTATAATCTGAAGCTGAGAGAGAATATGCAGGCTGGGTAGTTCCAGCCAGTTTATGTGAGACACAGTGACAGGGTTTATAAGTATGTTGGGCAGAGAATCTGGCTACCTCGTTATAGGTTGAGTTAAGTTTTGCTAGGAGTGTGGCGTTAAGGTTAGTAAGTATTTGAGAACCATATAACAGACTGGGTAGGAGAAGACAGGGTTTACTTTAGGATTGGGAGAGAGAAACTTTCTGTTTCTGTATAGAAGGCATAGCTTCTGATGGGACTTCTTCATACAATTGTTGATGTGCAAGTCAAATTTAAGTTGATCGTCTATAGTGATGCCTAAGAGTTTGGTGCTAGATTCAGCTATTATTGGAGTGTTATTGACAGATAGTATACTGAAAGGAAATTTGAGATGGTTAAGTGTTTTTGAAAGAAAGAGTAAGACTAAGTGTTTTTTTTTTTTTTTTTTTTTTTTTTAGGATTCAGGATTAGTTGGTTGTTGAGCCAGGTTTCCACTGATGTAAAGGCAGTCTGAGTAGTAGAGATGAGACTAGAGGGAGAGTCAGAGATAGTGATCACAGTAGAATCATCTGCATATTGTACAAGAGATGACAGAGCAAGACGTATAGAGCAGATTGGTGAAACTATTAAATAGCAATTGACCTAAAATAGATCCTTGGGGAATGCCCATTTTTACAGGGAGGGAGTGGGACAGTACAGAGCGCCATTTCACTGATTGTAGTCAGAGAGATAGCTAGAAAACCAAGTGAAAGTAGCAGGGGAGAAGTTTTAAATGTCAGTTTAGCCAGAAGTAGAGGGTGTGAGACGGTATCAAAGGCTTTAGAAAGATCTAGAAATAAACAGGAGACAAGTTTGTTATCACGAGCCTGGGAAATAGTGTTTGTAAAGGAGATAAGGGCAGTATGTGTACTGTGTTTTGGGCGGAAACCATGCTGATTAGGAGTAAGTAGGTTTTCCTGTACTAGGTATTGCAGTTTGCTTGTGTATGCAAGTAGTTTAGAGAGGGGTGACAGAATGGCTACAGGTCTAAAATTAGAGATTTCTTGAGAGTTATCTCCTTTGTGGACAAGTAAAGTGTAAAATTCTTTCCAGATAGATGGAACTTTAGACTCAGAGATAGAGCGGTTGATCATGATGGATACAGGAAAGGCAAGAGTATCACAGCTGCTAGTTGGAGAAAGTAGGAAGGAATATTAACAGCAGAAGTAGATCAAGGTTTTAATTTGGACAGTAGTAGTTTGATATTAAAGTAGTAGATGCAGGTTGAAGAGAAAAGGGTTTACTGGAGTTGGAACTAGGGATGGGGCAGAGGGATTTGAAACATTAGCGGGGGGAGGGTTTATATCAATCATTTTTGATACAGTATCAGTAAAGAAGGTGTTAAAGATAGTGGCAGTTTCTTCAGATGTCCTATTTGGGTAGGGAGTAGGGGAGGAAGGTTTTCCAGGATGCATTATTTGGTTGACAGTTCTAAAATTTATTGGGATTAGATTTTAGTGCTATGGGACGGTTATGGTAGAATTCCTTTTTATCTTTAGCAATATGTTTTTTGTCAAGTTTCTGAGTTCTTTGTACTTTTGCAAGTCAGACGAAAGTTTATTTCTCATCCAGGTTTTCCATAACCTGTCCCTATTTCTCATTAGGGTGCGGGTTGCCTTACAGAGCAATGGGGATATTTTAGATTTTATTCAAAGGGTACGAAGAGGTGCAAGAGAGTTTAGTACATTAAGAAAGATTGAGTTAAATGACTGGACAGCTTCATCCAGAGTAAGCTCATTAAGGTGACTCCATTTAATTGTAGAGGGAAGAGTTTTAAAGGTGTCAGGGGAGAAGTTGAATAGCTTACGACAAGTTATGTATTTGTGTGCTCTGGTGAAGTGGGGAGTGAATCTAGCAATTTTTATTGGAGAGTGATCACTAAGGGAATTTGGTAGGGTTTCTGGGTAATGATATGAGGTAGGGTCCAATACTAGTATCCAGTCAATTAGTGTACTAGGGATTTGTGAGTTACTGTAGTGGGTAGGTTCAGATATTTTTTTTTCAAAAAACGTTTTGAGTTTTTAGATATGCAATCAACAAGAAGAAAGACAAAAATACAGTTCGCACCAACAGATATAATAATTACAAGGAGTTGAAAAAATTAATTACTACAAAGAAAAAACTTAAAACTATGTGCACTATATACAGTAGAAGTCACATCTATTAGGTTAAATTTTCATAACAATAAAAAGAAGATGAAAGTGGGAGCATATTGTGTTAACATGTACAGGTGAATTGTGTAGACTCCGTGTTAATTCTAGCTAGATTGTAAATGAATATATGACAAATTACTGGGAAGTTTAGACTGAAATCTATTTCCATTAAGGAAACCATGGTAAAAAAATGTCTCCAAAGCCAACTTCATGCTTCTTAAGACAGAAGTGGTGAACTTCATGACACACATACAGATGGACAATACAGTTATGACTACTGAATCCTACACAATTGCACTTTATAAGCACTTAGATGAGTGCATGGATCATGCTATCCCAAACAGAACCAAGACGCTTATCCTCCAAAAAAAGGAAGCCAATCTGGTGGTCCCCTACCATAAACAAACTGTACAACAGAAGGAAGAAACTGTTACAAAAGAGAGCAAAATCCCATGAGTGGAGAAGCTCCCTGGTCAGCCTCAGTAAGAAGATGCGATCCCTGATAAAATCTTCCAAAGATAGTTACGAAAACAAAAATCGCCATCGATTCTAAAGACAACCACAAAGCATACTATAGCTATGTCAAAAATCTCAATGGCAACACTCAGATCTGCTCTGAGTTACAACACAATGACACTAAATATACAGACCCAACTGATATTGCCAACATCCTGGCAGATAGGTTCAGTGCTAACTTTACTCTCCTCTCACCCTCTAAAGAACCAATCTCTATACCGGAAGAATGCAAAGTTACTGTAATCAAGGCTGCACAGTTAAAAACCGCACTCTCCAAAGCCAAGAACACAGCATCCATGGGACCAGACAACATCCCAGGCTGCGTTCTACATGAACTACAGAATGAACTGGCACCCCACCTAAGTACCATGTTCAATCATAGCCTCACCTCAGGCTTTGTGCCTGCTGAATGGCACACAGTGACGGTTATCCCACTCCACAAAGGGGGAGCCACCATGGACCCCGGGAACTAATGCCCTTAGCCTGACGAGCCTGGTCTGCAAGGCCATGGAACGTATTATCATGGAACTTATAAACAAAGACATTGATAATCTCCAAACTCTGGACCCCACCCAGTTCGGGTTTGTAAAAGGCAGATCATGTCTCCTAAACCTGACAGACTTCTTTGAAGCAGTCACCAAAGCTGTTGACAAGGGTAAGGTGGTTCACACAGCCTATCTAGACCTTGCCAAGGCTTTCAACACCATCCCCCACTCTGGAATTATAGACAAACTCACTAAACTAGGTATAAATCCCTATGTCACAAGATGGGTTGCCAACTGGCTCACTGACAGAACCAACACTTTGAAAGTAGCAGACTCCAAATCCGACTTCAGACCAGTGACAAGTTGAGTACCACAGGGTTCAGTCCTGGGTCCTCTCCTGTTTGGTATCTACTTCTCTGAAGTACAGGCCAACACAGAAGGTCTTTGGCTAACGAAGTTCGCAGATAACTGCAAACTAGGAGCCATAATTGAAACTCCTAACGATGTGGACATCCTACAAAAGGGCCTCACTTACACAGATGCCTGGTGTCAAAGCCATGACCTCAAGCTCAATGTCAAAAAGTACATTCATCCTCTTTGGTAAAAACTCTGTACCCATGAACTACAACATAGGCCGTAGTATACTTAACACCGAAAGTGTGATAACAGACCTTGGGACACAGGTGGACAGTAGTCTCTCCTTTGATAATCACATCGCCACAGTAGTCAGGAAATCCTTCTACATGGCACATCTCATCACAAAAGGTTTCTCATCCAGAAAAGAGGTTGTTGTTCCCCTCTACTCATCATTCATTAGACCCATTATAGAGTACAATGCCCCTTTTGGTATGTACCTCAAGACATCTACAACAACTGGAAAGGCCGCAGAAATACCTCACAAAGAGGATTACCGGCCTCAAACAGATGCCCTACGCAGACCATCTCAAAAAACTCCAGCTTTACTCAGTCGCATATCGCCTACTCAGAGGTGATCTCTGCCTAACATACAACGCTATGTCAAACCCAGAGCTGTTGGACATGCTCCACTTAAAGAAATCCCAATCCCTCCGAGCTACATGCTCTAGGGACCTAAACCTTGTCACTGCAATAAACAGAACATGCCGGCGGGATAGATTCCTGTCCCAGAGACTTCCCATACGCTGGAATAAACTACCTATCTATATCAAACAAAGCTCCTCGTTAGCACTCTTCAAGACAAATCTTAATGATTGGATGGGAAATAGGAAATTCACCCCGGGGATCACCTCTATAGCTCTGCTCAACAGTGACACAGGAAAATAATTTTCTTGGGTGGCAAAAGCCAGGGTACCTTTTTGGCTGGGCTTGTATAGGCCCCAGAGCAGATAGCCTAGTACCTACCTATGAACCTATGAATTGTTGTTGTGATAACTTACTACACGAGCTTATTTAGGCTAGATTGATGTCGGCTTTTAATTCTTTAGAATTAAGTCCAGCAAGTATCCCCAGTATTTTTGGTAGTATTCCTTTTGTTTTGTAGAAGTGTTTGCCAATTTATGGGAGGATATGAATTTAATAGCAAGATTTCGAAAATCTTCCCATGAAATTATGGACTTAGCAACCTAGTTCTTAGTAATGTAGAATTTAATAAGGGCACACATAGTGATGAGAATGTGTTTTAAAATTTTGGAAAGATCAGTTGTAATATGTAAGATAGCGGTTTCCCACGAAAATGTGGATTTTTCATATCCTATCTTTTCTAATCTTACTCTTAAGGAACACCATAGGTTGTAAACTTTTTTACAGCTCCAGAAAACTTGCGTGCCAGCTTTTTGATTTGGGCAGTAGGGGCAGTATGATGAATATTTGGGATTGAATTTATTTAGAATTGATGGCGTGTAATAAGCGTTACTGTTAATCATGATTTGGGTGTAAAGCAAACACTTGAAGGGAATTCGTTTGATCGTATTTTCAATAGCCAATCTTTTATTTTCATATGAAATCACTTGACTTTTCTCTTGCCAATAGGTTGAGAATAGGAGGGCATTCTGGCATTTTATGCTTGTGACTAGTTTATATGTCTTGGAAATAGTTTTATTCTTAGTTGCTAGCGTGTTGAGAATTAAGGTAGTAGAGTTAATATCTTGGTGATCAATTTTAATAGAAAATAATTTAATTTTTAATAAATAAATGAGCGGTCTAAGAATAGTATCATATTTCTTTGGAAGTTCAAGCTTCTGTTTTAGTTCTATTACATTAGAGTCTTGCCATTTGTATAGTTCCCAAACTGTGATGTCTTATGTGAGTGAAGTTTGTTAAGTTTATTGGTTGGTTGTTAATTAATAAGTTGGGATTTAGGTGAAAAGGTTGAATGAGATCAAGAATACTGGAAAGCTGTATTGATTTGAACAGACTTTGAAAATTATGGCTCATATGTTTGAAAAGAGGGTAGGTTCTTTTTGAAGCAACTTTTTTGATTTAGATTGGGAAGACATTTTGGATTTATATAAAGGGATTTGACTTGATTGTACCATACTGTGATCCATTGAGGTGTGCAGCAAATCAGTTTAGGATCATAGTTGACTATCTGGATCAGTCTGCTAGAAGTGATTACATTGTAATAAAGTTTAAAATCTGGTAACCCCAACCCACCTTTATCCTTTGATAGAGAAAGTTTGTCATATTTTATTCTAACAGATTTAGGGTGCCACAAGAATTTAGATAAGGCTTTTTCTACATTTGTGAAGCATTTCTGTGGAATGACAGAGGGTAGCATTTAGCTGAAAGAAGATTCTAGGCAGGACGTTCATTTTGACCACACTAACTTTTGATAAGGACAGATTAATATTTCTCCATCTGTTGATGTCATTTTCAATATTTGACCATGTGTATAGTACATTGATCTTAATGATCTCATTAAAGTTGGGAGTATAATTTATGCCTAGGTATTTTAGCTGGTGTTTAGGTTTAATCTCAATATCAGGGAACTAGAATTCCTTATGACCTAGAGGATTTAAAGGAAATATATACAATTTATTTGGATTTAATTTGTAATTAGATACATTAGAATAGGACTCTAGAGAGTTAAGTACTTTTTGGAGATCAGTATTGGGGAGTTCAAAATATAAATTTAGATAGTCAGCAAAGGCAGAATATAAAAGTTTTACATTTAAGATTTTAGGTATATGATGGAAGTTTTCTTGGGATATAAATAAAAGCAATGGTTCCAAACAGAGATTAAAAAGGTAGGGAAAAAGTGGGCATCCTTGTCTTGTTCCATTAGATATGGCAATAGGGTTGGATTTGAATTTGTGTGTATGGTAGTGGAGGCTTTTTGGTAGAGTACTTTATGTTTCTTGAGGGATTCTAAAAGAAGGCAAAACACTGAATAAGAAGATTAGGTCTACTCTGTCAAAAGCTTTACTTGAATCAGCAGTAAGGGCGTATCTAGGATGTTTATCGTTACCTAGAAGTATTATGATGGTATCTAAAAGAAGAGTGTTATCACATTTGTCTATTCTGCATAAAATCCATTTGTTCATGTGAGATTATGGAGGGGAGTATGCTTTTCAGTCTTTGCAATAACGTGGGCTAGAATCGTAAAGTTTGTGTTGATGAGGGCAATTGGTCTATAGCTAGCTGGGTCTAAGGGATTAGAGTTTGGTTTGAGAATTAGGATGTTTTTTGAGTTAAGTATCTATCAGTTATGCCATATTGAATGATTATATAAATATTTTTAATAAAATCTTTGAGACAGAGAGAAGTTTTTGTAAAATTCCGCAGTGTATCCATCTGGGCCGGGGGCTTTACCTACTCTGAGTTTATTAATCACAATTATTACTTCTTCTAAACAGAGGGGCGATTTTAAGGAGTTCTTTTGAAAGTCACGGAGTTGTGGGAATGTTAGCATATGCATAAACCCATCAAATTTGTCCCTGCAGTGAGAATTTGGGAGATTATACAGATTTTGGTAGATATCCTCAAATGTGTCTATAATGTGTTGATCTTTATGTTTTAGTAATCCTTTACATTTGATTTCTTTAATCCCGGGAGGCCCGTTTTTGATATTGATTAACCTGGCAATAATTTTAGAGGGAGTTTGTGCCCATCCTGATTATTGGTAAAGCGATCTCATTTCTGTAAGTGAGAGGTTTTTTAGATAGAGGTTGTGCAATTGTTTTTGTAAATCAGCCATTGTTTCTTCCAGAGCTTTTGAGTAGTTATGCTGAAACTCTATTTCAATATCCTTAATTTGAGTCTCGAGTTTGGGTTTAAGGTTATGTTTTTTCTTATACCACAAGGATTTTTGGATAATGAGACCTCTTATGACCGATTTAGCAGCAGCCCACGGCACATCATAGGGGTAGGTTCAGATATTAATTGCGTAAAGCAGCGTAGGTTAATGCAAGAGGAGGAGTTAGGGTAATTTAGAGCTAGCCAAATTATTTACATCACCAAGGAGAATTATTTTTGTGTTCAGGGAGATCAGAAAAAGTTTTTGAGCAAGAGAATATTATCTCCTGGATGAATATAGAGGGCTACTACAATGATGGTACAGAAGTTAAGTTTGAAGATATTTGCCAGGATTTCGGCTGGAGGAAAAGATGGGATTGGTTCCTTAAGACAAGTGAAGGTTAAGATAGTTAGAGTAGATGATGGCAACTCCACCCCCTTTTCTTTCTTCCACACTCACCATTACTCTGAGCTATTGATCCCAAGTATTTAAAGTCATCCACCTTTGCCACCTCTACTCCTTGCATCCTCACCATTCTTCTATCCTCCCTCTCATTCACACACACATATTCTGTCTTAGTTCTGCTGACCTTCATTTCTCTTTTCTCTAGAGCATATCTCCAACTCTCCAGGGTCTCCACCACATGTTCCTTACTCTCACTAGAGATCACAATGTCATCTGCAAACATCATAGTCCATGGGGACTCCTGTCTGATCTCGTCTGTCAACCTGTCCATGACCACTGCAAATAAGAAAGGGCTCAGAGCTGATCCTTGATGTAATCCCACCTCCAGTAGAATGAGATGTGTTTTTGGGCAGGGTAGGGACATGTTGGTTGTGAGGAACAGAATTATTTGAGGGTGAGGCTTTGGTAGGTCCTGGGTTAGGATGAATGTCACCAGACAGAAGTAGGGTAGCAGGGAGAGAGAGTGAAACTTATGTTCATATAGACAGCTGCAGAGATTTTGTTTTAGATTTAGAATGGATAGTGCAGGAAGGAGGCATTCTGAGTCTAGAAAAAGGAGTATTTAGAGGGAAGACAGATGAAGTGATGTTAAGGATTTATGTGGATAAGAGAAGATATAGCCTTCAGAATTTGTAGGGCTATTGCTGAAAGGAGATAAATAAGGAAGGAAGGCTGTCAATAATGAGAAGTTCTGTACTTACCATAACGTTCCATGTTAGTTGTCTTCTCACCTTCTTTCTTGCTAGATGGGTTCGGAGCTGAACCTCGGCTCTGACTCTGCCTATTACTAAAGCTCGAGAGCTATTTTCACCGGCTCGAGGATATACTATGTCCCATAATGCTAGGCGTCATATACCCAGATCTCGTTTGATAGCTAACACTACGGGCATATATGTCCCACCACAAGAGAAGAGTAAATCTATCTAAAATATGCAAAAAATAAGCTCTTCTACATATATCCCTTACAAGGGCTACCAAAAGGGGAACAAGAGAGCTAGCTGAGAAGATAACTCTGGTGACAAAAGATATCTCACAAGATACTCTAGGTCTTTCCAGGGGAGGGGGATGGAGGGTGGGACGCAAGAAAGAAGGCGAGAAGAAGACAACTAACATGGAACGTTATGGTAAGTACACAACTTCTCAATGTTAAGTTGTCAATCTCGCCTTCATTCTTGCTGGATGGGACAGCGTCCCTAGCACCTTAGTCCTGGGTGGCTCAATGGAACAGACTCTTGAGTACAGTTGAACCAAACTCAGCCCGACTTCTGGAGGCAATGTCCAGTTTGTAATGAGAAATGAAGGTATGAGGGGAGGCCCATGTGGCCACTGCACAAATAGAATCCATGGGTAACCTTGCTTGTAAAGCTACTGAGGAAGCTAATGCTCTGGTTGAATGAGCTCTAGGCTTGGTAGGGGGCTCCTTATGCCTCAATTGATAGATTAACGTAATAAGAGAGGTCAACCTTCTGGACAAGGTTACTTTAGAAACTGGAAGGCCTTGCTTTCCTTCCGCGTAAGACAGGAAGAGCTGCTCTGATTTTCTCGACTGTTTTGTTCTATCAAGATAGAAGCGTAGTTGACGGTGGATGTCTAAATGTAGTCTTCTCTCAGCTCTATCAGTATAATTTGGGAAGAAGACTGGGAGATCAATAGTCTGATTAAAATTTTTTTCAGAGAGTACCTTAGGTAAAAAGAAAGGATTAGTCCTAAGAGACACTCTATCTTTGTGAAAAACAAGATAAGGGGGGGCGCACAGAGAGAGCTTGTAGTTCCGAAACCCTTCTCGCTGAGGTAATAGCTACCAAGAAAAGTGTTTTCCACAAGAGCAGTTTTAGCGAGCAGGAAGCAGCTGGCTCAAAGGGAGGCAGAATTAAAGAAGACAGTACCAAATTTAGATCCCACGGTGGAGGAGGGTCTTTAACCGGGGGCCTAAGTAATAGGGTTCCTTTTAAAAAGGCTTTGCAAAGCTTGTGGGACATAATACTGGTCTCTGACAAGCCAACGTGAAAATTTGCAATAGCTGCCAACTGGACCCTGATAGTGGCCGAGGAAGAGCCCATTTGGAAAAGTTCCACCAAAAACTCTAGAACTGTTTGGACAGGAGCTGTGAAAGGGTCCACTTGATTTTTCCTTGCCCAAATATAGAAACGCTTCCATTTACTAGCATACGTCTTTCTGGTGTTAGACTTGTGAGAGGCAAGGATGATATCACGTACTGACTGAGAAATTAAGGGAAGCCTGGCTAGGGTTGGAAGTGGAGCAACCAAGCTGTGAGGCTGAGAGATGGAAGGGATTGGTGCAGCCCGCCCGATTGATGGGTCAGAAGGTCTGGCACTGGGTCCAGATGCCAGGGCTGCTCTAGTAGATGACGTTGCAGGAACGGAAACCAGACTTGTCGGGGCCAGTAAGGGGCAAGGAGGATCATCCTGGATCTCAAGGCAGTTGCTTTCTGGACTAACTGGGTAATTAAGGGAAAAGGGGGGAAAGCATATAGAAGACCCCGGGGCCAATCGTGGACTAGAGCGTCTCTGGGAGGGAGACCCGGAAGAGAAAAGATGAAGAAATCCTGACACTTGCTGTTTTGAGGGGTTGCGAAAAGGTCGCAGCAAGGCTGACCCCATCTTCTGAATATGTGTTCCGCTACTGGTTGGTTGAAAGACCACTCGTAGGGCATGATAATGGCCCTGCTCAGTCTGTCCGCTATGACGTTGGACTTCCCTGGAAAATGCGTTGCTACCAGAAACCGCTGAGAAGAGATCGCCCACTGCCAAAGTCTGAGCGCTTCCCGACACAGGGGGTAGGACCTGGTTCCTCCCTGCTTGTTGATGTACCACACTACAGACATTTGTTTGTCTGAATTGCAATCGTCCCGGTGGGTAGAGAGTTCTGAAGGGCCTGCAACGCCAAAAGTACCGCTCTCATCTCCAAGACATTTATGTGCAGGTGGCACTCGAAGGGTTGCCATGTGCCCTGGACTGTCCTGCCCTGAAAATGCCCCCCCCACCTGATCAGGGAGGCAGCCATTGTCACGGTGGCAACCGGAGGGGAGAGAATAACAGGTCTGCCCAGGAGTACCACGAGAGGTGTCTTTTGCATGACTGAGTGATGAGAATGTTGTGAGACATGGGAAGCTGCTGAAAGGACCATTGGGAAAAAAGCATCCACTGCAGTAGCCGCATATGAAAACGAGCTAGGGGGAGCAAGGTGATTGTTGCTGCCATTAGACCAAGTGTTTTCAGTACGAATCGGGCTTGGACTCTGTCCTCCTGTAGAAGGATTTGAACATGGCTACGAATGTCTGAAACTCTTTGTGTAGGTAGTTTTGCTGACAACTCTACCGTGTTTAACACAGCACCTATGAAGGTAATATGCTGACAGGGTGACAAGGCAGACTTTTCTAAGTTTATAGAGATGCCTAGCACTCTGCACGTTTGCACAGCGTAATCCCTGGCTTAAAGTAGCTGGTGCCTGGTGGTGGCAGTAAGGAGCCAGTCATCTAAATATGGAAAAACCTGGAATCCTCGTCGTCTCAGGTGAGCCGCAACCACTGCCATGCATTTGGTAAACACCCTGGGGGCTGTGGTGAGGCCAAAGGGCAGGGCTCTGAATTGGTAGTGACTGGCTCCCAGCTGGAAGTGGAGAAACCTTCTGGAGCGCCTGTTCATTTTGATATGGTAGTACGCATCCTGAAGATCTATAGAGCACATCCAATTGTCCTGACCCAGAAAGGGTAGAATGGACTGTAGCGTGACCATCCAGAACTTCGTTCTTTGAACAGACTTATTCAGCCTGCTGAGATCCAAAATACGTCTCCAGTCCCCAGTCTTTTTTGGTACCAAAAAGAATTTGGAGTAGATTCCGGATCCTTGTTGGTCTGCTGGGACTGCCTGGATGGCCCTTTTTGACAGCAGATTTGAAATTTCTGACGCTGCTTGATCTCTCAGACCGGGTGGAACATCTGGAAGAGGCCCTTTAGGTTGTTACGGGGTGTGGATAAAGGGGATTCTGTAACCCTCGGATATGATCGACCACACCCCATCTGTCTTGCGTAAGGGAATGCCAGGCTTCTGGGTACAGTGAAAGTCTTCCCCCGACTGCCTCCAAAGGTGGACAGTCTGGCATCTCCTCAGGGGTGCTGGAAGGGTTTGTCAGAGAAAGATTCTCTGCTACCCTGATTTTGCGGACCCCCCCTGCCCCTAGGGTGGTGTCCGTTATCGTTCCCTCCTCTACCTCTAGAGGGGAGCTCACCGTGTGCATCAGGCAGTACTCCCTGGGGTTTACGGAACCACATCTTTCCGCCCTTTTGACCCTTAGGGTATGGTCTAGAAGGGGCGGAAAAACGGACTCCCACGGCAGAGAGAGTCTTGCCCTCCTGCTCACACCTGGTCAATGTATCCTTCACTTGAGGTCCAAACAGGGCAGAACAGTCAAAGGGGGTGTTAGTGAAGGATGCCTTGAAGGAGTCAGGAAAGTTGCACAGCCGCATCCAGGCATGTCTCCTTAGAGCAACGCCCGTGCCTGCGGCCCTACTCGCTCCATCGGCTGCATAAGAAATGAGCCGCACGGAGGAGTTGACAATAGAGTTCAGGGTCCCCACCTGGGAGTTGATCTTTTCCTGGGACCCCACAGCTGTTGGATCCTGTAAGGTATCACCCAGTTCTTTAAGGAGGTCTCTCTGAAGACGGGTGAAATGGCATAAGTAATTCAGCGATCGCATGGCAAAGGTCGCTGAGGAAAACATCCGCTTACCATACCTATCCATAGTCCCAGATTCCTTATTAGGAGGATGGACAAGTACTGAAGGGTCAGCCAACTCCTTCTTAGTGGCTGCCACCACCACCATGGCATCCACGGGGATGCCCTTGGAGAGAAACTGCTTGTCTGCCGGGGCTGTAATAAATTTTGTAGGCCTCCGGGGAGTTGGTTCCATAGTATCCGGAGCCGTCCACGCCTTTCTAGCCACCACCTCCATGAGTGGGTCGAAAGGCGGGGACACCCAGGAGGTGGAAGGGTGAGAACCGAACGCATCCAGGTACACAGACTCGTCCTCGGAAGGGTTGAGGGAGGACCAGTTCCCCCTCTGTTTAAGGATCGCTAGGATGTCAGAAAGAGACATCCTCAGAAGGGGACTTTGGGACCCTTCCGAATCATCCAGGTCGGTGTCAGATGTTACTGACTCGGGGGAGTCTACATGCTTCCTCTTGCATGTCCTCTTCAAAGGGGGCTCCTCTGCAGGATCAGGGGAGGCCTTGGAAGAGGAGGCAACACCCAATGGAGCGGCCTGGAGCGTTAGTTCTCCGCACTTGGGTTCGGGAGGGTAGGCAGGGGCCGAAGCAGGCATCGTGGAGGGAGGGGCCAACAAAGCCGACCGTGGCACCGGTATGGGAGCCAGCACGCTCCTCATGACCTCAAAGGTGCCCCTGTCAGGCAGGGAAGAGGGACCCAGCTCCGAGGAGATGAGAGCTCCTCCCAGCACCGAGAGGGATGGCTCTGAGGCCGATGGGGTCGAACTCACCTGCGCCGAGGCTCAGAGGGAGAACGGGGTCGGACAAGGGTCTGATGCCACTCGCCCCCTCGGAGCCGATGAGGGAGTCTCGACGCCTGGATCCCTCCAAGGACGGAGCCAATGAAGGGATCGGAGCCGACGAAGGAACTGATAACGGCGGGATCTGTTCAGATGCCCCAATGGTACTAACCTCAACGACCTCTGGCTCCGAACTCAGCAAAGTAGTCGGAGGAGGAACTTGAGCAGGCGTTGGGGTAGCCCCTTGTCTGTTGAGACGGGCTATGCAATAACTGGGCCAGCGCCTGCGACTTTAAAAGCCTGCTGACTACCCTCTCAACGTCATGGTCCACAAACCTAGAAGACCTGGAGGAATGAGACCTATGGCTCCGCTCAGACAGCAAGGGAGACTTCGGAGCCGGTCTAACAGACTCCAGTGAAGGAGACCTGGATCGTTTTCGGCTTGGGGACGGCTCCGACACCAAAGACGGAGCCGACTGAGGCCTTGATGAATCGGTTCCAGCTGGAACAGATGAGGCAGAAAGAGGACCGCTCGGCGCCGGCTCCGAACATGGAGCAGACGATTTGGTGGGCTTTAAAGGTTTTCCGGAGATAGGCTTGGGTGGAGAACCTTCAGGCTTTAATAAGCCTCTGAGAATGAGCTTATTTCTGCATTCCTGCAGGACTCTGGGGCTAAAACCGTGACAGATGGAACAAGAGTCCTGCAGGTGCAGAGGGCTCAAACAGTACACACAAGAAGTGTGACCGTCTTGTCAGAGACATCTTCTGACAGCACGAGTCACACTTCTTGAATCCCGATACCTTGGTATCTTTGGACATGACACCACAGGGTCGAGACAAAAAATCTACACAAGCACACTAACACACTCAATGAAAAATTTAAGTTAAGCTAACTAGTAAAAAGAAGACAGAAATTCCACACACACACTAAGGGGAAAACTGTACTGACTACTGAAGGGAGGGTTAGGCCAGTCCACCTTAAGGGTGGAAAAAAGGGGAAAACTACAGAAAAAGGGTAGGGAAAACTAGTCGCTACTCTCTAAACAGTAATTAAATAAACTAAATAGAAAAATATCTAAGAAAAACTAACTGTAGATACAAAATTTTTAAATACGACCTGGAGCTGGAGAAAACGCAACCTCGTAGCTGAAGCGGCAAACGAGATCTGGGTATATGACGCCTAGCATTATGGGACATAGTATAGCCTCGAGCCGGTGAAAATAGCTCTCGAGCTTTAGTAATAGGCCGAGTCGGAGCCGAGGTTCGGCTCCGAACCCATCCAGCAAGAATGAAGGTGAGATTGACAACTAAACATTGAGAAGAAAAGTAATGGAGGCAGACAGAGAAAAAAATAAGGTGAGATAGTCATGTTGGAAGTTAAGATGAATTGGTTGCTTTTTTTGTGTTCAGTAGTAGTGTGTAAGGAGGTTTTTTGACTATTAAAAGGAACTTGAGAAGGTTTTAGGATGGAACCAATAGGGGAAATTGGAGAGAGTGAGGAGTTAGAATCAGTAGAGATGTTAGTATAACTAGTTAGAATGAGAGAAGGGGAGAGAACTTAGAGATTGTTCTGGAAAGACATGAAGGGGTGTGGTGTGGGACTATGGGTGTGTCACAGGGACAAGTACAAAGAAAATGATATGGAGGTAGGTGGGGATGGGTAGGGGAGCAAAGTGAGCCTGAGTGTAGCGAGGGGCGACCGGAGAATGGCTAGCCCAGAGTCTCGAGTAGCTAAAAAAAATAGACAGTCACAGATTAAACAGAGCAGCAAAGAAGTGGGGGGGGGTCAAGCTTAGAGGAAAGCTCGCTGAAGATGAAAAAAGCAGAGAAGACACAGTAGTAGCTACTGATTAACATAAAAAGAGTTGAGAAGAGGAAGAAAGAACAAAATGCAAATGGAAGGCTGGTGTAGGGGGTGGGGGTGGGCTTGAGAAACTGCCTTAAGGAAAACAGTAAGTTGTGCTGCAGTACTAGTCTCCCCTCTTCACTGATGAAGGAAAGAGCTACCTAGCAGGTCATGTCTCCCTTTGAGATGCCAGCAGAGGTGCAGGACTTGTGCATGTCGTCTCTAGTTATGCCACCTCGAGTCATTATAGCAGCTACAGGGCTGGGTGATTGAGCAGAAGTGGCAGACAGAGAGCAGTGAGGACTAACAGCTCATCCAATTAAAATAGCATAAATATGTCTGAACTATGCAATGTTAAGAATGGACTCTGATTTTACCATGTGAATGAGATGTATGTTTTTGTACCACATGCTACCTGATATAAGCATAGCATCAATCATGTACAGACTGTATTTTTTGCAGACACAGATATACTCCCTTAATCCATAAGCTTGTGTTGACAATCACTCTTCGAAGCAGCCAAAGATGACTGCACTGCATGAGCTGTGTACTGCTTAATCACAGGAAATCATGTGAGGTAGTAAGCTTGTCTCTCACTTACTGGCAGCCGCTGTAATCGGCAATCTACAGGGAGGAACTAGACTGGGAATGCGGAATGGGAAAGACTGACACTCCCAACTGCCTGACTCACTTCCCAGGGGAACAAAGACTATAACGGCACTCCTGACAGAAGAAAAGATGAGCTGTGGGGCTCTCACTATCTGGGGTTGCCTAGTCTCTCAACTCCTAGGGAACAAAAGCAAAACAGCTGATGGTATGAGGAGGGGGGTCATTGGGTGAATCTCACAGGGCAAAAAAAAAAAACAGGTTGGCTATTAGAATGGCCAATGAGAAATATTTTACTTCATTTTTTCATGCTAAGTTTAGTAAAAGTAACATTTAATTTACATGGTTGGTAAACTTCAGTTCACTATCAAAAGGTGACACTGAACAATATGACAATATGGACAGTTTTTAACAGAGCATTTTCTGTTTAATATATGGAAAGTGGCTAGTGCATTAGGTTGTACAATGCAAGAAGAACAAAGTAGGTCAGGCAATTTAGTCCAAGCTAGAATTTGACTAATGTTTCTCCAAAAGGAGCTAGAAACCTCGATTATAGTGTTAGCAGAATACAGCAAGGCACGGTAATCTGCATATTGTTTTAATTTGACATGGTCAGAGTGTTACGGACATGCTGTTAAGATTTGTAAAAGAAATAGTTATAGCACTAATCCTTGTGGGACCTCAACCTTGGTAGGTCTGGAAACAGGGTATAACTTCAATGAATTCATTGTACCCAAACACTTATGGTATCTTAATAACAAAGCTATGCTCTTTTTGGAATGTCCACAGTACTTAAGATGGGTCTGCATTACAGCTTTGTAGACTGTGTCAAAGTTCAAGTCAGGAAAACAACACTAATGAATATTTCCTCACCAAACCCTGGAAGTAAGTAGTGAAATATGGAAGGACAGTCTCTATACCACGACGGACAGTGTTCCTAAAAAAAAACTACAGTTTGGAAAAGCTACTTTTGACCTACTTATCTGTAAATCTGCATCTGTCTGCACATGAAAAAGAAGCCAACGAGCAACTTTCTCAACATATACTTTTTTTAATTTGAAAGCATATTGTTTAGTTGGCTTATTTACGTACTGCAACCTAGAGGAGATAAAACAGTGTAAGCAACCAAGGTTTTATACTGTCAAAATTAACAAGAAATAGATACATAGTACTAAGGGGCTACTGGCTAGGGAGGAGGATTACACTGGCATGCATTTACATTCCCCCTAAAACTGCTATAATGGAGCTTAAGAAAATTCTGGGAGAAATAAACAGCTTTCAGCAAGGAATATTACTTCTAGGTGGAGACTGGAATTTGGTTTGTAACAGTGAAGATGCGTCTGGGGCGGCTAGATGGAAAGTAGATTTTTGAAGAAATGTATAAAAATGTTTGGCATGGAAGATGTGAATTCAGAGTGAATTTACATATTACTCACAGAGATACAAAAACTAGGCTAAGCTAGATAGATTTTCTATTTCACAGGAACATGTGCATTTAAAACGTAAACATTAGTATAATAATGGTTTGTAAATCTGACTTATTGTGAAAGGTCATGAACACTTTGATGTTTTAAAGTGAGTTGTCCTTTAAGGTAACTGTTTAATTGTTTTCACTAATGAGAGATGAGTTTTATATAAAAGGGAATTATTCCCAAGTAATTTTATTCAGTCTGAGGAAGTCTTGATGACGAAAGAGCTTACTGAATTAGCTGCTGTGAATCTGGAAATAAAGCTGCTTGATTCTATTATTTTGTTGTCAAATCCGTTGTGTGCTGGTTTTCTCCTTTTGCTCATATTTTGTTTGGACTGGAGTTATGAGCAGTCAGCCAGACAGTGTTTTTTTGGTTCTGCCATCCGGTTTTATGCTTCATGATACCCCCAATGGTACTTATGTCAGACAGATAAGGGAACACTAACAATATCAGGATTTCGGATAAAAAGGTGGTGAATAATAGTCCTTCTGGTGTTGTAGAACCCATTTTTGGTGTTAACAGGAGATTAGTTGCTACGTGGATGTTTGGCTTCCCCTGTTAATCCTTTTTGGACAATGTGCAGGACCCTGGTATTAGCAGGTAAGTTTGTGTAAATTTGACTGAACTTTTATTTATTGTTAGAAAAAGCTCTTGTTAAACTTAAAAGGTTGCAGTGGGATGTGCTGTTTTTTGAAAGCAGCATATCGGTCCAGAGAGTGCCAAAGGGCTTGAGAATTCAAGTAATGCCGATAGGCAGTGATTTGCTAAAACAGCTCGTAGATAAATGGGTCCAATTAAACCAAAAAAACGGGTATTGAGTATATGATAATGTTAGTGGACTGTTATAAACGAAAGATACATGAACTTGATGAAGGTATTAAAGAGCAGTATTTTTCTCTTAAGTGAGACTCTAGTAAAGAGAACTTTGAATCGAAGATTTGTCTTATTCAAGTCAAACTTAATAAAGAAGACAAAGTTTTCAGAAAAAGAAAGCTGAAAAAGTTTGAAAGAGATTGTAATGATTATGTGAAAGGTACTGCATATGCCTTTAATTCTTTAACAAATGCAGGTGTGAGCGCATTGGAAAAATGAAGTGAACTTCCAATGGAGCAATCTGTATCTGTGAGACCTGAAAGTGTTGCTAATGGACAGCAAACTAGAAGTATGTTAGTGCCTGCTATGGAGGTGGGTACATTTAGTACTTCTGTAGGTTCTGCTTCTAGTAATTTGAACCATTTTCAGGGGATAAATTTTTTATCAGGACACAGGTACAGGGAAGCGCACGTGGGCGCAAATATCAGGACCAGTGAAGAAAAGCGTCCAGAAAAAAAGAAAAGCCTTTCAGAACAACAAGTGGAAGAGAAAGGAAAAACAACTAATTTTGTTTAAAGGTGCTTTTTCTGAATGTGACTAAGACTGTGAATTTATCTTATAGACCATTGAAAAAGTATGAGCTTTTCGTTTTAAGTAAAGGTTGGACTTTTGCACCTGCATCTAGGGCTCATGTTTGTGAGACTTAACAATCTAAGAGATTATGTAAGAAGATTGAATTTAAAGTTTTTTTAACAACTGTGATAATTCTGTGAATGTTTTTCAGTCAAATGTTTACCATAAGCCAAGTTCTTTTAACCCTCCTTCGAGACCTGAATTGGAGGCGTTTCAAAAAGTGATGGAAATGCAGATTAGAAGTTTACTGTCAAATAAACCTTTTAAAAAGTTTTTTAATTTGTCATATAATGAACGACTTGCATTAAATGACTTGATTAATGATGAGAATACTGTATTGTTGAAAGATAAGGGCAATGCATTAGTGATGCTTGACAAAAATGCATATTTAAATGCGATGTCTGTTTTGTTGCAAGATGATTCTCATTAAAGAAACGACATTAGATTTTATTAAAAAATCATATAGGTTTATTGATGCAACTATAGAGGAATGGTTATATGAAAATAGAATTAATCAAAAGGAAGCCAGTTTATTCGTTAAAGAGAACCCTGTAGTTATTAAAATTATGGTCTACCAAAAATACATAAGGTTTTAGAAGATCCGCCGTTTAGACCAATTGTTACTAATGGAGGGTCAAAAACTGAGGCTATGGTTATATTCATTGATAAGAAATTACAGCAGGTTGTTAAAACAGGAGACACTTGTATTAGGGATACTTTTGCCTTTGTGAATAATATGAAAAAGGTGAGAGCGGAAGAAAGAGATATTATGGTGACAATGGATATTAATTCAATTCTTTATATACCACCATACCCAATAAAATAGGGGTAGAATATGTTGGGTTAGAGCTGGCAGAATCAAAATGTTTTAATACTGAAGAAATTAGTATTGTCTTAGAAATTTTAGATATAATATTATCTTATAATTTTTTGGAGTTTAATGGTAAGTTTTACCAACAAACTAATGGAGTAGCTATGGGGGCTGCTACAGCTCCAAGCTATGCTAATTTGTTTATGATCAGATGGGAGAAGGTATATATTAAAGCTAATAGTTATTATAAAAATGTTTTATTTTTTGGCTGTTTTACTGATTATCTTTTTTTTTTTTATTTGGAGTGGTGATTTAACTGAGTTACTATGTTTTTTGCAAGAAATTAATGCTGCATGTGAATATCTTAAATTTACTTGGAATTATAGTTATTCAAGTATTCATTTCTTGGATGTTGAGGTATATAAAAAAGGTGATAAATTTTATACCAAAATATATAAAAAAGTGTCCAAAGTAATACATACTTGGATTTTTATAGTATGCATCAGAGTTATGTTAAATATAATATTGTAGCAGGACAGCTGAAGAGAATAAGTGACTTAACTGTTGGATATTAAATATGTAGAAGAAAGGGATATATTATGCCAAAAAATTGTAGTTAGAGGGTACCCAGAATCATTAATAGAAATTAAAAAAGAAGAAATGGATAGCATTAGGAATGTGAAAAGGTCTATAGTTACACATACAAATATAGTTGATTTTCAGAATGATAGGAAATTAACTAAGAAAAATAATATAGATAAAGAATACAGTTTGGGAATTGTTACATCTTATTCAATTGATGGTGGACAAATAAAAAGTCTATTGAAAGAGAGCTGGAAAATTTTGATGAGTCCTCCAGGAATAAAATAAATTGTTGGTGAACAGACTGTTTTTGTTAACAAGAAAGGTAAAAACCTAAAAAATGTTTTTCAAGGTAAGGCAAAATATGTACAAGTAAAAAGAGAGAAGTTGATAAAATGTCTAAATTGTAGTTTTTGTAAGGATATATATATATATATATATATATATATATATATATATATATATATATATATATATATATATATATATATATGGGACATATTTCAATTAGTATTAATATGACAATATATGTTCAAAATGAAAATATTTGTATGATGAAGTATGTTGTGTATCTAAGTGTACAAAATGTACCTAATATTATGTAGGTATGACAACAAAAGAATTACATAAACGGATAAAAGAACATCTATATGCTATTCAAAGAAACGATATTAATAATGCCTGAGGTAGACATTTTATGGATAAGAAGTGTATTGGTAACCCTAACTTTATGGTTATAGATAAAGTATATAATTTTGACATGAAACTATCAGCAGATGAAGAGTTAAAATGGAAGGAATACTGCTGGACAGTTAAGCTGATTGCAAGTCACCCACCTGGATTAAATGAGAAGGAAACTTTTAAGATACCTCTAAAAAAGAAAAAAACTTAAACATTAGTATAATAATGGTTTGTAAATCGGACTTATTGTGAAAGGTCATTGACATTTTGATGTTTTAAAGGGAGTTGTCCTTTAAGGTAATTGTTTAATTGTTTTCACTAATGAGTGATGAATTTTATATAAAAGGTAATTATTCCTAAGTAACTGTATTCAGTCTGAGGAAGTCTTAATGACGAAAGCACTTACTAAATAAGCTGCTGTGAACCTTGAAATAAAGCTGCTTGATTTTATTTTGTTGTTGAATTCGTTGTGTGCTGGTTTTCTCCTTTTGCTCATAACATGTGCGTTTAATTGAAGGTCTTGAAACGCACCCAATAACTATTTCAGATCATGCACCAATAATAACCAAAATAAAAATGCAAAGTAATGAAATGAAAATGAGACATTAGTGCTTTACCACCAACCGTGTGAAAAGAGAGGAATTTAAGGAATGGTTTGTGGAATTTATTCAGGAGCTACTAGAGAAGGCAAATTTATTTTCTCAAAATATAGGTAAGAAATGCGATAAAATTCAAGTGGAGTTGGAAATAAAAGAAAGGGAGATATGGCTAAACAGTAACAAGAACTATTTAGAGGGACTGGCAGATGTTAAAGTATTGCAAAATAGGGGGAATCTCTCAGAACAAGAAAAGGAGCAACTGCAGAATGTTAAACATAAAATAAGGGATTACCTCCATAATATGCACACGTTTTTGTTTGATAATTCTAGAGCACAAAAAACTTCTAGCACAACTCATGCAACAAAAAGTGGAAAGGGCAGTCACCAAGCTTAGGGAGCCTATAACAAGGAAGATAACAAGAGACCCTGTAAATGTACTACAAATATTTCAGAAATTTTATGAAAATTTGTATAAAGCAGAGTAATATGGAAATCAAGAAAAAGGTACAAATGGAAATGTTTATGGAAGAATTAAATATGCCAAAGTTAGAGGTAGATGAGGCTCAATTACTAACAGGACAGGAAGGGACGAGATAAAAATGGCCATGAATAACCAATCTACAGGAAAGTCCCCAGGAACAGATGGTATTCCTGTGGAAGTTTGGAAGTTAGGAGAGAAAAAACTGATAAAGATCTGGAAGGTTTTGTTTAACAGCATTTTAAGAGGAGGAGAAGTACCAGCATTCTGGAAGAAGACGGTGTTAATGGTAATACCTAAAGAGGGTAAAGATTCCTCGGATCCAGCTTCATACAGGCCCATTTCAACACTAAACCATGATTATAAAGTGTTTATGTCTATAATGGCTAAAAGAATGGCAAAAGTGATACCAAAATTGATAGATATGGATCAGTGTGGTTTTGTGGAGGGGAGGCAAACATTTGACAATATTAACAGAACACTGATGATCCAGAGGGAAGCAGAATGTAAGAAAGTACCACTTTTATTGGTAGGTCTTGATGCAGAGAAAACATTTGACAGCAAAGACTAGGACTTCATGAGCAGGACAATGGAAGCATTTGCTTTCCCCTGATACAATTCTAAGGTTGATTAGAAATATATATGAAAGATCTGAGGCACGAATTAAAGTGGGTGGGGTCCACTCCGATAATTTCTGCTCGAGTAGGGGAACCAGGGAAGGTTGTCCACTTTCTCCTTTGTTTGCATTATACTTAGAACCACTGGCAAAGAAAATAAGGGACTCAGAAATTCAAGTATATAATTGGTATGGTAGTCGGGAAAAGCTGGCCCTATTTGCAGATATTATTTTATACATGACAAAAACCAGAAAGCGACATTACATTACATTAAATTTTATACATGACAAAAACCAGAAAGCGACATTACAGTGTTGAGGAACATTTTAAGACAGTTTCAAATCTTCTTGGGATACAAAATTAACGAAGCTAAAACACATGCAATAGCTGTATTAAAGTAATTTCATAGGTATTAAAGTAATTTAGTACTAAGCTAACTGCCCTTGCAAGTCATTTTAAGCCTGGCCAATTATCCCTTGTGAGACTCAAACCCTGCACTTTGTGTTTGTAAGGCAAGCATCTTAACCATTAGGCCAATCCCCCTACTGTAAATTATGTACCCAGATACAAATTGGTCCACCAATATCTATATTTATGGGGACATGATAAAATGAAGTATTTAGGAGTATGGATTGGAAATGACTCTGTGGTGGCAGCTAAGGATATATGGGAAGAGACTAAACAGAAGACAATACAAAAACTGAGAAACTGGAAGTTTTGTTATATGGATAGGGATACTAAGATACAACCCATTAAAATGTTTTTAGTCCCTTTAATCTTATACACAAGTCAGGCATACTTTTATCAACCAGAGAATAAGCTGTGGATAGCAATTGAAGGATTTTATCTGGGAAGGGAAGACAGCAAGGGTCAAGTGAGATAAGCTTATTCTACCAATAGAACAAGGTAGACTAGGATTACCTACTTTGAGGGGTTATTTCAGAGCAATACAACTGGACATTCCAAGACTTCGAGAAAGCATATGACAAGGTCCCAAGAAAGCTGATCTAGGCAGTACTGTGGAGGTTTGAAGACTCAAACACTGGTAGAAGTGGGAGTGGGTGTACACCAGGGTTCAGCGCTGTGCCCATTGCTGTTCATACTGGTGATGGACTACATTAGCAAACAGGTTGGAGGGGACAGATCAACAAAGCTGCTGTATGCAGATGATGTAGTAGTATGTGCAGACTCTGAGCTAGAACTTCAGGAAAGAATAGGAGAATGGAATGCAAATCTGAAGGTGCATTGGATGAAACTAAGCACAGATAACCTGCTGGTAATGGCAGCAAATTGGGGAAATCAGAAGACACTGAGAATAGAGATAGAAGGGAAGACAGTGGAATAGGTAAACAGCTTCAAGTATCTGGGAGGGGTGGTTGAGGAGAAGGGTAGTCTGAATGAAGAGGTCAAAGCTAGAATCAGAGGGGCTGTAGCCAACTGGTATAGAGTATCAGGTGTAGTCTATGACAGAAGAATGCCAAATGAGCTGAAAAGTTAGGTGTACAAGACAGTGGTGTAACCAGTACTACTGTATGGTACAGAAACCTGGGCAGTAAAGGCAGAACAGTTGAAGAACTAGAGGTGATGGAAATGAAGTGCCTCAGAAAGGTGACAGGATGCACACTGTGGGACAGACGAAGTAATGAGGACATAAGAGTAGAAGCCAAAGTAGCTCCAATTGCAGAAAAGATCAAAGAGCAGTTTACGGTGGTTTGGGCACATATGTAGAAAAGCAGAAGACAATCTGGTGAGGAAGATTTGGGACAGACAGGAAGAAGGTAAGAGGAAGTGAAGATGTCCAGCCAAGAGGTGAATGGATTGTGCGAAAGAAGATCTGTGACAGTCAGGCATGAGTGTGGCACGAAATCGAGACAGTTGGCGACAGTTAACATGATACCTCGTCCCCATGTAGAAAAAATGGGCCGATGAGGACGATTTCAGAGCAATACAGTTAAGGCTCTTATACATGGCACAAGCAGAAAACTATAATTCAAAGTGGAAAGGAATGATGCTGGCACAGGTAGGAAGCTCAAGCAATAAGGAGAGATTGGGATTTTGACTCTTAAGGAGGAGAACAACCAAAATCATACAGAGTATTATATTCATAAAATAGCAGGCAGTAATCCAAGAACCAAACCAGCAGGAGAATGGAGAAGAGATATTTTGTCGATAGGGGTGACTGTGGTCAGGGATACAGATAATGGGCAAGAGGGGGCTGGAATTTATTGGAGAAAACTGGCAAAGGAACCAAGGTATTGGCAGCAAATAACTAGAAAGGGAAAGGTAATAGAATGGGAAGAGGCCAAGAATTTATTTGGACTGCAGGTTACAGATTGCCTTCCCTATCAAGGATTGTATCGGAGTATAAGCAAAGAGAAAAAAATAGTGAGCTCCTAAATGAAAGAGCAGCGCTGGCACAGCTTTTAACAGAATCTAGAACAGAAGCTGCCATTAAAAAAGGAATAATTAGTAAAGCATAAAACAGTGCATGATAATTATAAGAATCAATCACAGGAGCTGAGAAAGGACTGGGAAGAGAGACTGGATAAGCAATTCACAAAGACACAATGAGGGATACATGTAGATCTCCCAAATATGCAACAAAGTCTAGAAGATTTAGGATCTTTGCCTGGAAGTGTTTACATAGGTATTTTTATACCCAAAGTAGACTCCAAAGAATTTTTCCTGAGGTAGCTAGCAAATGTTGGAGGTGCAACGGACAAGAAAGAGGTGGCTGGGAACATATTGTTTGGAAATTTGATGAGATGGCAGACTTTTGGGATTTCCTGCAGACCGCTCTGTCAGAGATGCTGGGTGAGCGGATTGGACTGACTGGGGAGATGATTTTTTTTTTAGTTGTGCTACAGAATCGGAATTGCCTAGACATAGTAAAGCCTTGTGCAGGCTAATTTTGGTGGCTACCAAAAAAGCAATTACTAAAAAAAGGAAATCAAAGTCTAGACCAACTTTACTAGAAGTAATGAATATAGTAACAGAGATAAAACAACTAGAATTGGGATCTTTAGAAAAGGGAAGGAGCAAACTACATAGGAAAAAATGGGAATTGTGGGAACAGTATATGCAGAGCAGGAACGAGGTTTAAGAGGCAAGATTTGAGTGAGCTATATAATGATGCTTAACTGACAATGACCGGATGGTTTATAAGTGATGTATAATGTTTACAACTACACTTGTTTCAATGGTGTTTGTGATGTAAACTGTTTGCAGCTAAAGTGATATTTTGCATGTTTTTCATTTATATAAATGTAAGATTGCCTTTGTCATGTGTGTAAATTTAAGCAAGATGTTTGGGGAAAAAAATTATCAAGAAATGTAAATCGGTTAAATATATTTCTGGAGTCTCTCTCTCTCTCTCCTTGCGGTCTGCCAACCATAAGCTTCACTACTTGTAGCCTTACTATATCAGGAGAGGGGCTATGTCCGTGCAACAACCTGGAGGCTCTGCTTTCATTAGGTTCCTAGGTTAATACTAGGCTAACTGTCCTAAAGGGTCATTTTAAGCCTAGACAATATCCCATGGTCAGAATCAAACCCTGTACCTTGTGTCAATGAGGTGAAGACCTTAATCACTATGCTAAACCGACCCCAATTCCCCAATTTCTTACTAAGGTCCCCTAGATGATCAGGACTTGAGACGATGCCCACCTGTGACACTATATGCATGTTAGAGAATGCGTTTACTAGCTGACAACAGCATCTACACTGCTCTGTAAGCACTTGCCTTTAACGTACAACAGCCGCTGCTGCACAGTCTCCTCTAGATGTCAGTCAAGCAGTGTGCTGGGCTGCCTTCTTCCCCCAGTAACTGGTAGTAAGGCGGTGTCAACTGCTGACTCCCACCCTCCTCAACTGGCTCCTCCAGGATGAGGTTACTAAATGATCCCAGACATCGGAGTTGCAGTCAAGACTTTATCCCACTGTATCATGAAGTGCAAGTTAAAGGGCAAAAAGGTCACACAAACCACTTAAAGAAAATTCCAAGAAAGACCAAGCAAAGTTAAAAAAGTCTTCACTATGCACCTTAAACTTCCTGTAATAGAGGACCATGGGATACATGTAAATGACCGTTTAAAGACATTCCAGTGTTTCAGCTGCATGACTTTTAAATGCCTATAATATTTTACTTTCACATTTAAGTATTTACTGGTGCATTCAGGCCAATAAACCATTTTATGTATTTATACAATGTTTAACTGGCTAAAAAATAAAGGGAGAACAAGTTTCATGTAACTGGGGAAAGACACCATCTGGCCCATGACCACCCCTCCTTTGGCAAGTCACAATCAGAATGAAAATTTGAGATCAAAGACTCACTGAGAACACTATCATCCATAGAAGACAGCGCATACAGTAATCAAGAGAGAAGCAGAAATACTGCATGCGGTACTCAAGTATTAGGAAAACTAAAGAATTCAGACTTTGGTGCCATGCAAACCAATCCCTTTCCAGAAGCCTCTGCGATTAGTTACCAGGCATGCTTGCCCTTGTCTAAGAAAGATAAACTCTTGACGTTGTACATGCTAAAACGTTTCTGTGGATAATAAATGCTTCCTTGTCCTTAGGGGGGTTCTGATAATTTTTAGGTTTTCTATTTTTTTTTTTTTTTTTTTTTAAACCAGGGCTTCCCAGCAACATGATTAACTACTAACAACTCTGTGCAGACAAGAAAATAATTCCCTTCTTGCTCAGGCTATCCATTCATAGTAGTGTATGCCAATAACTACATTTCTAAGTAAACAATACATGTAAAATTTTTTATGAAATTCTTTGACTTATGAGTTGCTGGTAACAGTGGAATTGCATAAACATCTACCCTTTTAGCAATCTTCATCTTTCTTTAAAATCACTGTACACAACGTATCTACCGTGTAGTTTACTTCCTCATCTGGAAATCACTTTTACACCATACTTGTATAAATTACACAACATCCCCTGCAATCTCAGAGGTGCCATGTGCAAAGGCTTTCTGAATATGTTTTGCAAGAGTCTGTGGTCTGTGTGAACTTCTTGACACAGACATTCATAAAATGTCTCATACCCATACACTGCTGCCAGTGGTTCCTTTTCTGTGTCAGCATATTTTTTGCGCATTGGTATGTGCTCTTGGCCCACAAGCACCTACTCTCAGTTCTTGCATTAGCAGAGCTCTTATACCATTCTGAGAGGAATCTTAACACAAATGGTTTATTCAAATAATACTTTTATATGCTGCTGCATCATAACTATTTTTTTCAGTACTTAGAACACTTTATTGTTCACATCTCCACTTATGGGCTACAATTTTTTTTACAGTTCTCACACATTATACAAAGGTTGCAAGATAATGCATCATTGTTTTCTACCCCCCTTTTCCCCATTTTTACATGGGGTTGGGGTGTCACAACACTGGCTCTAGCTGACTTGATTACATTGACTGATGAGATAAAGAATTAATCCCAGAAATACCTATGCAATGCTGTGTTATGGTAATGCCACAACTAATCTTACTTTATCCTTTGTCAAGATCCAGTCTCTTGTGTCATAGTGAATCTGTGTGTACATTCAAGTTACTGTTTGAAAGCCAACTTGGTGCTTTCTTTGTGTAGCTGTATTTAGTAGAAACTTTGGTTTGGGTTTAGCACCGAAAAGAACTTGGTAATCTGCATTCATGACACCATTTCTACTACAATCAATGATACTTGGATCTTGTTGTTTAAAAACATTACCTTAATTCGTAACCATGACTATAATGTTGACTACTTCTCAAGGACACCTCAGCCTTCCATTTGATTATGCATGTCACGTTTACTCCTGGGAGCATATTATCACTGGCAAAATATGATGATCTTTTGCAAACTTACAGTTCCTACCTTCCCATAAGTCAAATGACCCACAATACTAGGCAAGTTAAAATCTTTAAGTGCTCTGAACTGAAAAATAAGTTTGCAAACTTCTGTTTTTTGTACTTGCATAATAAAATCAAAAAGAAAATACTGCAGCAAACTATGTTCAGTACAAACGAAATTAAAACAAAAACGAACAGCAGAGACCTTCACTAATTTAATCAGTAAAGACAAGTACAAAAAGCAAAGCTTTCGGGTTTCCCCTTCATCAGTGCATATCAGATAACATCTAAAACCATTTTAAATACAAACATGTGACACAGCCAACCAATCATATTGAAACATTTAAATAATTATGCAAATTAGGTGAATCAATGTAATATCATTTGTCTCTTTTGTAGAACTGGTTTTAAACTCACTGCCCCATTTAGCTCTGTGGTTAAAGTCACTGCCCCATTTAGCCTTGTGTTCTGCTTCTATGTAGGAAAATGCTCTAGAAAGCTAAAATAGTGTGTTACAGAGCAGAGATCTGAAATTGGAAGGAAAGCAGAAACAAATGCTCTATTTAAACATATATTGGATAAAGGTATTGCACATATGTTTAAATTTAGAGTTATAAAAGTGGTACAGAAGCGTTTAAGAGGTGGAGATATTAAGCTAGAAAATGCTTAATTTGCATGGATACTGGATTTGAATGTGGACAAGCCCCCAGGAATAAATGATTTCCCCTTCATGTTTGCATCCATTCTTATTACATGAAACTTTCATTTAATTGCATGTTCTCTTCAATGGTTTCCAAATTTGTTATACGTGCATGCTTATGCATGTGTTTTTTTTTCACATCCATATTCTTGCAACAAATTTGACTTTAGTTCTTATTTCTTCCTTAGTAGTATTTCATCTAGCACTCATCCTTTTCACAGTTATTCTGTTAACTACTTATTAATAATTTCACTTGCTTTGTATACATCTGAACCCATTATTTAACAGCTTGCCCCTTGTTTCATCATTTTGTACAGCACAACTTATTGTTACTAATGAATCACGCAACTCACCAAATTCAGACTGTAAGCTTGAGTCCAGCAACAACCATTTATAGCCTTTGTAGGACTCTGCCCTTTATGCCATCATTAGCCAGCAACCTGTAGAAGCACAGCATACCGAACCTTTTCAGGCTTCTTGCCTAATCCACTAGCAACAAGGATCTCTTGAAAATAAATTGGTTTCTTCACTTCTGAAAGTACTTCTGTACTCTGACACCAACACTGACTGCTGGTGCCCACAGTCCCCTTCTAGGTGTCAGGCAAACACTTGGGTGTATTCCTCCCCAAATGATGAGTAACACTGTGTCAACCACACAGGATGGACGATAAATAAAACAAACGCAGAGAATATTGTGTAGCCTCACTGAATTGTACATTCCAGAAGAACTGTGTACCACTTGCAATTACTATAGGTAAGTCAGAGTTAAAGATACACTGCAACAAAATGTGAATGATGTCTGCCTTCTGTATCCTTTGCTTTCTCACAGTGGTTATGACACTGGGCAGAAATCATGCAAGGGAACATCCTAGTGACACCTCAACTGGACAGTGTCAATCACTGCTATCCTGTGATATTTAACATAAGCCCGGAGATCCTCTTCTTGGGGTAGTTGGGTTGAGGTGCTGTCAGTTGCATCAGTACTTATATCATGCATTCCTACATAAAACATAAGCACCGCCACTATAGGTCTTGGCTTGTGAAATGGCAGTCATGCAAACACTTCATAACAAGCATTTTTCTAGGCATCAACCATGTGAACTCCACAATGATGAGCAACAAGATAAAGACTGAACTCTCTGCAAAAGAAAAAAGTTGGGGGCAAGCAGCAAACATGACCTACTCTGTTGCATAATGTTAACGAGTGTGCTAGAAGAAAGTTGTGTTGGAAATGAAGAGAAAAATGGCTGAGCTAAGAACAGCATGAGAGAATATCTGAATCATACACTCACTGAGAGTGACTCCTAACACCAGACTTTCAGCCTGTCACACTCCCTGAAGATTTATGACTTAAGAAAAAAAGTCAGAAAAGTAGAGTCTTAACATTTAATATTTACTATCTGTAGGAACCTGGAGACTGTTAAGACAAATAGCCATGAAAAAGTCTACAACTTTATGACATCCTGGCTTTTTTAGATGACAGACTCACATTACCCTATCCTGGATATTTTAGTTGCCCATGTAGTTATTGAAAATGCTTTTGAATATTGATAGTGAGCCATTTAACTCTGCTGCAAGTGTAGTTTATTCCGAAGTTTTGGCAGACAAGTTGTAGTAGTTATTGTGGTTCACTAAACAATCTCCTCCCTGTATTTATATTAAGGAATATATGTATGGAATTTCCAAGATGGCTGCACAGTGAGCAACAGGTTGATTAGAGCTCTCCCACCGTGCAAACTGGCAATGTAATTGTTCTATTACATAGAGAAAGAAAGATAAATGTTTTCATTTCTTGATCTGTTCTTAAATTAATTTAATGGTCTTTATCAGCTTTAGCTAAGGACTAAGTCTTCATTAGCAATTCCAGTACATAGCTGCACTGGGTTTTGCTGTTTAAGTGGTCTAACTGTTGGTATAAAACCCTAATTTCATTCTTATGCACTGAATGTATGTCTGGATAGTTCAGGACTAGTCTTTGGATTAAGGCAGTTCCATGCCAGTCAGCTCAGTGCTAAGGGTCTAATAGTTTTTTCTACTCCCACCCACCTTGTTATTGCTGTGGTCATACACACAGTGCATCTGTTGTTGCCGGCCCCTTATGACAATTTGGAAACACAATTCCCTCCCATTCCCAGATAATTAACTGTTAACAATAAGCATGCAAATATTTTGCAAAGTCTCTCCCCTTAAACTATTCACCAGGCTGAGAGACCTTTGAAAAAATGCTTAATATTGAGTGTAGCAATACTGTTTGCACAGATTTCAGTACTAAAATTAATAATCCACAAAATGCAACAGCAACGAGGTAACCAGGCACAACTCCTCCTTTTATCATAAAAATGTATTTATTGTAAAAACAAAACAGGAGGTAAGCGCTTTCGCTAAAATAGCTTCATCAGACCTTTAACCAAAAAATCAAAAATCCAATGCATTTATAATACTTTCAAAAACACCTAGCCAATCAAACTTAACCATCCACTCAATTAAAACATATGACGTTGCAATATATGATGATATTTAAAGGTATATCTGGCATAAAAAGTATCAAATGATGCAAAAGCTCTTATAACTAAGAAAACTAAAATATCACAATAACTTTGTGTGCCAATAGCTAAGCCAAAATGTTTTTAGCACACTGTGAGAATACAGTTTTGTTTCAGTTGACTGAATTTCAGCAACATGTTGTGTTTTATCGACATTTCGTCGATTTGTTCTTGTTGTGGGAAGGGGAGAATGAACAGTTGATGGGGCTTCATAGTTTGATGAATGGCTTATTGGATCGTTTAAAATTCACCATGGCCTTCTCAACTGATAGAATAGAATATTTGGATTTATATATACAGAGACTAGATAAAGGTCTTGTGAACACTGGTGTTCATTGCAAGTCTTATTATAGGAATGCCTTGTTTAGATCAAGTATGTACCCCCAACATATTTTTGCAAACTTGATTAAGGGGCCAAGGTATGAGGGCATCAAGGTTGAATCCTACCACCATAGGGTTTCATGAAGAAATTGAGGATCTGACTAAGGCTCAGTGGTAGAGGTTATAGTGCCACTGAGATTGATAGGAACCTCTGTAAGATGGATGAGTTAAGGGAAAGTGTAGCCCTGTCTTATTATGGACCACGAGGAGATGATAAACAAGTAGCTGCTGCCACTCATATCAATAATCATTTGAGGATACCAGTATTCTATTCCAGTGATATCAAGGAAGTGAGGGAAGTGTTTAGAAAGAACTGGTTGTTATTGACAGTGGACCCCGCAATAGGGGATATAGTAGGTCATAGTCATAGGTTCCTATATAGGAACAAGAAGAATCTTAAAAGGTTACTCTGTTATAGTAGGAATCCTAGAAGTTTGGAGGATGAGGTAGCCCTAACAAAACCCTGTGGCAGATGTAACTTTTGTCCCTTCATTTATAGTTCAAATATATTTGTACATCCGGACCTAGATAGGGAGTTTGCCTTTAGAGCAGCAGCAGGTTGTTCCACCTCCTATGCGATTTATTTAGCTGAGTGTGAGTGCTGCCATTGTTTTTTATGTGGGGAAGACCAATAGACCAAGAACACCATGCTCTTTCAGGTGACTCACACAAGTTCAAATTTAGGGTCATAGAAGTGGTTACCCCGCATATTCGTGAAGGTAATATTAGAAATCACACTGAGAATAGGGAAACTCAATGGATAATTACCCTCAGAGCAGATAGAGGTTTGTCTTTCGGCTTTTCCCGGTTAGGGGTCACCAAAGCGGAACTCTGGTCCACTAATGACTGGCAGTAGATTTTCACGAACGCAGAGGTGCCAGCTTGATGTACAACCTTCAACGAAGGCACACCCATTTACGCATGTCTTTCGAATGCCACCCAACCGCAGGGAGGACATGCATACTCCACACAGAAGGCACTCCCCGCACTCCAGCTGAGAATCTAATGCGAGAACCTCTTGCTGTGAGGCAACAACGCTACCGCTGCACCACCGCAGCATCTCAGCGCAGACAGAGGGAAATGATTAAATGAGAGGGCATCCATCAAGCCCCTACTCAAAGCCCGTAGAATCAGTAAGCATCAAATCTAGGTCTACTCTTAGAGTTATTGTGATATTTTAGTTTGTTTCTTAGTTATAAGAACTTTTGCATTATTTAATACTTTTTATGCCAGATATGCCTTTAAATATCATCATATATTGCAATGTCATATGTTTTTAATTGAATGGCTGGTTAAGTTTGCTTGGCTAGGTGTTTTTTGAAAGTATAATAAATACACTGGATTTTTGATTTTTTGGTTAAAGGTCTGATGAAGCTATTTTTGCAAAAGCGCTTACCTCCTGTTTTGTTTTTACAATAAATACATTTTTATGATAAAAGAAGGAGTTGTGCCTGGTTACCGCGTTGCTATTGTATTTTGTGGATTATTGACTTCATTATTTTTGGCAACTAGGCATTTGTCCCTTGGCTTGCAATTTGTTTTACTTACTAAAATTAATAAGTTTAATTTTACTATAATTAGTTTACGGTTTCCTGCTGGTGCAGAAGGAAGTTTCCAGGCTAGTTGTTTTATACTGAAGTTTAAATACTCCGTAGCAAGTCCATCTAAACATTGCCCTAAAATGGAACTCTAAGCAGTTTTAGTTATCCCTGCCTTCAGTCATTCATGTTGGCATCAAATGCCAGCACTTCATCATAACTTGCCTAGCCAGCCAGATTGAGAGGGGAATCTTGAGACAGTGCAAGAACGGTCTCATACTGTCTGACAACCTATTACTCAAACAGAGCAACACTGTGTGAGAGATGTACATATCCTTGGAGGCAAAAAATCTTATGCATAGTAAACTCAGATACCAAAATCATCAGCAGCATAGCACACACCACACCTCTACAAGGCCCTCACAGTGCACAATCATATGCTGAGGTTCTAAAGTTTAACTTGTCTAAACCTCAAAGACCTTCAAAACACAACACAGATGCAAAGCACACACAAAGTTAAGCTTACCTCCTCACATAGCACAAGGGGTCCCAAAGTCATGCTGACCCTGTAAGGCAAGCATCAACCCAATTAAGCATTCTTGATATAGGGGACTCCATTGGAAGACATACAGATGTGCCTCTTATCAGGATGAGCAAGGAAAGAGTGATGGTTAGTTGCTTGTCTAGTGGCAAGATCCATCAGATCACACATGCACTCAAGTCTTTAAACAAAGTACCAGTATGACTCAGTCATAGTCCATATGGATAAAAAATGACCTGAGATGTACCTTCCTGGATTATATGGAGAGAGACCTGATGGAGCTCTCAGACTAGGTGTCTAAGGCAGGTACAAGCCTAGCATTGAGCAGCATTCTACCTTCTCCAAGGATGATAACGCAATATGAGCAAAAAGTAATAGACTTCAATAATTGGCTTACTTTATCGTGTCATTCAAAGGGAGTCCAATACTTGTCATCCTGGGAAGATATGATAGACCAAACTGCTTCTCCAGGGATGTCCTGTTTCTGTCCCTTCTAGGGTTTTGATTACTGGCAAAGACATTGTCCACCCTTGTAGTGCCTCTTTTTTTTAGGCAATGCCAATCTGATAAACCTATTGACATAATGAAACAAGCAAATAAAAATATGAAGGCAAGACTGAGCAATACTAGGAGCCTAAACAAAAAGGTCCACTCTCTACAAGCCCTTCTCACGCTGGAAGACATTAATTCCACTGAATATGTGGAAACTTGCACTACTGCACTCTACCAGTATACAAACAATGCAGGACAAACCTGGAAACAAACCCACGTGGTGGAACCATAACAACAAGCTTTACAATAAAAGGACAAGAATTTAATCAAATGTTAAGAGTAAATCCCTGAATGTAAGAGCACTGTGGGTCATGTCTGTCCAGACACATGCAATAACTGGAACCACCATGCAGATACTTTACTAAAAAGATACAAGGCCTCAACATGTCCTACATTGACTAACTCAAATCCCAGTAACTTTACTCTGTATCCTACAGACTGCTAAAAGGTGACTCGTGTTTGGCATTAAAGGCATCCACTGATCCAATACTTATGGATTTGCTGCACTTCAGCAAATCAAATGGCATCAGAATTACTCCGTCTAGGGAACTAAACCTCTTAAAAGCCAGTAAATTAGATCAGATTGGGTAAAATTCAAATTCAGTTAGAGCCTACATAACCTTGCCGCCAAATCAAAAACTTTGAAGAAAAAAATTGAAAACAAATCTGGATGGGAATAATCTTGCAGCCGGCAGCAAAGAGCTGTTTGGGTTTCAGTTCTGGTACAGGATACTGCTCCCTGTAATTTAGAGGAAAAGGTAAATAAATTCCACTTACACCTGTTTAAAATAAGTGAAATAAAAATCAGAGGATGAAATTAAGAAAATGGCTGACTGAGCACAAGACTTCTAATGAGCTGTTTCAGAAAACAAAACGAGTTAAAAGACATGCATGCAGTAAAATCAAGAGTGAAGGTCACTGAAACATGGACATGCTTCCCAAATCTGTCCAGCGCCCTTGACTCCCTGTTGATGGTAAGGTGGACAGAGAAACTCTTCTGCTAGTTCTTTCCTTGTGGTCACTGCAACAATGATGGCATTAACAGGTACTCCTCTACTTGAGTGTGGACGGTCTTTAGGTGGCACAAGGATCTTGCCTGGTCTCTTGGGTATTGGCTCAACTGTGTCTGGTTCCTTCTGCGCCTGCCGAGAGACCTGCTGCACCAGTGAAACTGGAAGGAATGTACTGTATTAATTTTATGAAAGCACAAATAATTGTACTGGTGTTTCACAGCAGGATTTGTTAAATGAAAGGGCACACCATGTGTATGCTCCAAATCCGGCCATATGAAAACAGCCAAAACCTACATAAATAAAGATGCAAGTATACCAGAAAAAGTTGCTCCTGACAAAGCTATAGTAGAAAGGAAAAGTATTAAAAATTGGAACAGCAGAGTGTTTGTGGAGAATTGTTCAATGTACATCAGGCAGAAAAGAAGCATGCTTATCCCAGCAAATTGGGGATTATCAACAGGTAGGTGCGAGTCTAGCTTCTGTATCCACCAGTCTTCACAATATTTTTCCCTTAGGCAGCCAAAGGCATTTTTGGATGCAAAACACGCTATGGAGAAATTGAGTTTATTAATCGCTGGTAAGAAAGGCTGTTGGCTAGAGTATAGATAAAGAGAAAGGAACAGGGGAGCACCAAGTCAAAGATTAGCTCTGGTAGAGTTTTAGCACAGTGTAGAATGGAAACTGCTATTAAAAAGGGGATAATGAAGTGCATAAAACACTGTGTTTTAAAGTACAGTTATGAAACAATTTAACAAAAACAGTAGATGTCCTAATGATCACTGCTGCAACATCCAAATAAGATTTGAGTTCTCACTTAGGTAACCCGACATCCAGCCAGGGTGCCAAAGCCAAAACCTTCCTTACGGTCACAAGTCTTAACATATGACCTAAGCCTTTGGGTGTAAGGGTACATAATAGGGTAAATGAGCATGGGATCCTCACACTAAGTTGGGAGACCTGCAGACTCCCAAGGAAAAGCACTTGCATAAGGATTAAGGTCAGCTGAGAGGAGAGAAGCAGAGATGGTTCCCTCTCTGTCCACAAGAATCCCAGAGGAAAAACATTCGATAAAAGGGGGAAAAGGAGGGTAAGCGGGTAGGAAGTAATACTGCAACTTTGATCAGTAGTAAATCTACCGTTGTAAGTTCTTACATAACTGTACCATGTCTTTAGATTACTGTTGCAGTATTCCAGACTGTTGGAGGTTATTTAAGGCTCAAGTAGAAAGGGTGGCTGGAACAGGAATAAGGGAGCTGTCAATCAGTTCAGACAGCACAAATCTGGCAAATTAAGCTCTAGGTCTACAGAAATCATCTACCCTGTAGTGCTTTGGGAATGTCTCCACAGATGACCAAACGGCTGCTCTAAAACAGCCCAGGAATCAATTTCCTTGTAAAAGGCTCCAGAATAAGAAATTGCTCTAGTATAATGGTCCATAACAGCCCAGGAATCAAAGGCTCCAGAATAAGAAATTGCTCTAGGATAATGGTCCATCACAGGAGAAGACAAGAACTTGCAATGATGTGAACAAAAAGAATGGACTTGAAAATCAAGTTAGCAACTGTTTGCATGGAAACAGGATTACCTAACTTTATTACAGGAATCTAGCAGCTGGTGGGTCTTATTAATGCCTTTTGTCTTGCTCAAATAGAATAATTTGTGTGTGCACACCCAAAGAGTGTAGAAGTCTTTCACCCTTGTTTTAAGAATTAAAGAAAGCAGGAATATTAACAGCCTGATTGAAAAACAACTCACTGAACACTTTAGGCATGAAGGACTGACCCTAACAGATACTCTATCCTTATTAAAATAAGGAAGGGACTTGTAGCTCAGCAACCTTTCTAGCCGAAGTGCGTGCCACTAACAGAATGGTTTTCAGAGTACATAACTTTAGAAATCCAGATTCCACTAGTTTGAAAGGTAGCCAAGTAAGCTTTTCCAAGTCAAAATTAAGGTTCCAAGTTGTGGGGATAGCCTTTCTGGTTGGGTTCAATGGACGGCACCCCCGAGAAACTGTTTTGCCTCAATTATAGAAAACAGGGAAGGATCGACAGGCATACGTGCAGAAATGACCAATAAGTCTGACAAAGCAGATAAGATTTGGATCCTCCCTGTTTGTTGATGTACCAGACTATGGACATATGATGTGTGAATACCAATCATCCTGGAGGGGAGTGTGTCTTGAAAGGGCTGCAATGCTAGGGGGACTGCTCTCATTTCCACAACACTGATATGCATCTTGGCCTCTTCTGTACCTTAGATTGTCTTTCCCATGTAGTGCTCCCCCCCCAGGTGGTAGGAGTTTGTGGGGGTGGGAGGTTGGCATAATGGTTAAGGCATTCACCTTGCAAACACAAGGTGCAGGGTTTGATTCTCACATGGGGTAACAGGCTAGGCTTAAAATGGCCCACAAGGGCAGTTAGCCTAGTACAAATCTATGAACATATGAACGTATGTGGCAGTAAGAACAAACAGACAACGTTCGGAAACTTCATTTCAGTGAAGCCACCAAAGATATCTTTTGCAAGTTTGTGTGATCTTGACTTTGGTGGTTAAAGGCTGCTGAAGAATGAACCACTGTACTGACAGGGTCCATTGCAGAATTCGCATGTGAAACCTGGCTGAAGGGACTATGGTGATACCTGCTGACATGGATTCCAAGGCTTGCAAAATTAGTCATACTGGAAGAGAAGAATACAGGATTACATTCCTGACCTGGGATCCAAGTATCTACATTTGAGGTGGAGAGAGAGGGTATCTGACTGTGTCCAGATGAGCACCTATGAACTCCAGACTCTGCATAGGTGTCACTTGTGATTTGCACTAATTGACTGTGATGGCTAGACGGAGACATAACTGGAGCAAGTAGTCCCTTGCCTGTAGGAGAAGATGCCTGGTTGGAGAAGTTAGGAGCCAGTCATCTAGGTAAGGCAACACTCGGAATCCCAGCAGTCTCAAGTGAGCTGCTATCATCAACATGCACTTGGTGAACACCCCGTCAATTGTGATGAGACCAAAGGGCAATGCTCTGACCTGATAGTGACAGGCTCCCAGCCGGAAGCACAGATATTTTTTTGGAGCGCCTGTTCATTTTGATGCAACAGTATGCTTCCTGAAGATCTATACAGCACATGGAATCATCCTTTCATAGCAGGGGCAGAAGTTGGGAATACACATAAGTTTAAGTTTTCTGTCTTGGGAGGTTATGAGAAAGAATATCAGGGTGGCGATAATCAGAAATAAGAGAGAATGTGCTTAAACTAGGCGGATTCTAGAGTTGTAGGCCAACAAGGGCAAGGGACTGAACAAAACATATCCCTTTAAAACCTCTGTTGAAATCATGTGGGTTGAGATGGTGATTTCAAAAGTACACAAGTGACATCAGTGTTAATTTGATATAGAACTGATGATGCGCAGAGAAGATGTAAAGGCACTTATCTGTTTTTACTTGTTTTGTTTTATCTGTTTTATTTTGATGTGAACTGTTATTAGAGCATATACTGCAGTCTACTGTGTAAGCTGGTTATTCTTTGTTTTGTGGATACACTACTTTTGTTTAACCAGCTGCATCCAAATTCCTGGTTTACTGCTAAATTTATATAGATGCTCAGGAATGGGCTCCACAGTATCACGTTCCTTCCATGCTTAGAGAGAAACAAAGTCTACAAGTTCATCAGCCAAGGTTGGTCACCCAAGACATAGCCGGGCCAAACCTGAAGGCCTCCAGGAACACCTGCTCCTCTTGGGAAGGGTTATCTGAAGACCAGCCACCTTTTTGTTTTAAGGGCTCAAGAATGACTCCAAATGAGATGTCTTTAGGTGGAGCTCTAGAGGACCTTTCCCCCTTCATCGAAATAGTGTCCTCAGTGAGAGATTCTTGACGGTAATCTAAGTGTATTCTTTAACACGTTCTTTTTTGAGCGACCTCACCAGCAGAATGGTCTGTTGAGGTATCAGAAGTGTTGTAGTCCTGAGGGACAGACTAGAGACTTGGATGGGCTGGTTGTCCCAGTGGAATGGAAGAATGAGGCTTCCAGCAAACACCCGAAGGTGGCAGACTGATCTGATCTGGGGGGGGGGGGGTAGGGATGTCCTTTCTCTAGGTAAAGAGAAGGCCCTCTCCACAATCTTGAAGGCAGAGCACATAGGTGAGACCAAGGCTGATGGTAGTGGAGCAGACATCTCCTGAACCACAAGCCAGTGTAACCCTGTAAGCACTCCACCCAAGGAAGGAACTGAACCAGAGTTGTTCAGAGCTGAGGCTCCGAGGAGTAGGGATGGCTCCAATAACTATGGAGTCAACTCTGGTCCTCCAGATCCAGCTCTGATGCTTTGACTCAAGAGTCCTCCAGCTCCGAAAGGATCAGAGATGGACAGTTCAGGGAAGTGACTGGAGTCCAAGAATAAACTGTCTTTAGATCCATTGAGGACACCCTGAGGGATCTTCGATCCAGGGGCTCCAAAACAGCAGGTCAGATCAGAGAAGGAGAAATCAAAGGGGAACTAGTGATGGGCAGGCTCATGGATCTGATAGAAATCGAAACCTGGATTATCCCTGTCTGGATCTAAGCTCGGAGGAACTTCATCATCCTATCCACTTCAGCCTCAAACTCCTGGAAGACCTGAGAGAAGAGGTCATGAATGGAGGTCTATAATGCTTGCGAGAAGATTCCTGCAAGAAAGGAGAAGGGAGTAGAGATGTTATTGGATGGGGGGATAAGCATAAAGGAGACCGGAGGGATAAGCGTAAAGTAGAGCATCCCTTCGTGACTCCCCAGTTTGGGGGGGGGGGGGAGAAATCAGGGCAAGCCAGCAAGTTCTTTTTCCTGATCCCCCCAGTGGGTGGGGAATCAGGGCAGACAACTTGCTGCCTTTTGTTGTTAAGGGGATATGTGAAAAGGTCACAACATGGTTAGCCCAACAGATGGAAAATAATCTCCTTCACATTGACATTGAGAGACCACTCATGAGGCATCAGAATGGACCCGCTTAACTTGTCTGCAATCACCTTGGATTTTCCCAGGATGTGTGTTCCTATTAGAAAGCAGTTGGAAGATCACCCATTGCCATACTTTCATAGCTTCTCATGATGTACCAGACTACTAACATGTTGTCTGTCTGAACTGCAAAAGTCCCAGGTGGGTGTGCATCTTGGAAGGCTTGCAGTGCGAGGACAGCTCATCTCCAGGACACTGATATGTATTCGGACTCTTTGGGGAACTGCATTCCTTGGACTGGCCTTCAAGAAGTCCCTCCCCACTCAAGCAGAAAGGGGTCAATTTTCACTGTGGCCTTGGGTTGAGGGCAAACAAAGGAACAGCCTTTGTGTACTCAAATGGTGTGATAATTCTTGCAAGCTTGAGTTATTTTGACTGGCCTGGACCACTGAATTGTGAGTTTCCATGAAACCTGGCTGGAGGTACAACAGTGACTGCCACTGCCATGGATCCCAAGGCATGGGGTATCAGATGTGGTGGAAGGGAAGAACTCTGAACAATCTTTTGACCAGGAATTGAACAGTTTGTATTCGAGAAAGAGGAAGAGAAGTTACTTGGATGATTGTATTGAAATGAGCACTGATGAAGTCCAAAGTTTGAGTTGGAGAGAGCTGAGATTTGTTGTAATTGAAAGATATTTCCAGACACAGCACAACTGGAGTAAACAGTCCCCTGCATGAATTAGCTGATGTCTGGTTGGAGCAGTCAGGAACCCATTGTCCAGGTATGGAAATACTCTATTTCAGTGTCAGCTGAGCTGCTTGGACTGCCATGCACATGTTGAACAACCTGGAGGCTGTGGTGAGACCAAAGGGCAGCACTCTGAACTGGTAATGAGAGTCTTCCAGCCAGAAGCATGCATATCTTCTGGATCTCATGTTCATTTTGATAGAATAGTATGCATCTTGAAGATCTATAGCGTACATCCAGTTATCCTTGTGCAGAAATGGCAAACTGGACTGAACAGTGGCCGTCCAAAACTGATTTTGTTTGCCTAGATCCAACATTGGTCTCAAATCACCTGTCTTCTCTGACACTAAAAAGAATCTCAAATTAGTTCCAGACTCTCTTCCTGGTCTGGGGGAGCCTCTTGAATTACTTTTTCTAGTAGCTTTTTTAGCTGTAGAGAAACCGCTTCTCTGTGACTGGGTAGAACCAACAGGGATTTTCTTGGAATTGATGGCAGGGGTTGAGAAAATGGTAGGATAACCTCTGGATATTATCCTTCGCACCCATTAATCTTTTGTGATATCTAGACAGTCTGGTGCAGGGATAGACTACCACAGATTGCCTCCAGAGACTGACAGTCGTCCCCCATTCAGGACTACTGAAAGGTTCTGTTTGAGAAAGAATCTCTCACATCCCTGATTATGCAGACCACCTCTGTCACAGGGGCGGCATCTTCCATTTGAATTCCCCCCTCTGCCCCTAGGGGAACTCTCCATGTGATTCTTGAAAATGACCCTGGGATTTCTTGAATCACATCTTTCTACCACCTTGCTAGTTTCTAAAAATAGACTGTTCAGGAGTAGAAAAATGTATGCTCACAGCAGACAGAGTTTTCCCTTCCAGTTCACAACTAGAGTGACTCTCTCACTTTGGGGGCAAACAATGAGATGCCATCAAAGGGTACACTGACAAAAGAAGATTTGACTGGTTCTGCAAAAATCACAAGTGCATCCAGGCATGTCTCCTAACTGAAATGTCTGAACTCGCCGCATGTGAGATCAGGAAGGACTGGAATTAGACTAAAGGGTGGCCAACTGTGAGGAAATGGTATTCCCTTCCTCAGAAGATATGGACCCAGAGAGAGAGAGATTTGGTAAGCTCCTTGATCAAATCTCTCTGAAGTTTGGTAAAATGTGCCAAGTAATTCAGTGACCCAAGAGCGAAGGTCAATGAAGCATAGACACGCTTCCCAAATCTGTCCAGTGCCCTTGACTCCCTGTTGGGGGGGGGTGGGTGGACAGAGAAACTCTTCTGCTAGTTATTTCCTTGTGGTCGCTGCAACAATGATGGCATCAAGAGGTACTCCTTTACTTAAGTGTGGACAGTCTTTAGGTGACAAGGATCTTGCCTGGTCTCTTGGGTATTGGCTCAACTTTGTCTGGTTCCTTCCACGTCTGCAGAGAAACCAATTCTGTGAGCTCATCAGCGGGCAGAGTCACCCAGGAGGTAGATGGACCAGACTCAAAAGCCTCCAGGAAAATTCCTCTTGGGAAGGGTTATTGGGACACCAACCACCTCTTTACTTAAGGAGTTCTAAGATGTCTCTTGGAGACATCAGGTGGGGATCTGGGGGATCCTTCCCCCTCATCAAAATCAATGTCTTCAGTCACAGACTCTTGTGGAGAGTCTAAGTGCCTCTTTTTTGCACTCTCTCTTCTGACAGACCTCCTCAGTGGGATGCTCCAGGGAAGTATCTGAAGAGACAAAGATAACCTGTTGGGTGGACTGGAGGCTGGTTCGGGCTGGCTGTCCTGATGGAATGGATGAATGAGGCTCTGGATGCAAAAAACAAAGGAGATAAAGATATCTGATCCAAGCAGGACAGGGCGGTCTGGTCTCTAGGCATACAGAATACTCTCTCCACTACCCCATAGACAGAACTCCTGAGGAAATAGAAACTGATAGATCAGAAAAAAGACGCTCATGGATCGTCGGCTCCTGCCATCCTGCAGGCAACCCACCCAAGGACGGAGTCATGGCTGAGCCAACACCAATGCACTGAGGGGAAGAGACGGCTCCAACAATTTCAGAGTAGACTCCAACACCCCAGAGCCGGCGCTGATACTCTGGCTCTGAGGTACTCAGCGCCAGACCACATAGAGAAATGATCAGAGTAGAAGATGCCAAGATTTTTGGATGCAAAGATGATTACCCGAAGGCTTTTGGATCCAGTGGGTCTGAAACTGAAGCAATGATCAGAGAAGGAAGTATGATAGGTCATGTGCCTCTATGCAGGCTCTCTGGCCTGGGGTCTGAGCCGAGAGGATCCTCATTTGAATTTGTGTCCTGAGGAATTTCATCATCCTATCCACATCTGCTTTGGATAAACTCCTAGAATATCGAAGACCAGAAGCAGTTGAAGAGGGTCTCAAATGTCATCTAGGAGACTATTCGAGGAATGGAGAAGAAAACCTGCATGTGATAGGCTCTGAGAGCAAAGTGAAAAAATAGATACGTGGGGATTTTTTTTTGAGTCTCAGCCTCAGATACAAAACTGTTTGATCCGATTTTTTCAAAAGTTTAACCAGTGGCTCCAAAGATGGAGCCGAAGTAGATGCCAAATTAGAAGGGGCATCCAGGGATCTCTTGCTAGACTCCTTTGCAAAAGTATTACCTTTTTTGTCCTGTTTCATGGGGGGGGGTGAGCTTCAGCAACCGTAGAGGAATGTTTAAAAGGGATGAGACCCCTAAGTATCAATTTGTTCTTTATATCTATCAAAGTACAGGGGTTAAAAACCCTTGCAGGTCTCACAATCAAAATCCAAATGTTTAAGACCTAAACAATATACACATTCTGTGTGGGCATCCAAACTGGGCATTTTGTTTCCACACATTTCTTGAAGCCTATTTGTCTGACATCTTTAAAAAAATCAAGTAGCAGAAAAAAGGTAAAGATAGAAAGGAATTTTTTTGTTTTTACAATCAGAAAAGGGAAGGGGAAAGAAAGAAGAGAAAAGAATTAGTAATGATGGCAATTAGAAGTACTAAGAAGAAACAAGCAAAGAGGAGAAAGGACTACCAGCAATGGTAATAAAAGATCCTTACAGAGTACAAGAAGGGTAAAAGGCAGGAAGAAGTGACTAACAATGAAAAGTTAAAGTAAAGAAAGTTTAAGTTAAACTTACTGAAAAAATGTAGATAATCATAAAAGGTTTACCCAAAGCTCGAGAATTCAGAATCTACGTCTTTTCGCAATGGTGGAAAACAACAACGGAGGTAAGGTTGATGGGGCTTTATGGGTAAAGACGGGAATATGAGAGTTAAAGTACTCTACGATCTTGAAAAATAAGAAGTTATGTACTCAACATAACGTTCCATCTGAGTAGGTAAACTTCATTTGTCAGCAACCTATGGGTCTTCGGATCCGAGCCGGCAGTTTCCAACAGCATAGACCCGAGCTCCAAGCTCCTCCCCCTACCCATAATCCCCTGCCAACCCTACCTGACCTCAGACTGAGTTTGCCCACAGCTAGATAAGTATACAAAAAAAATCACCCGCAAAACTAGCTACATACCCCTTGCCATAAGGAAGGTAACATCTCAAACATCCGAAGGTCAGGGGGACGGAGGGGGGGGGGGTTGGTTGCTGACAAATTAAGTTTACCTACTCAGATGGAACGTTATGGTGAGTACATAACTTCTTAATCTGAAGTAGTTAACTTCATTTGTGCATCAACCTATGGGACAGAGTCCCCAGCTACCAAAATCTTGGGCGGTCCTCAAGGAAGGATATTCCGGAGCACTGCAGAGCCAAAGGATGCTCTCCCTCTGGAGACAATATCCAGCTTGTAGTGATTAATGAAGATATGAGACTAAGCCCATGTTGCTGCTGAGCAGATATCATCCAACGAGAGTCTAGAACGAAAGGCCGCCGAGGTAGAGACAGACCGGGTAGAGTGGGCATGAACTCCTAGAGGTGCGGGCCGACCAGTACTTTCATATGCCAACAGAATACACTGAGAAATCCATCTGGACAGTGTGACTTTGGAAACAGCCTTCCCTAAGTTAAATTTGGCAAAGGAAATGAACAGCTGATCTGATTGCCTATGACCAGCTGTTCTGTGTAAATAAAAGCGCAGTTGTCTGTGCAGATCCAACAGATGTAACTTATATTCCCCTTTGTTTTGGTAGTTGGGAAAAAAAACTGGTAGGTTAATGGAATGATTAATATTCGATTCAGATGCAATTTTTGGAAGAAAGGAGGGATTGGTCCTCAGGTAGACTCTGTCTTTGTGGAAGGACAAATAAGGTGGTTTTGCATAAAGGGCTTGAATTTCGGAAACCCTTCGAGCTGCGGTGATAGCTACAAGAAAGGCAGTTTTCCATGATAAGAATTTTAGGTCTACTGAAGCTGCAGGTTCAAAGGGAGGGGCTGTAAGTGCCTGCAATACCAAAGTTAAGTCCCAAGGAGGGACTGCTTCCCTCACCGGGGGGTCTGAGTAAGAAGATACCCTTCAGAAAGGCCTTGCATAACTTGGAGGAGATCAACAGTCCAAGGTCGCTTCCTACGTGATAGTGAGAGATAGCCGCCAACTGAACCTTGACTGTAGAGAAGCTGGCGCCCTGATCAAACAGTCCTAATAGGAAATCTAACACTGCAGGCAACGGAGCTGTGAAAGGATGTAGATCTCTGTGCTCTGCCCAAATAGAAAAACGTTTCCATTTGCTATCTTAGACCTTTCTGGTGGATGGCTTATGCGCCGCCACCAGAATAGCTTTGACCTGGGAAGAGATACCGGGAGCCCTAGCTAACCTTGGAACTGGATCAACCAAGCCGTGAGCTTGAGGCTGTCCAGATTCAGGGTCAGAAGATCCAATGGATGGGGTATGACATCTGGAATGGGATCCAGAATCCAAGGAGGATTCACTAGGTGAGACCAAAGATACGGGAACAAAGCCTGGCGAGGCCAGAATGGGGCAATGAGGATTATCTTGTTCTGCAACTGACTGGCTTTCTGAAGAAACTTCAACATCAGCGGAAGAGAAGGATAAGCATAAAGGAGACCGGGGGGGGAGCAAGCATGCACCAGTGCGTCTCATGGGGATTCCCCGGGTGGGGGAATTAGAGCGATGTAGTCATTGCATTTCGCATTTGAAGGAGAGGTGAAAAGATCGCAACAAGGTTGACCCCAAGTGGAGAATATCTGCTTTGCTACTTTTGGGTTCAGAGACCACTCGTACAGTGAGAGGATGGTGCGGCTCAACTTGTCTGCTAAAATGTTGGACTGTCTCGGAATGTGCGTCGCTATGAGAAAGCAGTTGGTGGAAATCGCCCATTCCCATACTCTCATGGCCTCTCGACAAAGGGGATAAGACCTGGTTCCTCCCGGTTTGTTGATGTACCAGACTACTGCCATGTTGTCCGTCTGGATTGCAATCGTTCCTACAGGAAGAAGGCTCTGTAGTGCTTGCAACGCCAAAAGCACTGCCCTCATCTCTAGGACATTTATATGCAGAGAGGTCTCTGTGCTGTTCCACATGCCTTGGATTGTCCTGCCCGCACAATGCCCCCCCCCCCCCACGCGAGGCAAGAGGCGTCCGTGGTCACCGTGGTTAGGGGAGGGGACATAGAAAAGGGGCGCCCCTTCTGGAGGTCCGGGGATTGGAGCCACCATAAGAGGGCCTCCTCGCAAACCCTGCTGAGGGGAATAGAGTGGTACAGAGGGAATTGCAGAAAAAAGACCACTGAACTTGGGAGAGTCCATTGCAGGACTCTCATGTTCAGACGCGCCCTCGGCAATAGGTTGATGGTGGCCGCCATCAAACCCAAAGCCCTCAGGACCAATTCCGCCGGGGGTGCCTGGGGTAGGAGGATGGCCCGCACACGGAGTCTTAAGGTCCGCACTCTGTCTGGAGTTAAGAGGGCTAGACGCCTGTTTGTGTCCAACCTTGCTCCGATGAAATCTATGGTTTGAGTTGGAGAAAGGGAAGATTTCTCTATGTTGATAGTAATCCCTAGCCGGGCCACTAGGTGAAGAAAGGAGTTTCTGGCTGTGCAGAGTAGATGCCTTGTCGGGGCGGTCAGGAGCCAGTCGTCTAGGTATGAGAAAACCTGAATGCCCTGCAGTCGCAGGTGGGCCGCTATCACCGACAGAACCTTGATGAACACCCTGGGGGCTGGGGTGAGACCAAAGGGAAGGGCTCTGAATTGGTAATGGCTAGCTCCTAGCCGGAAGCGGAGAAACCTCCTGGATCGCCTGTCCATCAGAATGTGGTAGTACGCATCCTTGATGTCTATAGAGCATATCCAGTCATTCTCCCGCAGGAGGGGGAGAATGGATTGAAGAGTGACCATCCGGAATTTTTCCTTGGTTACTGACAGGTTCAAGAGGGAAAGGTCGAGGATTGGTCTGAAGTCTCCCATCTTTTTTGGCACCAAGAAGAACCTGGAGTAAAAGCCTGATCCGTACTGGTCTGGGGGGGGGGGGATGTGCTGGATGGCTCTTTTTTCTAGCAGCCGCTGAATTTCCGCAGCTGCAGACTCCCTCTGCTCGGGTGAGACGTCGGGGAGGTGTCTGGGATTGCGAGGGAAATGGGAGAAAGGGATCTGGTAACCTCTGGATATGATGCGAAGCACCCAGCGGTCGGTCGTGATGGACTCCCAAGCTGCTAGGTGCTTCGGGAAGCGCCCCCGACTGCCTCCAGAGTGGAGCAGTCGGGTAACCCTTCAGGGCTGTTGCGTGGGCTGGTCAGAGAATGGTTCTCTGGACCCAAAGTTCCTCGGGCCCCCTCTGCCTCTAGGGCGGCGTCCACCCTGTCCTCCTCTGCCATGGAAGGACTGGGAATCCAGAGCAAAATGGGGCTGTTGCAACTTCCAGAAACACATCTTTTTCTGTTCCTTTTGGTTCTTGGAAACGGACCTCTGGGGAGCAGAGAAACAGACTCAGACAGACAACGTCTTCCCATCCTTCTCGCTCTGGACCAATGTATCGCGTACGGTTTTGCCAAAAAGGGCAGAACCATCGAAAGGGGCATTAGCTAAAGACGCCTTAAAGGGTTCTGCAAAATCACAGTGGCGGAGCCAGGCCTGTCGCCTCATAACTACGCCTGCTCCGCTAGCTCTAGCGGCCCCTTCCGTGGCATGGAACAGTAGCCGCATAGAGGTGTTCGAGATAGACCTAAGAGTGGCCATTCGGGAAGAGTACAACTGTTTGTCCTCCGCCAACATGGACTCCAGTGGTGACGCGGCGTACTCTTTTATAAGGTCTCGCTGCAGTCGTATGACATGTGCCATGTAGTTCAGTGACCTCACTGAGAAGGTAGCTTAACTAAAAAAACAGCTTCCCTAATCGATCCATCTACAGAGACTCCTTGTCTGGAGGATGGACCGAGGGACTCTCCTGGGCTAATTCCCTTTTAGTGGCCGCCGCCACCAACATGGCATCTACAGGGGTTCCCTTACTCCAGTGGGATTTGTCGAAGGGTGGGCTAAGTATTTTGTCAGGTCTTTTTGGGACTGGCTCCACAGTGTTCGACTCCTTCCACGCCCTGGTAGTGATCAGATCTACCAGGGGGTCAGCTGGAGGGGACACCCAAGAGGTAGACGGGCCTGCTTCAAACGCCTCCAGGAACACAGATTCGTCCAAGGTAGGCTTTGGGGCAGACCACCCCCCCTAATCCTGAGCATCTCCATGATGTCTCCAAATGAGACTTCCTCGGGGGGGGGGGGGTAATCTTGGGGAACCTTCCCCTTCCTCCAAATCTGTGTCCTTGGTCAAGGACTCAGGGGAGTTCAAATGCCTCCTCTTGCACTTCGCTTGTGAGGAATCTCCTCGGGGGGGCTGTCCGAGGAGACCTCACTAGCAACGTCATGTTCCAACGGAACGACCTGGGACATTTGAGGAGGCTGTCCCTGGGACTGGCTGATGGAAGTCGGACCCATCTGAGATGGGGTGCAGGGTGGAGCCGTAGCCAAGGCCGGGGGTCTGGAATCCCTCGACAGAACCCTCTCCACTACATCGAATGCCGAAGGAGAGCCACTCTCTCTCAGATCCGAGAGCAGACCCTCCCTCGGATCAGACGGGTGGATCGGGGCCGGATCTGAAGGTCCAGTATGCTCTGACCTGGGCGGAGCCGAAGGCACACTGAGACCCTCGGATCCGAAGCTCAGCTCTCGGCTCCAAGAGTTTGGATCCGAAGAAAAGGGATCCGACAGACTCTAGGGCATTGTTGGTGCCGAAGTACCAGATACTGTCAGCACCGACACCCCCCCGGCGCCGACGCTACCCGGCTCCAAAAACTCCGAACCTGGGATTGGTTCGGAGAAGGAGCAATTGGGGTAAAAAAAGATGTCGAGCTCCCCCCCTGGAGGAGGGGGGGGGCAGGAGCACTCCCATCTGCAGCTGGGCCTGGAGGAATCTTCTCATCATCCGGTCCAAGTCTGCATCCGTCAGGCTTAGGGTGGATCTGGATGAGGCCACTGAGGTGGGACGGGAGTGCCGCCTCGGTGACCTCGACGGGGGCCGGGCCTCCTCTGGTCCCAGTGAAAAAGGAGGAGACCGGAGCCGAGGGGTGGAAGGCTCGGATGTCCTGGAGGGAGAAGACCGCTTAGCCGGCGGGACCGATGAAGAGGCCTCGCTCCCGCCACTTGTGGTGCTTCTCCTTCCGCTTCTCTTTCCTGGACTCCCTATCCTCCTGGCCCGAAGCGGGAGGGTGAGTCCCGGCCAGTGGAAGGGAGACAGGAGTGGCAGTAGCCGCAGCAGGAGCCACCGTGGGACCGGAGGCCAAAGCAGAGTCCGGGGGCAGCAGTCCCGCCAGAACCAGCTTAGTCCTCCGGTCCTTAAGTGCCCTGGGGTTGAACGCCGCACATATGGAGCAACCTGACAGGTGTCCAACCCAAGGCACAACACGCACCAGTGTGGCCATCCGCCGGGGACAGCTTATGGCCACACTCGGTACACTTGGAAAAAACAAACATACTGAAAGGGAAAACACACACGCTAGGCCATAACACACAGCACACTCCCTAACACACTAATGAGGGTGGGGAAGGAAAACTGTGAGGAAGATTAACAGGTAAAGGGAAAGGGACCTGTACACAACACAGGCACACTAAATTTACACAAAAAAAAGAGAGATAAAAAGGATAACATTTTCTCATAAAAAGATGCTAAGCCTGGAATTCAGTGATCGAGCTGCTGGATGAAACAGCGGCAAACTAGATCTGGGGTCAGGTAGGGTTGTCGGGGGATTATGGGTAGGGGGAGGAGCTTGGAGCTCGTATCTATGCTGTTGGAAACTGCCGGCTCAGATCCGATATGGATCCGAAGACCCATAGGTTGATGCACAAATGAAGTTAACTACTTCAGATGTCACAATGTCAGATCAGAGGATCAGGTTCAATCCCAACTGCTGTGGGATGAATTAATGACATCGTCAATTAAAAAATTAAACCAATTGCAATTTAAGTACTGAACGCTGAAATGCAGGTAAAAGAACAAGAAGTTGGTTTCTTTAGAAAATGGAAGGAGCACATTGCACAGAAATAAATGGATTTTGCAGGAAGAATACATGTAGAATAATGCTAGAGAAGTATGGTAAGACATGAATTGAGCAATGCTGGAGTAAGTTGTTAAAGAAAGAAAATGTGATGTATAGTGCACAGATATGACAAATGTTCATTTGCTTAGTTTTCTTTTCTTTCAAAATGTGTCTGTGTCTTAAGTGATGACTTAAAAAAATATGTTTGAAAAATAGACAACTTTAACCAACAATGAATAAGTTAGCAAGCAAAAAAGGTATCCACTAGTTAATCTTATAACAAAAGAAAAAAATTCCAAAGAGAAACTTGGATGGTGAAACCCTTTTCATTGTTCCAAAGGAAAATAGTTGACTCAGAAAAAAAAAGCAAAGGAGCCGAATAGAAGAACCAGGAGTACTTTGGATTTGAACCACAGATTGGTGGTAGAAAAAGGAGATGATCAGGAAGACCAGAAACATTGTGAAATTAGTAATGGCCTAGAATATTTCTTAAATGACCTGTTACTAATGCAGAGGGGTTTTTGTTTGTGTCTTTTGGCTTTTCCTGGTTAGAGGTTGCCACAGTGGAACTCCGGTCCGCTAATGATTGGCAGTAGTTTTAAGTGCTGGCTTGCCGAGCCTAATGCACAACCTTCAACGAAGGAATGCCCATTTATGCATGTCACCACACAGAAGATGCTCTAACAGAGAATCGAACTGGCAAAGTCTAACTGTGAGGTAACAACGCTACCGCAGCACCACCACCGCAGTCCAATAAAACATCACCAGAATATTTTTCTCATTTGCAACATCTCAAAGCAAGCTTGCAACAGACAGGGGCAACTAATGTGATGATTGGTTCAGTAACTGGGATTCCAGGCCTAAAATGAACACCTGCTTTTCATAAAAGGCATATCTCTTTATATGTTGATAAGACACAATGATACACACCCACACAAACGGGCACACAATAGCCAGAAACAGTTGCTTGGGAGAGATCCTCGTCAGCTGTTCAGGGGATACAAAAGTGAGAGAAGTGAAACAAATGCATGTGTATTGCAATGACATACATTCTTCTGTTCAAGTCAAACTATACCTTAACTGTAAGCATGACACATACAAACTAGCTTACCTTCCCGTGACCAGAATGCCATCTTTATGAGGGTTGCTCTGAATGCTGCACACACCCATGGTATGCCTAAAACAAGGCAAACAGTCACTTCAGATACAGAAATGGCAATTATGATTAAAGGCAAACATTTTTTTCTCCATTTCACAGCATCAATGTAAATGACTAACAATTAAAACAGCAAGACTTCCATCCAATAAGTGTAACATATACTCTTCCTTTATTTTGAGAAATTTAGGAAAAACACCGGTAGTTCAATCAACTGGTTTAGTTATTGTCAAACTACTTTAGGATGGAAAGAAGGATTAGTACGAACAGAAACTCTGTCCTTATGAAACACCAAATAAGGAGGATTAGCAGATAAGGCCTGCAGTTCAGATATTCTCCTTGCTGAAGTAATAGCCACCAGAAAAAATGGTTTTCCATGACAAAAATTTTAAATCACAATTTGCTAATGGTGCAAAAGGGGAATGGATGATATGGGACAGTACAAAATTTAAATCCCAGGTAGGAGATGGAGTTTTATCAGGTGGTCTTAAGTTCAAGGTTCCCTTCAAAAACGCGTTACAAAGCTTATGTGACATAACTGGAGAGCCATTTTCCCATAGATGAAAATTAGAAATAGCGGCCAACTGAACCCTTTAGTTGCTGCTGCAGCACCTTTATTAAAAAGCTTCACCAAAAAATCCAAAAATAAAATGAAGGGAAGCAATAAAAGGAACATTATTTTCTGTAGCCCACACAGCGAACCTTTTCCATTTACTTCTATAAAGTTTATATGTGGAGATCCTATGTGAAAAAAAGTAAAATATGTATAGTTGGGGATGAAAGAAGGGGATTGCCTGGCTATCACTGGAATTGGAGCAGCCATGCAGTCAGTTTGAGATTCTGTAAATCAGGATGAACCATTTTCTGCGGGTGCAAGAGTTCTGGAACTGGGTCCAGAATCCATAGTTCTTCCAGAAGAGGAGGCCACAAAAAAGGAAACCAAATCTGACAGGGGCAATGAAAATTTTTCTCTTCAACAAGCTTGCTTTCTGTAAGAATTTGAGAATCAGGGGTGTTGGAGGTAAGAATTCCTGGGGGCCAATTGTGAACAAGTGCATCTCTTGGGGTCTCCCCCTCAACAGGGATTAGGGCAAAGTAGCTCCTGCCTTTGTTGCTTAATGGAGAGGCAAACAGGTCGCAGCAAGGCTGGCCCCATTTCTGGGAATATTCTTTCCACAATTTCCTGTTTGAAAGACCACTCATGAGGCATTAAAACTGCCCTGCTGAGCTTGTCCGCTATGATGTTGAATTTCCCTGGAATGTGCACTATCAGAAAGCAGTTAGAAGATATTGCCCATTGTCAAACTCAGAGGGCTTCCTAACAAAGAGGGTAAAGATCTGGTTCCTCCTTGTTTGTTGATGTACCTGACATGTTGCTGACTGGACTGCTATTGTTCCCAGAGGGAGAGAGTCTTTGAAGGCTTGCAACGCTAGAAGCACTGCTCTCATCTCTAGAACATTTATGTGCAGATGGGCCTCGCAAGGGAGCCAAGTGCCTTGGCCTGTCCTTCCCAGATGCCACCCCATCCTATCTGGAAGGCATCCATGGTCACTGTGACTTGGGGTTGACTGGGTATAAATGAATGACCTAGATTGACTTGATCAGAATTGATCCACCACTGAAGATCCTTTTTTATGAATCTGTAATAAAGATCTTTTGAGACACTGGAAGTTCTAGATAGGACCACTGGGGTCGACAACAACCAGTGCAGTATCCTCATGTGTAGGCAGGCTAGAGGCACTAACACTATTGAAGCCGCCAATATTCCCAAGACCTGTAATAAAAGTTTTGCCATCGCTCTTTTCTTGTGAATCAATATTTTCACCTGATTGCGCAAAGATATTATTCTATTGGAGCGAAGAGTTGCTATCATTTGTCTTGTATGTAGATGAGCCCCTATGAAAACCAAATCTTGGTAAGGTTATAGAGCTGATTTTTCAAAATTTATTGTGATTCATAGATGTGAGTAGAGCTGTTGGGTTATTTCTCTTGCCTGTATAAATTGATGCCTGATTGTACCGGTTAAGAGCCAGTCATCTAAGTATGGAAACACTCAGAATCCTAGGCACCTCAAGTGAGCTGCAACCACTGCCATGCATTTGGTGAGCACTCTGGAGGCAGCAGTGATATCAAAGGGCAGAGCTCTAAACTGATAATGAATGGCTCCCAGCCGGAAGCACATGTCTTCTGGAGCATCTGTTCATTTCTGTATGGTAGTAAGCATCCTGAAGATCTACGGAGCACATCCACTTGTCTTTCTCAGAAAAGGCAGAATAGACTAAAGTGACCATTCGAAACTTGCTCTATTTGATAGATTTGTTTAGGTTGCTGAGATCTAGAATGGCTCTCCAGTCCCAGTTTTCTTTGGGACTAAAAAGAATCTTGAGTAAGTTCTGAATCCTTGTTGGTCTAAGGGGACTTCTTGGATGGCTCTTATCTAGCAATTTTTTAATTTCTTTGATTGCTTCGTCCCTTTGATTGGGTGCCACATCTGGGATTTTTTTGTTTTGGGGAAGGGAATGGGCAAAGGGGATGACAAACTCTGGATATTATTTGCTGCCCCCATTTGTCATTTGTAATCTCTTGCCAAGCCAGTGAAGGCAGCTGACCCCTGATTGCTTCCAGAGGAGAGCAATCAGGCCTCTGTTCAGGAAAGCTAAAAGGGCTGGGCCAAAGAATCTCTGGAGCCTGATTTTGCAGGCCTCCCCTGCCACAAGGGTGATGTCTTCCAGTATTGTTCCCTCCTCTGCCTCTGGGAACTTTCACCATGCGTGTCCAGAAAAGACCTTTCAGATTTTTGGAACCACATCTTTCCACTACTTTTCTGACTTTTGGGATAAGGTCTGGTCGGAGTAGAAAAATGGACTCCTACGGCAGACAAGATCTTACCTTCTTATTCATACTTGATGCGCGTATCTTTGACTTTGGGCCCAAAAGTTGATGAGTCATCAAAAAAAGGCATTGACAAAGGAAAACTTGAAAGGTTTTGTGAAATCGCAAAGCCGCATCCAGGCCTGCATCGTAATGGAGACACCTGAACCTGTAGCTCTACTTGCTCCATTTACTGCATACAAAACCAGTCTCATGGAGGAGTTAACAAATGAATTAAGGGTGGTGAGCCAAGAGTCTGCTTTGTCCGTGACCTGCTCAGTCACATCGTCTTGCAGGGTTATCTTAGTTTTTTTAGTAGATCCCTCTGAAGTCTCATAAAATGGGTAAGATAATTCAACAAGCAAAGAGCAAAGCCTGCTGAAGAGAAGATGCACTTCCTGTACCTATCCATCATCAGAGTCCTTATTAGGAGGATGGATAGTCAAAATGGTCTCAGAAAGCCCCTTTTTGGTGGCCATCACCACAACCTTGGTGTCTACAGCTATTCCTTTTGAAAGAAAATTTTTGTTAGTAGGTGACATGATGTACTTATCTGGCCTCCTAGGAATAGGATCTATGGTATCTGGGGTCTCCCAAGCCTTCCGAGAGATTAAGTCAATAAGCTCATCGGAAGGAGGGGTCAACCAGGAGGTGGAAGGGGGGACCCAAAAGCCTTCAGGTATACCGATTCCTCCACCAAAGAGGTGTTGGACTGCCAGGCACCTCTCTGTTTAAGGATTTTCAAGAAGTCTCCAAATGAGACATCTTCAGGAGGTGACCATGGGGATCCTTCGGCTTCCTCAACATCAGTATCTGAAGTAAAGAACTCCTTCAGAGAGTCCAGATGTTTCCTCTTACAGGTCCTCTTCCAAGGGACTTCCTCAGTGGGATAATCTGGGGAAGTTGCAGAAGGGGGGGGGTTCCCCTGAGGAATGTCTTGGAGCTCTGCTGTCCCTGTGGATGGGGTGAAATAGAGGCTGAAGGCACCGGCAGGGAAGGCGGAGGAAGACCCTGAGAGGACAGAGTCTGGGAACCAGTCAAAACTCTCCTCATAGCCTCAAAGACTCCCTGCCCCTGATCCAAGGAATTTCTCGGCACAGACAAAAAAAATAGTCAGCGCCAGAGGCCTCTCCAGACTCTAAGACAAGAAGTCAGAGGCCAAGTTAAGAGCAGACATTCCGAGCAGTAGGGTCCAATCCAAAGAAAAAGTGGTTAGATCTCTGTCCTCGGGGCTGACCAGAAAACTACAGCTCCTAGAGTCCTCCCACTCCAGCAAAGCACAGGAACTCGGAACAGATGACAGTGGATGTCTCTGATCCAGACATCAGAATCTTCCAGCTTCGAACTCAAAGGTTGGGTCAGAGGAAGAGAAGCCACCGGGGTGGACTCTTGATGGCTCTGAAGCTGTAGGGCTCTGATCCAATAACAACTTGGCCAGTGCCTTAAGTAACTTCTGTACAACCCCATCCACATCATCACAGAGACTACTAGTAGATCGGGTAGATAGGGCTGGAGACCTAGATCTTGCCAAAATAGGGGAAGGCAGTCTGGAAGAAACAGGTTTAATGGAAGGAGACTTTTTCTTGGATCCAAGTCAGAGCAGAGGTCGCTGGAGCGGAGACTACTAAACACTCCACTGAACCTTCGGATCCAATACTCTTCTGCTCCAAAGCACTTAATGGAGCAGAAAATTTAGCCTTTTCTGGAGCTGGCTCCAGAGAAACCTTTGGAGCTGAAGGAGGAGTCTTTTTTGGTCTATCAGAAGATGATGAAAATGAAGATTTAGCAGACTCGTGGACCAAAATGGCTTCAGAAAAAGGGCTTTTTAATAAATCCTTTATAACATCAACTTATTCTCTCCTTCTCTAACAAAACATGGTGGTTAAAGCCATGACAAATACTGCAAGACTCTTAGGAGGTGTAAAGGGCCTAGACAATACACACAGTGTGTGTGTCACTGAAAGGCATTTTCTTTTACCACACTCCCACTCCTCACACTTTTTAAACCCCAAGGGTTTTCCAGGTTTTTGAGACATTTTAACAACAAACAAAGAACAGGATAAGCAATGCAGTAACGCTACTAACTACAAAAACGTCCAGCAGAAAAACCAACAATGACAATCATAGTGATTTTACTATTGACAAACTAAAAAGATATCAAATATAAAGAAAAATATATACTATTTATATATATGTGTGTGTGTGTATGTATATATATGTGTATATATATATATATATGTGTATATATATATATATATATATATATATATATATATATATATATATATATATATATATTTTTTTTTTTTTAAATAAACAAGACAGAAATCCTATTTTAAACAGTGGACTACAGACTGACAGGAGAGGAAAGGGGGGAAGAAGGAAGTGAATTTAGTTCTTTCTACTTACTAATAAAAAAATTCAGTGGATATGATGGAAAAAATGGATAAGAATATACCCAGAAAAGTCAGAAAAAGAACCAGATGTTTGATTAATATAAATATAAAAGAAATACATAAAAGTTCAACTTAGCCTGCAGCTCAGTGAAATTACTGTTTTTCGCAAAGCAGCAAATGGGATCTGGGGTAATGGAAAGGTGCGTTCTGGGAAGGGAATGGTGCCCAAGAGCTTGGTAGAGGACCACGAGCTGTTCTATAAGGCCAAGACGGATTGCAGGGAAATATAAAGGTGAGACTGACATCATCACATCATAAGTTTCCTTCTTTATAACAACTTGCATTTTAGTACATTACATAAATTGTTCAGTCCCTGCTTTCATTTAAACCTCACTGGTCCTCCTAAACATTACTCTGGGTGTATTCTTCCCACACATTCAATTTCTTTATTTGGTCCTTCTCTTTTCCAGTTCTTCTCTCTCTTTTACAATATTCAGTACTTCAAATACAGTTGGTTTATATTTCAATTTCCATTTTCTAGTAATTGCTTTTTTGGCAGCCAGTGGAATTAAATTTAAGACCTTACTATGTCTATGTAATTCAGAGTCTGTGTCCCAGTTTAGAATAATTATTTCCTTAATTATAGCCATTTGCTCCCCCAATATATGAAACACACGAGTATTCTGTAGGGATCTGCTAGCTCATTATACTCCCCAAAACATGTTCCTAATTTCCTATTTCTTCCCCATCACAACTTCATCTGTTATCTACCAGAGGAAAAATTATTTTGAAGTCTGCTTGGGGTTTACAAATACCTATACCTTCTGGACTCTGATGCGTACTTGAGAGTCACATATGCCCTTTGTTTGTTCACTGGTACGTTGCTTTTCCAGTCTCTTTCAAAGCACTTCTAACCTCCTGATTGATTATGTTATCATGATGCAATATTTTATACGCCTACTAATTATCCCTTTAACAGCAGCATCTGTTCTAGACTGAAAAAAACAAAAAACTCTACCAGACCAAGTATAACTTAGTACATCAATCCCTGGTAGGGAAGGCAGTCTTTAACCTGCAGCCCAAAATTTTTCTTGGCCTCATCCCACTCTTGTTACCTTTCCCTCTTTAGTTATTTGCTCTCTCAATGGCTTGGTTCCTTTACCAGTTTTCTCCAGTAAACTACAGCCCTTCTTTCCTATTTTCTGTACCTGTACTTGCAGTCATCCCTACTAGAAAAATCTCCTTTCTCCAGTACCATGTTAGCTTAGCTCTTACAATCTTATATTCATGAAGTCTCAGAAAGTAATCTGTATGGCTATTATGCTCCTTAAGGATCTACATAGAAAATCCAACTTCCTTCCCATTTCATCAAAGCTACTACTTATTGAGACTTCCAAGATTGCTGCACACTGAGTAGCAGCTTGGTTTCAGCTCTCCCAGCATGAAAACAAACTCAGAATGGACTGCAAAGTGAACTTGTCTTTTTGGGTAAATTTCAGTAACTGACTGGTAAGTGCACTGCCTTGATGCCACTTGGGGGGAAATTCAGAGAACATCAAAGAGAATCAATCACAAACGGTATGGAGAAAGCACTCAGTGGAAAGAATTCTGCAGCTGATCAGCAAAAAGTAGTGCAAGCCCCAGCTTTGGCACAAGACATGACTTCAAGTAACCTAGAGGAAAAAATAAGTCAAATGTACTGAGAGCTGATTAAAATAAACAAAACACTTTAGGAGTTTATCAACTCAAATAACAAAAGGCTGGAAAATGGAAGAAGCTTTAAACAGATATTCAGAATGATAAAACTGCAAAAATCACAGGTCAAAATGGAGAAAAGGCTGGCTGACTGAGACTGGTCAAGAGGAGGTGCTTCAAAAAATAAAATAATTAGAGGACAGAGCACGGAGGGAAAACCTGAGATTTTCTGCTGGACCAGAGAATCTGGAAAGAACAGATTATTAATTTTATAAAAGCACAAATAAGCAAATGGACTATTATACCATAGTAAGAGTTGTTAACTGAAAGAGCGCATCATGTGTATGCTTCAAACCTGGCCATGAGAAAGCAACCCAGACCTTTAATAGTAAAAGGTTCAATCCTACCAGCAATAAGAGCTGAATCTGATAAAACTGTGGCAGAAGGACAAAGTACTAAGTGGGACACAGTAGAGTGTATTTGGAAAATGATCACTCACTGTACACCAAGAAGAGCAGCAGTACAATTTTCCACTGATAGGAGAATGTTGAGAAGCAGGTGCGAGATTCAAGCTGCCGTATCCAGATATTTTCAGAATATTCACTCCTGGAGGGTCAAAATCTTTGATGCAGAACATGCCAAGGAGGAAATACAAAAGTTTCTCTAACAAAAAAGTGAGCTATGAAACAGAAGGAGATTCAGCTTCTTGTTCTTCTGGTAAAGCCCAAAAAGAGGCTGTGCCAATGAAACCTTTTCCAATATTTCAGAGGAAAATGCTTGAGACAGAAAAAAAGCAGAAGAGATTGACTAAAAGAACTAGGAGTCAGTTGGAAATGAAGCAGAGACTGGATCTGGAGGATGGATTAACAAATGTGGGATTACAATGCATTAATTATATTTGTGAAACGGGACAAAAGGAAATATTGGACTTCGACTTTCTTAAACTTGCAGGGGACTTCAAAGCATATGCCCTACTTCATGTCATTAATGTGTGGAAGAACAATTAGGAGAGGGGAAGATGAAGCAAAAAGTTAAGTAAAACAAAATTTTGTTCTTAGCAGTATTTGTATAACGCATGACATAATATGCATGCTATAAAGTAAAGCTTTCTCAGTTATTTTCAGGTATAATAGGGATACTCAAATAAACAGATGCCCATTTTTTTCTTCTTCACTTTCTTTCTACTTGTTCAGCTTTAAGAAACGTAGGCACTGCTCTGTAAAAAAAGATGAAAAGTGATGAAATGTCTGGTTAAAGGTGCATGATACAAGAAAAACTGATGTGCTTTTTCTTACACTTGCATAGGGGAATGACTTGATTAAGGCTCTTGGCTTGATCTAGTAACAAGTTTTAAGGGGAAGCAAATAAAAAAGGACCACTGAATAGAATAAAACATTTTCATCTAGTAAATAAATGCAGACCAATTTGATAACAGGCAATAAAAATAGAAAACTTCTTTCTTTCAATGATTTGGAAATATTTTTTGAAAGCATGGAAGTGTATTCCCAGTCTGGGAGAGGAATAAGACAAAAATAGACACCACTTAGTAGAAGGACAGGCTGTACCATGCATCTTGGCATGGATGACCTTACAGGTCAATTCAAGTCTGAGTGTGGCTGTCAGTCTGGGACAACTGCTCCTATTACAAGGGTTAAACTTCAACATTTGAAGATATAAGCCACGGTGGTGCAGCGATAGCATTGTCGCCTCACAGCAAGAGGTTTTCCCGTTAGATTCTCAGCTGGAGCGCCTTCTGTATGGATTCTGCATGTCCTCCGCGCGGTCGAGTGGCCTTTGAAAGACATGCGTGAATGGGCGTGCCTACATTGAAGGTTGGGCATTGAGCTGGCACCTCAGCACCGTAAAAATCTACTGCCAATCATTAGCGGACTGGAGTTCCACTGTGGCGACCCCTAACCGGGAAAAGCCGAAAGAAGACAAAGAACAAACATTTGAAGATGTACATAATTTTGTGCATTAGTTTTAAGTTGATAGGTTTTAGAGGTGTTCTGGTGTATTTTGAGAGCTCTCACTAAAAAGTACAGTTTTGTACCTACCATAAATGTAGATGTTCGAGGATCTCCATTGCTGCAGTCCTTACATATGGGTATTCCGCTGTCCACAATCGGCCCGAATACCAAAGGGCTAGAACCGGCGTCGGTCATCGGCGCCCGAGACTGATGTCAGTACGTGCCAGTACAAATGCGCATGACCGACGCCATAACCTCAGTCTTTCTTGCCTCAGACGTCAGAATGCAAAAAATACCACCCAAACCCCAACCTAAAAAGAAAAGGGGGGAAGGAGGGAGGGAAAATTGGACTGCAGCAATGGAGATCCTCGAACATCTACATTTATGGTAGGTACAAAACTGTACTATGTTCTTAGTCTCCCATTGCTGCAGTCCTTACATATGGGTAGAATCCCAGAGCAACGGAAAAAAGGGAGGCTGGCCAACTAAATAGCATTAGGAGCTGCTAACATGCCCTGTAAGATTGCAGTGGCAAACCCAGCCCTAGACCTAGAATAAAGAGGTAAATGATAATGCTTTGTAAAGGTATGTACAGAACTCCAAGTAGCTGCCTCTAGAATGTCTTTAGTAGCTACCCCTCTCAAAAAAGCAGTAGAGGTGGCCGTAGCCCTAGTAGAATGAGGCCTGATCCCAACTGGAACATCCTTTCCATGATGAGAGTAACAAAAAGCAATACAATGGCCAATCCACTTGGAAATAGTTGTTTCGAGACAGCCTTCCCTCGTGAAGCCAAAGCAAACGAAACAAATAATTGTTGAGATCTTCTGAACTCTTTGGTTCTGCTCAAATAATACCTTAACTGCCTATGTACATCCAAAGAATGCAAAACTTTTTCCCCTTCATTTTGGGGGTTAGCATAAAAAGTAGGCAAATGTATAGATTGGTTCAATGCCACATTAGAAATCACTTTAGGCAGAAAAGTAGGATTAGTACGTAAGGAAACTCTGTCCTTGTGAAAAATCAGAAAAGGTTCCACTGCCATGAGGGCCTGTAATTCAGATACCCTTCTAGCAGAAGTAACAGCCAATAAAAAAGCAGTCTTCCAAGACAACAACTTCAATTCAGCTGTAGCTGCAGGTTCAAAAGGAGGCAGAGTCAGCTTTTCCAAAACAAAATTAAGATCCCAGGTAGGAGTAGGAGCCCTCCGTGGGGGTCTTATATTATTTGCCCCTCTAAGAAACTGTTTAACCAATGGATGTGAAAATTAAGGAGGGTCACAATCATAGTGAGCAGAAATAGCTGCAGCATGCACTTTTACAGAAGAGAAGGACAAACCCTTGTCCAATAAAATAGTCAAATATTGCAATGTACAACTCAAATTAGGCAATTTGACATCAAAGCCTTTAGCTGAACTCCAAAGAAAAAATCTCTTCCATTTATCAGCATAAACTTTTCGAGTACTAGGACGCCTGGCTTCCAAAATAACATCCAAAACTTGAGGGAGCTGAAGGCCCTCCTTCTCTAAAACAGAATGCGCCAGGCTGTCAGGTGTAGGGATTGCACCCTGACATTGAGAAAATGATTGTTTTCCTGAGACAATAAGTGAGGAATCTGTGGTAATGGCCAAGGTGTTCCATGAATTAAGCTCCTCAACAGAGGGTACCAATGCTGACGAGGCCAATCCGGTGCTATAAGGATCATGCAAGGTTTGTCCCTCCTGACTTTCAACAGCACCTTTGGAAGAAGAGGCAAAGGAGGAAAAGCATACACGTGAAGGTTGCTCCAACTGAAGGATAGTGCATCTATTTTCCAGGCTTTTGGATGAAACAGCCTTGTGCAAAACAGTGGCAGTTGGAAATTCAGAGGAGAAGCGAACAGATCTATGTCTGGAGTTCCCCAAGCCATGGTCAACTGAAGAAATACCTGAGGGTCCAATTTCCATTCGTGAGGATCCACAATCTGTCTGCTCAGAACATCTGCTAAAGAATTTTGTGCTCCTGGCAGAAACTGTGCTCGAAGAGTGATGTGCAGATTCAAAGCAGTTTCCCATAACAGCATTGCTTGTCTGCAAAGAGGGTAAGAATGAGTTCCGGCCTGCTTGTTGATGTACCACATGACAGTTGTGTTGTCTGTTCGAATCAACACCAGTCCTGGTTGAAGTAGGCTCTTGAATCCTTCCAAAGCAAATTGAACTGCCAGCATCTCTTTCATGTTGATATGCAAGTGAAGTAGCTCTGGGGCCAAAGGTCTTGAATCCATTTTCCTCTGAAATGAGCTCCCAGGCTGACTCCGAGGCATCTGTCGTCAATATCTGACTTGCCTCTGGTTGGGTCACAGAGAGCCCCTTGTTTAGGTGACATTCCTGAGCCCACCACAGAAATTCTTTCTGAATGCAAGGTAGAATCGAATGACAGTGTCCAAATCGTGGCTGTGTTGAGTCCAAACGCTTTTGAGATACCATTGTAGCTTCCTCATATGCAGTTTGGCATTGGGAAGTACTAGAATGCAAGATGCCATGAACCCCAAGGCTTGAAGGACTGTCCTTGCAGTCAGCCTGGACATTACTGATAGCTGTTGGAAGTATAGGTGAAGATTTCTTTGTTTGTCCGGGGTAAGAAATGCCATCTGAGCAGCTGTATTCAGTCTTACACCCAGAAAACACATCTCTTGTGAGGGTACTAGACTGGACTTTATTTCGTTCACAGAATTCCCTAGGCATCTTAAAACTGTCATTACATACTGCAGATGTTGAAGAAGTTCGTGCTTGCCTTGAGCCAGAATCAAACAGTCGTCCAGATAAGGATAAATTTGAATTCCTGTTAGTCTGAGAAAAGCTATTACTGGAGCCAGGACTTTTGTGAATACCCTGGGCGCAGTAGACAAGCCAAAGGGCAATGCAGAGAACTGATAATGCAAATTCCCATTCCGAAATCTCAGGAATTTTCTGCAACTGGGCCTGATAGGAATGTGAAGATAGGCCTCTGAGATCCAGAGTCACCATCCAGTGATCTTTGCCCAGCATAGGTAACAGCTGTTGCAGTGTTAACATCTTGAAAAAAACAAATTACTAAGCAGTTGAACACACCCAAAGCCGATTTATTCACCAACGATAGCGTAAGCAAAGTACAAACTAAGCTTTCGGTGAGCTCAGTGTCTCACCTTCATCAGACAACATTTACAAGCCAGCTAGCGTAATTATATACTAATTCTTAATTGATTAATTACATTCAATTACACAAAAACCTATTCAAATAAAGGAATATATTTCTCATATTTTAAAAAAACACATTTTAAAAAACCCTCCTTTAATCACTGGTTAAAACATTTCAACAAATAATATTCTGATTTACAATATTAAAAACCACACTTATAAAAACCATTTATAAAAACTTCTTAAAAACCACTTTGTGTCAAGAAAACTTTATGTTGAGTGAGCTTAGAATTTATCTTACTCAATTGACTCGCACTACTTTAAATCAAAACACCAATTGCACATGTTAATGATGTATATGTGTAACACATATTAAATGATAGAACTACAATAATGTTCCATCAAAAAACTTTTTTGAAATAAAACCTTGATGGGTGACGGAACTTCCTTTTCAGGTACACTTAGAGTTCCTAGTGTATATAACCCCCCATTACATGACACACTTTGTCTATTTGAAAAGATGTGTGAATATGATTTGAGAGCACTTAAGGCTAACCATCCCTCCTATAAAAGGCATTTTAACACTACAAGAGAAGAAAATCAATTTCTAGTATTGTTGAAAAACTGTAACATTAGGGTTATGAAGCCGGATAAGGGGGGGTGGGTTAGTCTTTATGGATAACTGTGTGTATGTCCAAAACATGAATCTTTTGCTTGAAACTGACAGATACCAAACTGTCAGTATTAATGAGGTCAACATAGCTTACGCAAAGATAAGGGGTCTGTTAGAGGACCTATTTTTGGAGAACTGTATTGACCTTGACTTGTACCATTACTTGAATGTTTTAGCTCCTAGGCTGCCAGTCTTATTTGGCATTCCAAAAACTCATAAGTCTTTGGAGCAACCACCCTTTCGTCCTATAGTAGACGGGCGTGGTTCCATTACTATTGCTTGTGCCAAATACATAGATAGCATTTTAAGACCTTTAATTTCTCAAGAAGTTCATATTTGCAAGGACTCTTGGTGTTTCCTCAAAGAAATTAGCAAGATCCCCTTCCAAGCTGACTCCTGGTTTTTGACGGTTGATATTAAGGACTTATATACAGTCATACCACAAATGTTGGGTATCCAATGGATACGCAAATTTTTATTTGAAAGAAAAGTGGACGACAATGTGATTTATGTGGTTGAGTCTCTATTAGAAATAGTATTAAGTAACAACTTTATGTCCTTTAATGATAGTATCTACCTTTAGAAATCAGGAGTAGCGATGGGATCACCTTGTGGTGGGAGTTTTGCTAATGGTGTTTTAGCTTACTGGGAAAAGAATTTTTTATTCACTGATCCCTACTTTGTCTTATGTCACCTGGTACACTAGGTACCAGGATGACATGTTTTTCATATGGAAAGCTTCTCCTTCAGAAATACCTAAATTTTTAGATTCACTTACAAATAAGGCGTCTTTCTTAGAGTTTACATACAACTTGCAGGAATCCAGTATTAATTTTCTGGATATCCTCATTAAGAAAGACGTGGTGAATTCTAAGTATAGGAGTTTGATTTACCGTAAGCCTACTTACTCAAACGCGTTTTTGCATTTTACGAGCTCCCATCCTAGTTACCAAAAGAAGGCCATAGTTAAAGGCCAGATGGTTAGAGCTGCTAGAATGGTCTCTGAGTTTGAAGACTTTTTGCAAGAATGCGAACACTTGAGTAGTATGTTTAGCAATAGAGGCTACCCCAGTTCGTTACTTCTGGATATTAAAACAGAAGTTATTACTAAAAGAAGGGTGGGTTTTTATAAACCCTTTTTGTACATTGAAAACAATGTTTTGGAAGTTCCTACTGGTTCCCCATCTACACTGAGCCGTGAAAAGGCCAACCTATCTGAGTCTTGTGTGAGATTTTTTTGCACCTACTCTGCTGATCATTTTGAAATCAGGAAGGTGCTTAACAAATGTTGGGCACTTATTACTGAAGATACATTTTTGACCAGCAGGCTAGGAGACTGTCCAAAAATCACTTTCAGAAGAGGGCAAAACCTAAAAGGCCTGCTTGAATTAAAATCTAAGAGTTTAACTCAACGTTCTGTAGGAACAAGGAAATGCGGTACTTGCAATCAATGCAAGTACATTTTTACTGACTCAAAAGTTAGAATTAGAGACACAGAATACAAAATAATGGGGAAATTTAGCTGTGAGTCTATTGGAGTGGTTTATGTGGCTGTATGTCAAAAATGTACTGCATTTTATATTGGAAAAACGAAAAGAAAATTTAGGCAGCGCATTTACAAGCACACCCACGCTATAGCTAAACAGGATGCGAACAATGCTCTTGCCAGGCATATTAATGCCTGTCCAGGACATTGTTTTAAATTTACAGTTTTAGGAAAGTCTTTTGTTGACAATTTAAGTGGTCCTTGGCAGGTTTATTTAGAGGTAAATGAACTTTATTGGCAGCTACGTACATGGGCATATACTAGCCCAGGTTTAAATGAGTATGTCTCTATTGCTCCTGTTTTGAAATTGTTATCTAATAAAAGATGAGCATTTTAGGGGTTATCTGCTTATCTGAAGATAAAATTATTTTAGTAACAGGAAGGTATAAGGCTTATTTAAAGTACAACAAGCCTAGAGTATTTAACTTTTAGGCTGTTAGGCTTATTATTTTTTTCAAGTTATGTGTAAGTGATTTATTTGGTTTTATTTCAAAAAAGTTTTTTGATGGAACATTATTGTAGTTCTATCATTTAATATGTGTTACACATATACATCATTAACATGTGCAATTGGTGTTTTGATTAAAAGTAGTGTGAGTCAATTGAGTAAGATAAATTCTAAGCTCACTCAACATAGTTTTCTTGACACAACGTGGTTTTTAAGAAGTTTTTATAAATGGTTTTTATAAGTGTGGTTTTTAATATTGTAAATCAGAATATTATTTGTTGAAATGTTTTAACCAGTGATTAAAGGAGGGTTTTTTTAAAATGTGTTTTTTTAAAATATGAGAAATATATTCCTTTATTTGAATAGGTTTTTGTGTAATTGAATGTAATTAATCAATTAAGAATTAGTATATAATTATGCTAGCTGGCTTGTAAATGTTGTCTGATGAAGGGGAGACACTGAGCTCACCGAAAGCTTAGTTTGTACTTTGCTTACGCTATCGTTGGTGAATAAATCTGCTTTGGGTGTGTTCAACTGCTTAGTAATTTGTTTTTTTCTCTAGTCTGTGGTCTTTTGGTACGTCTTTGAACAGTGTTAACATCTTGAATTTTGGAATTTCCAGAAAGGTGTTTAGAATGGACAAATCCAGAATTTGTCTCCAAGTATTTCCTTTCTTTGGCACTAAGAAAAGACGGGAATAAAACCCTGTGCCTCTTTCTGCAGAAGGTACTTCCTGTATTGCTCCCAACTGAAGCAGAGAAGAAATGTGTGTCTGTGCTTCCAGTCTTTGCTGATGAGACACATCCGGCATACCTTTGAAAGGAGGGAATGTGTGAAAATAAAATTTGTAGCCTCGATTTATTATGTCCAATACCCATTTGTCTTGGGTAACCAAATGCCAATTCCTTTTGAAAAGTCCCAGTTTTCCTCCTAGAGGAGCTGCCAGCAAGGCAGAGTCCGCAGCTGAAGACACAGGTCATTGGGTCTGTTTCGAAAGGACTGACCCCTGCCCTCCCCAGCAGAAGGGGTAGAAGAACTCAAAGACCTAGAAGTAACAGGGCCCTGAGAGGAAGCTCTACCTCTACCTCGCCTCGACCTGCCCCTAGATTGATAATCCGAAGAGGGGAAAGACCATCCCTTAGCAGGCCAATTCCTACTGAACTTAGGGGGCTGAACCTGTAAAAGTCCTTAACTGTCTGCATAGACTTAGCTTTTTCCTCCATTTTTTTCAAAACTGATTCTACTGGAGGACCAAAAAGAACATCAGATTGTAGAGGAGCATCCATAATTCGAGCCTTAACATGCTCCGACAAGGTCTGATCTTTAAGCCAAGCATGCCTGCGAACAACTGAACTAGTAGCAGCCACCCTGGAAGAAGCCTGTAAAGCATCAAAACCACACTGCAAAGAATGCTTACCAACTTGGTCTGAAGCATGCACTAAATCCTGAAGCTTCTTACATTCAATACCTTCAGCTAAAGCATCTACTTTACATTTCAATTGGCCCAGCAAATAATTTTGATACCTGAGCATATGAAACTGACAATTTAAAGCTCTCATAGCCAAAGTAGAAGAGGTATACAGTTTTTTACCCCACCTATCCAGGGCCCTAGCATCCTTGTCCAGAGGAACTGGATTCCTAACCACAGAAGCCCTAACACCTTTGGGGCCTTGAGTAATAGTTTCTGGATCAGCCCTAGGACTCATGTAAGTACTTGTGAGCTTCCGGAACCCTGTAGTATCTATCAGGTTTAACCGGGGCAGGAGGCAGAGAATCTGGGTTAAGGGCAGCCTCAGAAAATACATCCTGAACAACATCCAGTACAGGGGGAATAGCCAAGGGCCTATGCTGAGGCAAAAACAAGAATTCTCTTAGCCTTTTACGAGAATCAGAATAATCCTGGCCCTCCCATTTGAAATGTTCCCTCATGGAATGCAAAGTCTCAGAGAAAGAAAAATCTTCTGGAGGGGACGCAGAGGGAGTAGTGTCCTCAGCCTCCGAATCAGAATAGGGAGGGAAATCCTGAAGTTCTTCTACAGAGGAATCTGACTTATTGGAAGACTGAACCAAACCCTCCAACTCTGTCTCTACCCTGGGCCTCTTCGCAGGGGGGGGCATAGAACCCCTAATTAAGGTAATCAAATCTTCAGCCATCTTTAACATGTGCTTCCTAGGAGCTGGACCCTGGGGACTAGTACCAGCAGGGGCAGACTTAGACTTAGAATGGGCTTTGCTTTGAGAAGGAGGAGGCCTAACTACCCTATGAGGGGAGGGAACCACTGACATCAGAGAAGCACCCTCAGCCTGGCCTAACACAGGAGAAGCCACTTCCTGTAGTAACAAAGGCTCCCCTTGAGACTCAGGTAAACTTTCAGAAGGAGCCGCTGAAGTAGTCAGTGGTTCTACAGAACTGGCATCCGGAGTGGACGACTCATCCTGTTTGGACCGCAAAGACTTTTCTTTGCGTTTCTTAGAAGAACCAGGCATCGGAGAATCCGACGGCATGTTGTAATTACGTTTACCAAACACCAGCCTAGCACAGTCCAACCGACGTTTAATAGTACGCTTGTTAAAAGTAGCACAAAAGCGACACCCAACCACGTCGTGCTCAGGCCCCAAACAAGGAATGCAGAGTGAATGGTAATCCCTATGAGGAATCTGTTTCCCACAAGAAATACAGTTATTAACTTTTTCTGACATCCATCAATACTGAGGCAAGAAAAAGACAAAAGTGTCCCCAACGGGGTACTTAGCCCAACTTGGTCTCCGGTCTGAAACTCAAAAACCGACAATTCCAGAACGCCGAACGGCACTTGCAAATGCTGCTTCTGCTTAGGACCACGCGGCAAGAAAGACTGAGGTTATGGCGTCGGTCATGCGCATTTGTACTGGCACGTACTGACGTCAGTCTCGGGCGCCGATGACCGACGCCGGTTCTAGCCCTTTGGTATTCGGGCCGATTGTGGACAGCGGAATACCCATATGTAAGGACTGCAGCAATGGGAGACGAAGAACATCAAAATATTTTGTTACGATGTTAGATGTGACACAGGTTCAAATGGATATGACAAGGAACAAGTGTATAAAAAATAAACCTTCCAAACATTAATTTAAGCATGTAACACAAAAGCTGGAGACATTAAAAAAAAAACTTTCACATAACAGCTAGCAATAACTTCTTAAAATAATGACAATACTTTCTACATTATCTTTACACATCTCTCTCAACTGTCCAAATTTTCACAGAAAGTCCAAATTTTTGCCTTATATTTTTGGTCTGTTCCTCACAATTAGTGGTTTTCTGGCAAAACACCGAGGATTGAAGTCACTAAATAATTATTTATTGACATCTAATTACCAGGAAAGTCTGACTTGTTAGCCAATTTTCAGAGGAAGCCGGAGGAGAAAAATTCCAAATTATTACAAAACATTTTAAGAAAATTATTTTAGTCTTCAAAAATTCAAAAACATCTGCAGTTTATATAATTGTAACAGATTAGCCCTTTGGCTAACTAAGGTAACAAAATCCATTCTCAGACAGGAACAAAGCATGGATATATAGTTTCACAAAACCAGAACCAAACAACAAAACAAAAGTACTCAGAACTCCGTAACAAAGCCAAAAAGATGATTAAGCTACACAAGTTCAACTACTACCAAAACATCCAGGAGAAATATATTCAAAACCCTCAAAAGTTCTGGGGTACTACAAACTCTATACTTCAAACCAGGCAAATCCAGCACCCCAACACCAGTAACAGTAAACAAGCATGAGAATTATCACCATTCAGTTCAATAAATATTTCACTGAAACTGTTAAGGCCCTAGCAGAATCCCAGTGCAACCATACCTGTAATGTCCTACCAACCCCACAAATTTGCAGAGACACATTAGACAACACACCCACTTGACCTTACACCCAGTATCAACCAAATCCATTTTAAAACTCCTCCACAAGCTCAAACCTACCAGCCTAGCTGCAGATAACTTACCAGCAGAATTTCTACAGCTAGCAGCAGAGGTTATAGCCTATCCTGTCACTATTCAAATTAATAGGTCAATATCAGAGTGTAAGGTACCTACTATATGGAAGATCTCCTATATAATACTACTGCATAAAGGAGGCAACTCCCTAGAGCTCAACAACTACTGACTGATTGCCATACAATCACCCTTATCAAAAATACTAGAAAGAGTAATTCATACCCAACTAATGCACTATCTGCTGCAAAACAATCTCCTAACCAAACATCAGCACAGCTTCAGACCTTTCCGTATCACCACAACTCTAATGTCCTTCTCCAACACAGTCAACCACCACAGAAACAATGGACTATTAGTTTCTGCCACTTTTTTAGATCTGTCCAGAGCCTTTGATATGGTTAACCATAATAGACTCCTTAAAATACTATCCTCCCTAAACATCAGCACATCCCCTATCACATGGTTTAAAAGCTACCTGTCAGAACGCCAACAAGCAGTAAAATGGCAGAACCAACAAACTCCTTTCCTCCCAGTATCACTGGGAGTCCATCAAGGCTCAATACTGGGCCCACTACACCTCTCTCTTCACCAATCACCTCTCATCCTCCATTCCCAATGCCTCAGTAGTACAATACACTGATGACACCCACCCTAATATGTTCGGCCTGCACACTAGCAGCCCTTCACTCCATAACCCAACACTGCTTCTCATTAGCTGAGACCTGGTTCAATAATGTCGAGCTTATCCTAAATCCAAATAAAACAAAACTTCTCCTCTTCAGTCCCAGTAGATCCCCTCCCACAAGTGACAACTTTACCATCATGTCAAACAACAAAATCATTACCACTCCTACCTCCCACACCAAACTGTTAGGTGTAGAAATAGATGACCTAAAATTCAACATTCATATAAGCCAAACTATCAAGAAAGTTCACAAAAAAACTTGGTCTCCTTTACTGAAACACACAATTCCTCACTAAACACACCAAAACCACTATTGCCAAGACACGCATGTTGTCTACCTTCCTCTGCGCATCCCCAGTTGTAACCAACCTCCATAAATCCGACCTACAGACATTGAAATCTAGCTACCACAAGATTGCTAGGTTTGCCACTAAGACACCATATAGGACTCCTCACTGTGTAGCCCTCAAACAACTAAACTGTTTAGAGCTAACACCTCTTGAAACTCCATCAGCTGTCTTTAGCACACAAACTATATTACAACCCAACTAAAATGTCAGCTCTTCAAAACCTAATTATCCCATACTCTACAACAAGAACCTTAAGATCCAGTACCCAAAACTGCCTAGATGCCATCAAGCATAATAATGATGCAGGGAAATCCCTCCTCAGTTATTCGATTTCTAAAGCTTGGAATACCCTTCCCAGCCACCTGACCTCCATAAGTTCCAACTCACAGTTTAAAAACTCCCAAAAGCACACTATAGGAATATCTGGTTATGCGCCTGTGACTCCCCAGGGTAAATGCTTACTTTACACCCTACACTCCAGACTAACCGAGATGCCCCACAAACCTCTCTCTGTATATTAGTACTACCCACCTCAATAAGTTTCAAAAACATATCAATCACAGCATTAGTGCTAAGACCCTCCTACATCATAAACTTAAGATACGAGTAAAACTCTTAATACTGAAATTAATATACGAATGCAACTGTGAAAACTTCTCAGTGATTTTATTGTAGAATTGTCAACAAGGATGTTGGTAATGCTCAACACTCTTACTATGAACTAAATGCTATTGTTTCATATCTTGTTTCCTATGTCATATCCTATAGCATTCTACTGTGTTTGGTAAATAAGTGTAAAATAAATAATAAAAAATATAAAAATAATGGTTAAGAATAAATACAACTAACTAATATTTAGAGAAATATTTGACAGTTTGTAGAGAAATTCAAGGATAGTTAGTCTAATACAAACAGGAATTGCAACATGAAGTAATGGAGAAACAGGCTTATGGTATATTCAAAAAGAAGGTCAGGGAAGAGAATTTGATAGCAGTAAGGATGCAAGTGAAGAAGGGACAGAAAGGAGGTATAAGGAATGAAAATGTACTTTCTCACATTTAGGGATATAGTTTATCCTGGTTTTGAACAAGAACAGAGCTAGATTTTATCTAGGAAGTCTTTCAGAATGGTTTTGAAAGACTGAAGGGGCAGCATAGACCTGATAGTTACAGGTAAGGAGTTTCAGGCCTTAGCAACCTTGTGCTAGTAGAGTGCCCGGCAGATCTGCTAAGTTTATAGACAGACAGGAGTTTTTGCTCACTGGATCGCAATGGCCGACAGGAAACATAGCTGTATAAAAAGTTTTTAGTGCTGGACAGGCAGATGGATGCTGGATAATTTCATAGGAAGCTGTGTATACATTAGTAGAAGAGGCAGTTCTAACCAATTTAGGCTTTTCAGTGCTATACAGTGGTGGGTTCTGAAAGGGGTATTTGCTGCAAATATAGCAACTTTGTTATAACATTGTTCAAGTTTTAGTTTTTGAGAAGTTGAGGTTATAAGGATGGAAGTGCCATAAAGAAGTGTGGGGAACAGAGCAGTAGCGGCAAGTGTAGTTTTAGTTGTGTTGGTGAGAAAGTTTTTGGCTCTGTAAAACATCCCTAGTTTTTGACGAGCATTTCTTATGCAATTTTGTACATGAAGGTCAAATGTAAGATTATCATTCACTATCATCCCCAATATGTTAAGAGAAGGGACTTCAATGATTGTATTATAAACAGATAAAACTTAAAATTGTTTTTCATGAGACAGGGATTTGGGGAAAAAAAGTAGTAGTTTGGTCTTTTTTGGGTTGAGCATAAGTTGCGAGTCAAGTCATGTTTCAGTGGCTGTAAAAGTCCCCCCCCCCCCCCCCGAGTAATTTTTTGAAGGTGTACCATGTTGTTAGATGTGCAAATAAGAGTGGAATCCTCTGCGTATTTTATTAGGGTGGCCCTGTTGTGTGGATGTAGAGGTGTTGGTGAAAATGTTAAATAGGAAGGAACCAAGGATAGAGTCTTGTGGCACACCAGTGATAAATGGGAGGTAATGAGAGAGCATGGAGTGCCATTTTACTGATTGATACCTATTGGAAAGGTAGCTTTTGAACCACAGATGAGTAGGCTGACAGACTTAGTGAGAACATCTGAAGTAGAAGCTTGCTGTGACAACCTGTCACAGGCTTTAAACAAGTCTAGAAATAAGGAAAAGACTACTGGTTTGCCATTACCTCTAGCTTTTCTGATAGCATCTACGTAGGTTAGAAGGACAGTGCTAGTACCATGGGAAGGATGGAAGCCATGTTGTGTACAGGAAAGGAGTTCTTCCGGTAGTAGATAGTCTAGCAGTTGTTTTTGAATACATTTTCAAGTATTTTGGAGAGGAGAGAGAAAATTGTTAAAGGTCTACAGTTATTATTGTCTGTTTAATTTCATCCTTTGTGCACTGGGATAATGTGTAACTTTTTCCAGAGAGAGGGAAAGTACAGATGTTCTTCGTGTTTCACTGTTGCAGTCATTACATTTGGGTTATCTGCTTGCAGGTAGCCCTCAGTCGGCCTGAATAACACCAAGTCTTGGGTCCTGCGTCAGTTGCTGTCTCTTCCATGACGTCAGGTAGTCAGGGGTATAAAACATGCAGCAGATGTCATTACATCAGTCTTTCTTGCCGTGTGGTGCCCGAAGCAGAAGCAGTTCGCAAGTGCCGGTCAGTCGACTCCTGAAATTTTCGTTTGAGTTTCAGAACCGAAGTCTTCAACTAAAAGCGAAGTACCCTGTTGGGGAAACTTTTTCTTGCTCTAAACCGATGTCAGTGAAAGTAAATAATTGCATTTCTTGTAGAAAGCAAATACCTCAAAGATTTTCATTTGTACTGTATTCCTTGCCTAGGCCCTGACCACGATGTACCTCGCTGTCGGTTTTGGGCCTTATTTAAACCACAAACTATCTGTCGTCGGTATATTTGCACTTCTAAATTTTTTGGTGTTCGGCTCAATTATCCTGATAGTCTGATAGCTTACCGAAGACCTATCGACATTCCGAAGAAACGCAAAGATAAAGACAGAGACAGGCCAACCAGTTCACCGGTACTCAGTGAGGCACTTTCACAGCCCCCGATACCCGCTAATTCAGATTCGCAGTCCTCTACTGAGACTCATTCGGAGTCCGGTATCCTGTGAGATGCTTCAACTGTGGAACCCACGGATGTCTCTACCTTGGATGGGTCCAGAGCCGCTGTGCAGGCACCGGCTTCTGAGGGTGTATTCAGACCTATTGACTTGCATATTAAACCGGCGCCATCTTCTTCTTAAAGGCCTAAAACTCGAACCATGCCTAGAAAAATGATGCCCAGACCGCATAGTCAGGCATCTATACCTAAAGAACAAATAAGAATGACTGCAGACCTTATTAGTTTAATCAGGGGAAGCCAACCTTCCCCCTCTAAGAGACCTAGGACTGAGTTTGCTTATGATACTTCTGACTAGGATTCTGAAATTTCTGTTTCCTCTGATGACCAGGATTTACCCTCATCTACCTATGAGGATTCTGATGCCAAGGACTCTACTCCCTCTGCCCCCCCCCCCCCCCCGAGGATTTCTCTTTTGGTGAAACCTTGCATACTCTCAGGGAGCTTTTTCATTGGGAAAATCAGGATTTCTCTGATTCTAAAAAGAGGCTTAGGGATTTCTTACTCTTGCCCCAGCACAGGCCTTTAGCTATACCCTCTCAGCTGGACATTGTTGATGACGCCTTTTCGGAATCTAGCATGGTCCCTTACTCTACCTCCTGCTTCCAGAAAACCTGATAGATATTACAGGGTTCCTTTTCAAAAATCCTACTGCGGATCCTGAAATCATTTCACAGGGGATTAAAGCTACTATTGCCAAAAATCCTACCCCCTCTGATAGAGGCTCCAGGGCGCTGGATAGATGGGGTGAGAAGGTATAAACTTCTGCAACTTTGGCCATTAGGGCCTTGAATTGCCAGTTTCATATGTTAAAGTATCAGCTGCATATTATTGGATTGCTTAAACAGAAAATGATGTTGACTCCTGATTGTGCTGAAAATAAGGATTTACAGGATTTTATGCATTCTGCAGAACAAGTTGGTAAACATACATTGCAATGTGGTTTTGATTCACTAGAGGCATCTTGCAGGGCTGCGGTAACTGGGTCTGTACTTTGAAGGCATGCTTGGCTTAAGGAGCAATACTTGCCAGTTCATGTTAAAGTGAAATTACTGGATGCTCCCTTAAATCAGGGCCAACTGTTTGGCAACAAGGCAGAAGTTGTTATTAAAAAGATGGAGGAAAAAACTAAATCTATGCAAACTGTTAAAGACTTTTTACAAGTAACACCTCCAAGATTTAGTAGGCATTGGCCTTCTAAGAACTGGTCCTTTCCTGCTACTTCCAGACCTTCAGTCCAAACTCAGATCCAGCAGAGCACCCAGGCTTCAGTCCCAGGGGACGGCACAGGACTAAGCAGTGGGGGGACCCCACTTCCAACCTTGGGAGTAACAAAACTCCCCCCTATGGTAAACTGTCTCAATGTCTTCTTCTTAAAAACTTTCAAACACTTCTCAACTGACTGCTCCTTTGGGGGGAAAGATTGCACTTCATGCAAAGAACTGGGGACTCATTACCCAGGACAAATGGGTTTTAATTGTAGTGTCCCAAGGATACAGATTTCACTTCCACACGTCTCCAACTCCAAGCAGTTGGCCAGATCTACCTCCAAAGCAGTTGTCAGAGGCCCAAAAGCAAGCACTCTCTCTCTTAAGTATAGGGGCTATTCAACTGGTACCATTAGAGAAAAAGGGACAAAGTTTCTACTCAAGATTTTTCCTGGTACCCAGAAAAGACAATTCATGGCACCCTATCCTGGACCTGCCTACTCTAAACACCTTTTTGGTCATCATCTTCTTTCGGCTGTTCCCATTAGGGGTCGCCACAGCAGATCACCAGTTTCCATTTCTTCCTGTTCTCTACATCTTGCTCTTTCACACCAGCTGCCTGCATGCCCTCTCTCCCCACATCCATAAACCTTATCTTAGGCCTTCCTCTTTTCCACTTACCTGGCAGCTCCATCCTTAGCATCCTTTTCCCAATATACCCAGCATCCCTCCTCAGCACATGTCCAAACTAATGCAATCTCGCCTCTCTTGCTTTATCTCCAAACTGTCAAACATGAGCTGATCCTCTAATATACTGATTCCTAATCCTGTCCCTCCTAGTCGCACCCAGTGCAAATCTGAACATCTTTAACTCTGCCACATCCAGCTCTGACTCCTGCCTTTTTGTCAATGCCACCGTCTCCAACCCATATAACATAGCTGGTCTCACTACCCTCTTGTAGACCTTCCCTTTCACTCTTACTGGTATCAGTCTGTCACAAATCACTCCTGACACTCTTCTCCACCCATTCCACCCTGCCTGTACTCTCTTCTTCACCTCTCTTCCACACTCACCATTACTCTGAACTGTTGATCCCAAGTACTTAAACTCATCCACCTTTACCAACTCTATTCCCTGCATCCTCACCATTCCTCTACCCTCCCTCACATTTACACACATATATTCTGTTTTAGCCCTTCTGACCTTCATTCCTCTCCTCTCTAAAGCATATCTCCACCTCTCCAGGGTCTCCTCAACCTGGTCCCTACTCTAACTACAGATCACAATGTCATCTGCAAAACATCATAGTCCATAGGGCCTCCTGTCTAATCTCATCTGTCAACCTGTCCATCACCACTGCAAATAAGAAAGGGCTCAGAGCTGATCCTTGATGTAATCCCACCTCCACCTTAAACGTATCTGTCACTCCCACCGCAGTCCTCTCCAATGTCACACTACCCTCGTACATATCCTGTAACACTCTTACATACATCTCGGCCACTCCCGACTTCCTCATACAATACCACAACTCCTCTCTAGATACCCTGTCATATGCTTTCTCTAAGTACACAAAGACACAATGCAACTCCTTCTGACCTTCTCTATTTCTCCAACACTCAGAGCAAACATTCCAAAACTTCAAGATGCTGACTCTTCACCAGTTGCTTCCTATGCTAAGTAAAGATGCCTGGTTGGCAACACTAAATTTAAAGGAAGCATACCTGCACATCCCAGTCAGGGAATCTTGCAGAAGATACCTACGTTTCACAGTAGGCTACACATACTATCAGTTCTCTACACTGCCCTTTGGCTTATCTACTGCACCCAGTGTACTCACAAAGTGCCTAGCTTCAGTCATTGCATTTTGCAGGCAAAGAAATTTTCAAATATACCAATACCTGGATGATTGTCTAATTCAGGCAGAAAACCAGGACGTACTTTTGAATCATCTGGCTTTTGTACAGAGGGTGCTAACTTGTCTGGGGTACACCATAAACTAAAAGAAATCACACCTGGCACCCTGTCAACAAATTATATTCCTGGGAGCAAGCTTGAATACAACTTACCAGATGGCTTTCCTCACGCCAGAGAAACAAATTCACTTGACAACCTACTTCAAACAAGTGGTCACAAAAACCCTGCTATCTGCAAGGCAAATACTACAAGCCTTGGGGTTCATGGCCTCCTGCATTCTTCTAATTCCATATGCAAGACTGCATATGAGGAAACTACAATGGTATCTAAAAAGCCTATGGTGTCAACATTCTCAGGATCTAGAAACAATGATTCCTATCATTCCTTGTCTACGCCTAGAGTTCATTTGGTGGGCAGAGGCCTGTCACCAAAACAAGGGACTACCATTCACTCTACCTCCTGCCGCCCAAACCCTAACAGACGCATCAGACTATGCATGGGGGGGGGGGGGGGCACCTGGCAGGGAAGTGCAAATGGAACCCAATTCAAATGCACCTTCACATCAATCAAAGAAATGTTAGCTGTACAAAATGCTCTGACAGCCTTCAAGAACCACATTCTTCCAGGACAATTAATGGTAAAGACGGACAACACCACTGTTATGTGGTACATAAACAAGCAGGGGGGGGTACATATTCTTACCCCCCTCTGCAGACCAGCCATGGCATTGTGGAACACAGCCTTGAGCTACCAAGTACATCTACAAGCTCAATTCCTGCCAGGAAAACTAAATACACTGGCAGATGGACTAAGCAGAACCCTCATGGACCCTCACAAGTGGAAACTGGAACCAAGGATTTTCAACATGTTGACAAGCAAATTGGGAAGCCCAAATATAGACCTGTTTGCCTCCCCCAAGAACTATCAATTGGAAAAATTTTGTGCAAGGACTCCCCACAGATGAGCTTGGAAAGTGGATGCTCTGTCCTTCAGCTGGAAAAAAACTATCAGTTTATGCCTTTCCTCCTCTGCCTCTGCTATCCAAAGCACTACTAAAGATCAAACAAGACAAACCAAGGATGATTTTGATTGCACCAGTCTGGCCACGCCAACACTGGTACCCCCCCCCTGTGCAGTGTGTCACTGTTGGCCCCATGGCACCTGCCTTAGACTCCTACCCTGCTGTCTCAGCAGGAGAATCAGATTCTGCACCCTCAGCTTCAAACACTAAACCTAGCAGCTTGGCTAATTACCCAAGCTCTCCTTTACCATCCCTCAGTAAATCACATTTTAGAGGCAAGGAGACCTAGTACTAGAAAATCTCATGCTGAAAAATGGAAATGATTCTGTGCTTGGAACCAATCTCAAGGGATGAGTGCAGCAGTGCCCAATTTACCTCAGATTTTACAGTACTTAACTGAGATGCTTCACAAGGGCCCGTCTTTTTCCTCAATAAAAATTCATGCCTGAGCCATTTCAGCTCATTATAACAGAACCTTCCCTCTTCTCTCTAGCAGTTCCTCAGAGGGGCCAAAAAATTTAAGACCACCCAGGAGAGTTCCAACTCCAGCCCGGGACCTTAACTTTGTATTGGAGAAACTCACCCTTCCTCCTTCTGAGCCAGCTGCTACTGCAGATTTAAAATTCCTTTCTTGGAAAACAGCTTCCCTTTTAGCCATCACTTCAGCAAGAGGGGTATCTAAATTACAGACCCTTATGGCAGTGGAACCTTTCATAATCTTTCATGCGGACAGGGTGTCCATCAGGACCAATCCCTCTTTCATGCCAAAGGTGGTATCCAGTGTGACCTTTAATCAGTCCATTCATTTGCCTACCTTCTTTCCTAATCCACAGAACAAAGGGAAACAGATACTGCACTCCTTAGATGCGCACAGACAACTTAGATTAGACTTGGACAGGTCTAAACCTCAAAGGAAATCTGAGTAACTGCTGGTGGCATTTGCTGCAGGGACAGAGGGGAAGGCTATTTCAAAGTGAACTATCTCCAAATGGATAGGCCCATTGCATTCACTTCTGCTATAAGCACCATGGAAAACCTATCCCACAGGGGATCATATCCCACTCAACCAGGGCTGCATCTACCTCTACAGCCTCTCTCAGAGGTGTACCTACCAGGGACATCCTAGAAGCTGTTACCTGGAGTTCTGTACATACTTTCACCAAGTATTACAATTTGCCATTTTTCCTCTAAATCCAGAGCTAGCTTTGCCACTGCAGTTTTGCAGGACCTTAAAGCTGGTCCTAATGCTATCTAAATTCTTCCTCTCATCCTTAGCTTTGGGAATCTACCCAAATGTAATGACTGCAACAGTGAAACACAAAGAACATAATACAGTTGTGTACACTTGCCATAAATGTAGATTTTTGACTGTATTCACTGTTGCAGTCCTGGTTACCCTCCCTCCAGCCCCCTGACTTCGTCTGGCTATACCTCTTCTCTCCTTTTCAATGCTTAAAAGCATTCTGGTGCATTTGCTTTTTTGTTTGCGGTATAACCTTGTATATTTATAGATTTAATTGCTTCCCATTAGGGGGGCACCTGACATCTGGGGCAAGATGACGTCGGCTGCATGTTTTATACCTCTGACGACCTGACGTTATGGAAGAGACAGGAACCAATGCAGGACCCAAGACTTTGTTAATCTAGCCGACTGAGGGCTACCTGGCAAGCAGATAACCAAAATGTAATGACTGCAACAGTGAATACACTCGAACATCTACATTTATGGTAAGTGTACACAATTGTACTTTGTGTACACTTGCCATAAATGTAGATGTTCAAGTGAATGCATTGTTGCAGTCCTGACTTGTCAAATTTCCTGCTGTGGAAGCCCTTGGCCAACCAGACTACCAGAGTAAAAATATCCCTCCTCCTAAGACTGGTGGATGTCCTATCAGACGTTAGTATGCTTGGGTTTATAGGGAGCCAGGCGATGCCATGACATCAGTTTTTTTCTTGCCCCTAGAAGGCAGGAGCTCCAAGGATGAACCATAAGCAAGGGTCCAAGGCAGAAAATGATCCTTATAGGGATATTACCCGGGAGGTCCACTGATTAGTGAAGATAGCTGCAGACTACTACTGTAGGGGGAAGGAGGGAGGGAAAGAAGACTGCAACAGTGAATATAATCTAACATCTACATTTATGGTAAGTGTACACAACTGTAATATGTTCTTTGTGTTTCACTATTGCAGTCCTGACTTGTGGGATGATTTCCAAAGCTGAGAAGAGGGTGGAAGGAAGATTATGGGAAAGAGAAGATGCTCTTGCAGGATGGCAGTGGCATATCCTGCTCTAATCCTGGAGAAGGCTGATCAGTGGTAGAGTTTGGTAAAGGAATGCACAAATGACCAGGTAGGAGCTTCCAAAATGTCTGATAGGGACTCCTTTCAGGATGCAGCAGAGGTAGCAGTGGCCCTAGTACAGTGAGTCCTGACAGCTTCAGGTGGCTTTTTACCATGATGGCTGTAACAAAAAAAAAATTCAATGAGATCCACTTAGAGATGGTCTGTTTAGAAACTGTTTTCCCTTCAGAGGCAATGACAAAAGACACACAGAGTTGGTCTGATTTTCTGAAAGATTTAGTTCTGTCAAGATAGTAGTGGAGCTGTCTGTGCACATTCAAGGAGTGAAGGATTCTGTCTCCCTGGTTCTGAGGTTTGGGGGAGAAGGTGGGCAAATGTATTGCCTGATTCAAGGATTTGTCTGTGACTACCTTGAGCATAAAGGATGGGTTAGACCTGAGTGATGCTCTGTCTGGGTGGAATATGAGAAATGGTTCCACTGCCATGACAGCTTACATCCCAGAGACCCACCTAGCTAAGGCGATAGTTAATAAAAGGGTAATCTTCCAAGTTAAGAATTTGAATTCAGCAGAAGCTGCAGATTCAAAAGGGGGGGGGGGGGTATGTCAATTTTTCCCCTTACAAAATTGAGGTCCCACTGAGATGTGTTTTGCCTCCTGGGAGGCCTGATGTTAATCACTCCACTAAGGAATTTTTTCAGCAGAGGGTGATAAAGATAGGAGGAAGAACAGAAAGGTGGACTAAAATGGCAGAGGTGTGTACTCTGATGGAGGAAAAGGATAAGCTTCTGTCAACCAGTGTAGCCAGGTAATCTAAGATGGCAGAGATATCGGCCGAGTTAGGATTGAGGCGTTGCTGCTGGAACCAAATGAAGAATCTCTTCCACCAGGCCAGGCCAAGCCAAGCATGATTTCCTAGTACTAAGTTTTCTAGCCTCCTTGAGAAGGTCTTGAACTTGTTTGTGTAGGGTATGCTCAGTGGAGGATGTTGGGGGATTATCCAGGCTGAGAGTCTGAACGTCTACAGGTTGGGATGCACAAACTTCTCCTTGTGCTGAGTAAAGAGGTCTACTCTCTAAGGTAACCTTTGTTGGATAAACTTAGTAGCAGAGTTATCATTGCTGCCTGGGTCAGTCTAGGGCTATCGGAATGACCCTTGTACCCTCTTCCCTGATTTTTAGGAGGAACTAGAGGCGGCATGGAGAAATGCATAAAGGAAAAAGTGGCTTCAAAGGAAGGAGAAAGCATCTGCCTTCCAGGCTGTGGGTAGTCTGCTCCTGGAATAGAATCCTTTTATTTGAGCATTTTCTTTGGTGGCAAAGAGGTCTATCTATGGGGATCCCCATTTCTGGACTATGCAGAGAAAGGTTTACTTGATGCACATGCCACTCGTTGCGATCCATTAAGTACCTGCTGAGGTGATCTTCTAGAGTGCTTTGAGCACTGGGAAGGCATTGTGTCATGAGGTGCAACCCGAGAGAGTGAGCTGGATCCCAGACCTGCATAGCTAGTTGACATAAGGGGTAAGAGTGGGTGCTTCCTTGTTTATGTACCATAAGATTGTGGTGTTGTCTGCTTTGACTAGCAGGACCCCTGGTTTCCATTTTTCTTTCAAAGCTACTAAGCCCTTTTGAACTGCCATCAGTTCTTTTCAATTTATGTGCTGAATTTCCCATCTCCCTTGGAATTGAAGGTGTTGGAAATGAGCCTCCCAGGCCATCTCTGAAACATCTGTGGTTAAAGTTTAGTTCTGAGGGATGAACCTGAAGGGGAGACTCAGGTTCTGGGCACATACAAGTGTTCACCATGCAAAATCATTCTTAAGGAAAGGGATCAGCTGAATTTTGGTCTCCAGGGACTAAGTTCTGGCACCACAGATATCTGTGGTACCAGTGGAGCTTCCTCATGTGTAGTCTGGCCAGAAGGATCATGAGAATACAAGATGCCACATAGTTTAATGCTATGAGAATTACCGGGCTGAGAGCCATTGTCTCTGCATAATGTTTTGGAAGTATTGAGTCAGGAAGGGGACCTTTTCTGGAGGAAGAAAGGCCTTCTGAAGTGATGAATCCAGAAGAGCCCCCTGGAAAACTATCCTAGTGGATTGGTCTGTGTTGGATTGCAAAGTTTATGGTGAACCCCAGGGAGCCGAGGTTCTGAGTCAAGGCCAGATCTTTGAGGAGCTGTGACAGACCTGTGGCTTGAACAAGGCAGTCGTCGTTTAGATAGGGATAAATTTGGATCCCTCTTGTTCTGCAGAAAATGATCACAGGGACTAAACACTTTGTGAAGACCATGGGAGCAGCAGACAATCCAAAGGGCAGTGCAGAGAATCGAAAGTGATCACTACCTGCGCTGAAACATAGAAAATTTCAGCATGATTCCTCTACAGGAATGTACAAGTAAGCATCATTTAGGTCCAGGGTGACCATTAGGGCCAAGAGCTTATCATGGGAAGAGGTTTTTGAAGAGTCAACATTCTGAATTTTCGTACCAGCACAAACTGAGGGTGGACAGATCTAGATTAGCGTGTCAAGAGCTTTCCTTTCTGGGAACCAGGAATAGCCTGGAATAGAACCCCTTCCCTATATGGTGTTCTGGTACTGGTTCCACTGAGCCCTGTGAGCACAGGTTGTGAATTTGAGAAAGGGCCTCTGGCTCTTTGATTTTGTGGAATATCCGGGTAACCCAAGTATCTTAACCCACTTAACATGGGAGGATATATGCATGTCTCCCAAATATGCGACAAATCTAGAAGATCAAGGATTTTTGCTTGGAAATGTTTACATTGATGTTTTTATACCCTAAGTAGACTCCAGAGCATTTTACCTCGGGTAGACAGCAAATGTTGGAGGTGTGACAGGGAAGAAAGAAGAAACTGGGATCATATTTTCTGGGAGTGCAGTGAGTTAGCGGACTTTAAGGATTCCGTGAAGAATGCATTATCAGAGATGCTGGGTGGGCAAATTGGTGTGATGAGGGAGATGTTTTATCTGAGCTATAATTCAGAATCGGAACTGCCTAGACATGGTAAGGTCTTACGGTAATTGTGGTGGTTGCCAAAAAAGCAATTGCTAGAAAATAGAAATCAAAATCTAAACAAACTATACTGGAAGCAGTGAGTAAAGTAACAGAGATAAACTGGAATTGAGATCTTAAGAAAAAGGGTAGGAGCAAACTACATAAGAAAAATGGGAATTATGGGAACAATACATACCAGGGAGGAATGAGGTTTAAAAGAAGGCAGAACTTAAATGAGCTATGCAATGTTTGACTGAGAATGATTGGGTATATTTAAGTGGTTTATAATGTTTGCAACTGGGAGTATTTCAATATGATTTGTGATGTAAAATGCTTGCAACTAGGATTGTGTCTTTGTGGTTTGTTTTCATTTATATAGATGTACAATTGCCTATGTTGTAAGCGATGGTTTAATAAAGATGTCTTGTTTAAAAAAGGGGAGAAATTGAACAATTTATTTAATGTTGCTTCTTTATTAGGATATATAGCAATATATGTTAAGTATAATGTTTGTAAACTTGAACTTGTTAATACAGTTTGATTACCTTTGTATAAACATAGATTTGCCGGTGTCACAAGTGATAATTCAATAAAGGGGTTTATAAAAAAAAAAAAAAAAACATTCAGAACCACTTGTCTGAAGTGATGAGGGACCAGTTTTCTTTTAACAGGGATAGCCTGCCAACTATCTTTTCTGGAGACGGTGGGGGAGGAGACAGAGAGGGGAAAGGAAGAGTCACTGCTGCTTTCTGCCAGGGCCCTATGGCCTAGAACTCCCCTGCCTAGGGTTTCTGATGTTCCCTCATGGCTTGGAATGTTTCACCAAAAGGGATGTCTTCATGAGATGAAGTGAAGCCATCTTCAGAATCTGAATCTTCAAGAAAAGGAAGGGTCGCTCCTTAATGACAGACCCCTCTTGGTTAGAATCCTTATTAGAATTAGGAGGTTCAGAGAAAACTTCAGGGGTAGGATCCCTCTTCCTTTTCCCTGAGGAGGACTCCAAAGGGGTTGCCTAGCTCTTGTTATGGAACAAGGTCTTCGGCAAACCTGACCAGGTCTTGCTGATATCCTTGTGCATGGGAGCCAGTAGGCCTAGGCATAGGGGCCTGAGGTAAAACCCTTCTTTGAGGTATCTCTGGCCTTGGGCCTAGGTAAGTCCCAACCCTGATGCCAGTCTCTTTGTAAGGAAGAACCAATGCAGACGGATGCTTCAAGGGGACATCGCCAGTAAAAGATTGCTCATCAGAAGCAGAAGTCATCTGAGTGACTCTGGACCTGACCAATGAACTGAAAGCTAAGGAATGTGTAGAAGTTGAAGGGACCAGATGGCATGTTGGACTTTACTGGTCTCGACAGAGGCCTGCACTACCACCTTGGTCTCAGTAGGGGGCTGCAAAAGTGCCTCACCTTCCTCAGCGATAATGGGCCTTGGAAGACTGGTAGACGGAGAATGGTGGTCAACCAAGACCCTAAGCCTGGGTCTTTTTTCCCTGTCCTTCCTGTGCTTAGGGAGTTCAACCTCAGGATGACTGGCAGACTCCATCAGATGATGTGAAGTAGATGGCACACTAAGATACCTAAGATTTCGGCCCTATGCCTCATAGTCCTAGAGTTGAAATGGGTGCAAAAATGGCAATCAGAAACATCGTGATCAAGGCCTACACAGGTGACACAACATATGAAAGTATTGGTGTGGGATTTGCTTACCACAGCGGAGACAATTGTTAACCTTATCTGACATGGATTAAAGCAAGAAAGAGAGTTCCTCAATGGGCTACTTAGCTTTTGACTACTCTCTCTGGTGTTGACCGACCAATACACAAACACTGCTTTGGGCTCAGATGGTAAGAAAAGGCTGATGTCATAGCATCAGATGGCTCCCTGTATACCACAAGTGTACTGACATCAGACAGGATGTCCGCCAGCCTTAGGAGGAGGGAGACTTAATCCAGTTGGGCTGGCTAAGGGCTTCCACAGCAGGAAATCCCACATGTCAGGGTCGCAACAGTGTAACACTAAGAACATTGTGAGATTCCTGGATTGACCTACTTATTAGGTATCGAGACACGATAAGGGATGCTACTGGCTGCTATTTTTAGGTACGTGCTTGGAAGATTATCAGCAGAAGAGGAGCATGGTTTAAGTTTAAGAGTAGTTTTATACAGGATGTCAGCACAGGTTTGAAGGTGAAAGTGTATGTGCTAATATGTCATGGCTGTTGGGCAGGGTTGGGATTAGATGTTGAGGAATTCTTAGGCAGAGATGCTACACCATCTATAAAATAAGATTTGAATTATATTGGAGTTTCAAGTGGTGAGTTATCGGGAGAGGGTTTGGGCTGAATTTTTGATTGGGATGCAAGATTTCTTTAGTGGATGTCCAATGTTTTTTATGGTTCTGTTTAGTATTGCAACAACCAGATCCAAACCAAATTCAGGCATGCTCAGAAAAAAGCACACAAGTTGTAAAATAAGATTTTTATTCTATAGTAAACTGTTTAGTATTGTTCTGAAAGTTATTACAGTATAGCTTTTGACTTCATTTATATGCATTTTTGTATGACTGCAAAGCATTCTGAAGTTTAAGATATATTCAGTACTAATAGTACAGTTGGTTTAGACTGATTTCTATTTTCTGGTAATTGCTTTCCTGGCAGCCACCCCACAAGACTCAAGCAAGGCCTTACTATGTCTAGGCAATATTGATTCTATATCATAGCTCAGAAAAATAATTTCCCTAGTTAGACCAATTTGCTCACCCAGCATCTCCAACTGCATATTCTGCAGGGAATCTTTACAGTCTGCCAACTCATTACAATCCCAGAAAATATGTTCCCAGTTTCTTCTTTTCTTCTCCATCACATCTCCAACATTTGCAGAGTACCTGAGGAAAAATTCTCTGGAGTCTACTTGGGGTATAAAAATATCAATGTAAACATTTCCAAGAAAAAAATCCTAAATCTTCTAGATTTTGTTGCATAGTTGGAAGGCATACATAGATTCCCCATTGTTTTGTTTGTAATTTTCTTATCTAATCTCTCTTCCCAATCCTTTGTAATCTCCTCTGACTGATTCTTATAGTTATCATGCAATATTTTATATGCTCTACTAATTATTCCTTTATTAACAGCAGCTATTCTAGATTCTACCAAAACTCTACCAGTGCTTGTCTTTCATTTAGGACCCCCTATTTCTTTCTCTTAGCATATATTCAGGTATCAATTCTTGATCGGGAAAGGCAATTTCTAAACTGCAGTCTAAATAAATTCCCGGTGTCTTTCCATTCTATTACCTTTCCATCTCTAGCTCCCAATACCTTGGTTCCTTTGCCTGTTTTCTCCAATAAATCCCCAGCCCCCTCTTGGCTATTGTCTGTATCCCTACTTGCAATCATACCTATCGGCAGAATCTCATTTCTCCATTCCCGTGTTGGTTTAGTTCTTAGAATACTTTCTGCTACTTCATGAATATAATGCTCTACATGGTTATTTTCCTAAAGGATCTGCATCCAAAATAGCAGTCTATCCTTGTTTCTTGAGCCCCCTCCCCCCTTTTTCATCACCATTCTTTTCCACTTTGAATTTTAGGTTTCTGCTTGTGTTATGCATAGGAACCTTAATTGTGTAGCTCTGAAATACCACTTTAAAAATCGGGTAATCCCAATCTGCCTTACTCTATTGGAAGAATCAGCTTATCCCACTTGACTCTTGTCATCTTCCCCTCTCAGATAAAATTCTTCAGCTCTTTATTAATTGCTATCCACAACTTCTCCTCTGGTTGATAAAAATATGCCTGACCTGTGTACAAGACTAATGGGACTAAACATTTTAACCGCTTGCACCTTACTATCCATATCCATGTAACAGAGCTTCCATTTTCTCAGTTTTTATATCATCTTTTGTTTAGTCTCTTCCCACATATCCTTAGCTGCCTCACCGGAATCATTTTTAATCCATACTCCTAAATACTTCATTTTACCATGTCCCCATAAATATTGATATCGCTGAACCAATCAATATGTGGGTATATAATTTACCGCTAGAGTTATAACATCCCTCGACTTGGATACTGTGCCCTTGCTTATTAGGTGCGCTACATTGAAGGCTTTCCTCATCACTGTGGACATTTGGTAGTCAATATTCAGATTGCCATCAACCTGTTTTCCCAAGTCTAGCACCACTGGGTTGGAACTCAGGGGGGTACTGCCAATACTGTAATTTGTACAGAATTCTGTTTTGCCAAAGGGAATAATAATGTATTTTTTTGCATTTAGTTTTAGACCATGGCTTTGGCACCAATCATTTGCTGGTGTTAGCCCTTCTTGTAATATCTTGACATCACTGGAGGACTCCATGACTGCTCCCAGTTTGCAATCAGTGAACTTGGTGAGCCAATGCCATGTACTTTGGCCCGGACTTCTGAGAAATAGATGCCAAACAGTAAGGGGCCCAGCACAGACCCCTGTGGTACTCCAATGGTGATGGGGCTACTGGTGGAGATGGAGTCACCAGAGTGTGTTCTCGTGAGCCACTTGCCTACCCATCTAGTAACATAAGGGTTATTCCCTATCTGGCAGAGTTTCTCAAGGATGCCAGAGTGGGGAATTGTAACAAAAAACTGGGTAAAGCTGAACGTAAAACTTTAAACCATAAAGAAAGGTGACTAGAGTGCTACACAAAATGGAGGAACCAGAACATAAATCACAACATAAAATGCTTTATTAGAACATGTACATTTAGTGCTTTCATCCCATTATAATCAGGATTTCATCAGAATAAGTAAAACATGAACCTTTCAAGATTACATAATACAATCAATAAACAGTTGTCTCCATAAAACCAGTATTGAAACGTAGACTCTCAAAGTTGTAGAAACGATGCGCCTAACATGTTAGCACATCTTTATACATTTTATATACATCATTTAGCATATCTTGTATGTTTTTATGTCTAAAAGGGTTTTTTACCATGTATTTTACCATTTATTCATTCAGTTCGATTGTTTAGTGCAAAAGGAGTCCACTTTGTTTCTTTATTTTTTTATCTTACCATTGTTTTATTTGCCATATTTACTCTATTCTAACTATTCATAAAAATGCAGTTTGCACTTTTATTCTTGTATGAACATAAGTTTATTCTAGATTTACAGCAAATTCATTCAGCTTAAGATCATATTCAATTGTCTTCAAGGCAGCCTAGATGGTTTTAAACTCTGCTTGTTTCTATAGTATTTTATTTAATTCTATTTGGTTTAAGCTCTCACCGAGTTTCTCAGTGACAACTTCTTTATTGCTGTTTTTACTGCTGTTTTAGTTAGTAATTTTTAGGGATGGATATGTTTCTTTAAGGTATAATTATCTCACAAAACAATTAGCATTGACTGTATTATAAATCTTGGAAGGTCCATGTTTTATTTATTCTGATGAAGTCCTGATTATAATGGGACAAAAGTGCCAAATCTACATGTTCTAATAAAGCATTTTATGCTGTGATTTTTATGTTCTGGTATCTCCATTTGTGTGCAGCATGCTAGACAGCCTGCCACCTTTCTTTATGGTTTAGAGTGGGGAATTGTGTTGAAACCATTTGCAAGGTTGGTGAGTACTATGTCCAGAACAATAGAGCCTCTAGTGGGGATGAAGACCATCTGTTCCAGAGCATTTGTGTTAAAGTCCAGAAACCTCTATGTGAGCATGTTTTTGCTCATGTATGTCCTCCCGTCTATGGGAGCTTAGTTGAAATCTGCCAAGACTAAGATGTTGGCCTGTTATGGTGAGGGATTCCAGCAAATTGCAGTAGGTGATGTGCTTTATCCTTATTCATGGTGGGGGATCTATAGCTAGCAATGATGTGGTATGGTACTTTCCCAATAGTTAATTGGGCATGGAGTAATTCAAGAGAGTCATGCTATTTTACTAGTCTTGTAGTGTATTCGGTTTTAATAAAGATGGATACACCCCCACCTTTGGTTCATTCACAGTCATTTTGAGGTCTGAACGTGTGGAAGGCATCGTGGAATATGTAAATTCACTCTGAACTCCTAGTACTGAATTCACATCTTCCATGCCAGATACTTTCATAAATTTCTTCAAAAGTCTACCTGCCTTTGTTATACTTTCCCTTCTGAGCACCCCAAGACTCATCTTTCACTGCTGCAAAATAAAATTCTAGTCCCCACCTATAAGTAATTTTCTTTGCTGAAAGCTGATTATTTCTCCCAGAATTTTCTTAAGCTCCATTACAGCAGTTTTAGGTGGAATTTAAATACATGCCAATATAATCCTCCTCCCTTGCCAGTAGCCCCTTAGTACTACAAATCTACCATTATAATTTTTTTATCCTCTTCCATTACTACTGGAGTTGTTTTTGCAATTAAAGCAAGTACTCCTTTTCCTTTGTCCCAAGTATTCTGCTGAATAACCATTGTGAAAACCTTTTTTTACCAAATTCACATGTTCAGTAACCATTAACATGCAAGAACATTACAAAAAGCATCATTGTATTAAAATGCTATTCTCACCTTTTATGTATAAAAGCTTTTATGTTAAATGTCTAGTTCCAGTTTTTTTTGTTACATGCATACACTGTTTGGCAGGTTAAACTTTTATTCAATTGTTTTTTGACATATCCATTTGAGCCTATGCCACATCTTACAAAACTTTGTTTTATTGAAAGCCCTTAAACAGAAATACATACACACCCCCAATACACCCCGAAAACCCATTAACTTAATATTAACACACAAAACTATGTACATCTTCAACTACTGAAGTTTTATCCTAATAGGAACAAATGTCACAAACGGACAGCAACACTCACAGACTTCAGCTAACCTAGAAGAAAGGCTAGCCATGCTACGATGCATGGTGCAAGCTTGTGCTTCTAAGTACTGTCTGGTTTTGTTGTGTCTTTATCACTCTCCCAGCTGGGAAAACACCTGAATGCCTTCAGAGAACATCATCTCCTACCCTATTTCTCTTTCAGATAGTAGCCAATTTCTCTATTAAGTTGGTCCTCGTGTCTCCATGGAGACAGACACAATTGCTACTAAGCATAGATTTATTTGCTATAAAAAGCCTTATAATATTCAATATTCATTTTCATTTACATGCGCTCTTAAAACTTGTTACTAGTTCAAGATAAGGGCCATCATTCATTCACTCCCCATGAAACCGTGAGAAAAAGTGCATTCATTTTTCTTTTCATGCTCTTTTAACCACACTTTTTTTTTACATTGCAGTGCCTACATTTCTTGAAACTGGACAAAGAGAAAGAGAGAAGAGAAAGAAAAGAGAAAAACATAAAAAAAACAGGAGCACCTGTTTACAATAGTATTCCCATTAGACGTAAAAACTGGGAACTTTACAGCATGCACAGAAAACCATACACTATACAAGAGAACTATTAAGAGAAAATGTTGTTTTACTTGCAGTTCTTTTTCCCCTCCTCTTCCCTCCCCCAAGTATTTTTCCGCACATTAATGGCATGAAATACAGCATACACGTTAGAGTCCCCTACAAGTCCAACAAAGTCCAAAAAAGTGCAGTATTTTCAGATTTTCCTGTTCTGTCACATTTCACAAATTATTGCTTTGTAATCCCACATTTATCAATTTCCAAGTTACTGTTTTTATTCTTGTTCATCTCCATCTCCCAAGTCCTGTCTCTGCTTAATTTCCAACATATTTTTCTAGTCAACTCTCATGTTGTTTTCCTTCTCTCCAGCATTCTCCATTGAAATATTGGAAAATATTTCATTGGCACATTCTCTTTGTGGTCTTTATTACCAGAACAAAAAACAGAATCTCCTGTTTCAATGCTCACTTTTTGTTGGACTAACTTTTCTAATTCCTTCTTAGCATGTACTTCCTCAAAAATTATTTTGTCCCTCCAGGGAAGAATATTTTGAAGATAACTGGGTACAGCAGTTTAATCTCACACCATCTTCTCAACATTCTCTGAATGAAATAAATGTACTCTTCTGCCTGGTGGACAATGATTACTCAATCTCCACAAACACTCTGCTGTCTCCCACTTTTAGTACTTTTCCTTTTTGTCACAGTTTTGTCAGAATCAACTCTTTCTGCTGATAGGATTTAATCTTTACTGTTACAGGTCTACATTGCTTTCTCATAGCCAGGTTTGGAGCATACACACGATGTGCCCTTTAATTAACAATGCCTGCTGTGGAATACCAGTCCAGCTGCTTATTTGTGCTTTCACAAAAGTAATAGTCTGTTCATTCCAGCTGGTACAGCTGAAAATCTCAGGTTTTCCCCTAGATTCTCTGTCCTCTAATTCTATTTTTTTAAACATCTCTTATTCAGCAGCCTTGTATTCAGCCAGCCTTTTCTTCATTTCAGCCTCTGATTTTTGCAGTTTTATCACCTCATCTGAATATCTGTTTAAAGCTTCTTCCATTTTTTTTCCAGCCTTTTGTTTGAGTGGATATACTCAGTGTTTTATTTATTTTAACCAGGTCTGTGAGCAGCTGTCTTGTGCTTTTCTCTAGGTTACTGGAAGTCATGTCTGGAGCTTACACTGCTTTTTGCTGAAAAGCTGTAGTACTTTTTCAGTCAGTGATTTTTCTTCACATTTGGTAATTGATTTTCCTTCAGGTCCTCTGTATTTTTTCCTGGCATCCAGGCAGTGCACTTACTAGCCAGGTTACTGAAATTCATCCAGAAACACAAAGGTCCACTGGCCTTCTCTGCTGCATTTCCATTTTAAACTGGGAGAGATAGAATTAAGCTGTTAATCAGTGTGCAGCCATCTTGGAAGTAGCCTTTTCTTCAATTTGACTTCTGAGTTTTGCAGTTTTATCAATTCTTATCTGAATAGCCATTTACATCTACTTCCATCCTTTAATTTCAGTAAATATACTCCTTTGATGCTTCATTTATTTTAAATAAGCTCTGAGCACATTTGATTTATTTTTTTTCCTTTAAATTACTGGAAGTCATTTCTTGTACCAAAGCTGGAGCTTGCACTGCTTTTTGCGAAACATCAGCAGGATTTTTCCTAGTTAGAGTTTTCTTTTTACTTTTCTATCTGATTTTCTTTCAGGCTTTCCAAGTTTCTTCTTTGCTGGTATCTGGGCAGTGTACTTACTAGCTAATAACCACATTTTACTAAACCAGACAGATTTGCTAGCCCTTCTCTCACTTTCTTTTTTCAAAGCTGAAGTTAAGCTGCAGATCAGTGTACAGCCATCATGGAAGTCCTGGTGCCTCCACTTTTAACACTTCTCCCTTCTGGTACAGTTTTATTAGGAGCAGCTCCTTCTGCTACTATGACTGCATTTTTATGAATACAGGTATCGACTACTTTCACGTGGTCAGTGCTGCTGAGCTGCAATTTCATAAAATTAGTGCACTCTAGTCTTTTCAGCTTCTCTAATACTACCATGTGTTTTGTGCATGCTTTTGTTTTCTACTTCTTTTTAAAGTAGTTCTCTTGAGAAGCCTTATGTTTAGCCAGTTCTTCTTTAATTTCTAACGTAGATTTCTGCATGTATGACAGCTCATCTGAACAATTGCTTAATGTTTCTTTTTTTTCCTAACCTTTTTCATTATATTTTAGAATAAGTGAGATACTTAAATATATCTTGTTCTTCTTTCGGCTTTTCCCGGTTAGGGATTGCCACAGCGGAACTCCGGTCTGCTAATGATTATGATGCCGAGGTGCCAGCTCAACGCACAGCCTTCAACAAAGGCACGTCCATTTACGCACGTCTTTCAAATGCCACTCGACTGCGGGGAGGACATGCAGACTCCACACAGAAGGCGCTCCAGCTGAGAATCGAATGGGAGAACCTCTTGCTGTGAGGCGACAACACTACAGTTGCTCCACCACGGCATCTCTAAATGCATTTGATGCATTTTTCCTCATCGAATTTACTAGAAGCAATCCCCTGCATTGAAACTGAAACCTGAATTACTTTTTACTGAAGAGCAACAAGGCTCTTCCAGCAAGAGCTTTTTCTTCTTCTCTGGTGGATTTTCCCTTACCTTCTCAAAATCACTTCTTTGCTGGCATCTAGGCAGTGTAATTACTAGCCAGTAAAAGAATTTTACCCAAATGAGCAACTTTTACTGGCTTTTTAAATAATGTCTCAGTTCCTGGTCAACTTGTTACCCAATGTGCAGCCATCATAAAAGTCACTACTTCCAAAAGGCAGTTAGCTACAATTATAAGATCCAGTTTTCCTTCCTAAACATACTTCAACACCAATGAAGTGGTGAGGAGAGCTAATCTGCTCCTGGCTGTTAGAGGACATATTTTTAGTATTTACTGCATTGGTCTTGAAATGCATAAGCTTTGTATGCACTACATGCAAGTGTTGTCTGGAATACTGCTGTTCACTTAGATGGTTCAGCAGTTTCAGGCAAAATGTTAATACTTGAGCCACATTATTATACAGCCAACTACTGTATTTCATCTAACAGTGAAAAATAATTGCAGTCATTCAATTTAAAAAGGACAAAATATGCATCCATGCTGACTTTGCATAACAAAAACCAGTACAGCCACAGCTACACACATGCAGGAATCTGTCTTGAATAGTTTCCTACTTGAAGTAGAGGTCATTGAGCTCTCATCTTAAAAGTAAACTGATAAAGGCAACCAGAGCACTGAAACAGTTACAAAATAGTCTACAATGTCAGTGCAACACATTTGAGCAGCACAAAAGCCCAAGAGATTGAGCCTTTGTACTTCTCAAACGTTGTACACAGAACCTTGAGCCAAAAAATTAAAGTATCAAACACACACTAATGCTCATTTGTTCTAAATGATGGGGTACTCATCCTAACAGACACTACTCTGCTCAGACAACCAAGAATGTTTGTAGAAAAGTACGATTTGTGCAAATAAAATGACAAAAACTAGAAAGTAACCACTTCTAAAAAGGGGAACAAAAACAGAACTTTGCATTAAAGGAGTAAAGACACCGGATTCATTAACTGCTGCAGTATCCTGTTACCGTGACTGCTGTTGGCAAATCCCACTGTATAATACACATGTACAAAAATATGTGGCAACAGTCCCCAAAGGTGGAGGCTGCCATTCCCGAATGGAAAATATTTGAAAATAGTCCAGTATAGCACTAACTGGGTCTGTGCAGGGGTCTAGTCCTTTCTGTTGATACCAAGTGGTGAATCTCTTCCACTTGAGATAAAGTTTCTTGGTGGATGGTTTGTGTGAAGCCAGAAGAATGTTACATACAGGGGAGGATAGAGCTTTCTGCCTGGCAATTACTGGAAGTGGAGAAACCAAGCTGTCAGCCTGAGACTGGATATGTTTGAATGCATCAACCACTGCGGGTGTGACAGTAATTCCGGAGATGGATCCAGAATCCCTGGTTGGTGTACTAGGTGAGGCCAAAGAAAGGGAAAGCAAACTTGTCGGGGCCAATAGGGTGCAATGAGGATTACTCTGCTTCTCAACCGAAGGGCCTTCTTTAGAAAATGTGGGATCAAGGGAAGGGGAGAGAAAGCATAAAGAAGTCCCGTTGGCCAATCATGTATTAGAGCATCCCTCACGGACTCCCCCTGTGGGGGAAATTAGGGCAAAGTAGATGGTGCATTTGTGATTTGCTGATGAGGCGAATAGGTCGCAGCAAGTCTGGCCCCAGCGGCTGAAGATCTTCGCCGTTATGGTTGGATTGAGGGACCACTTGTGAGGCAGGAGAATGCATCGGCTCAGTTTGTCTGCAATCACGTTGGAATCCCCAGGAATATGGGTTGCTATCAGAAAGCGGTTGGAAGCCATCACCCACTGCCAGATTCTCCTGGCCTCTCAACACAACGGGTAGGACTTGGTTCCCCCTCGTTTGCTGATCTACTAGACAGACATGTTGTCGGACTGGATAGCAATTGTCCCTGATGGGAGGACAGACTGGAATGCTTACAATGCTAGAAGCACTGCCCTCAGTTCTAGAACACTGATATGCAGATGGGCCTCCACTGGTGACCAAGTACCTTGGGCTGTCTTTCCTTGGAAGGGCCCCCCCCCCAATCAGGGAAGCATCCGTGGTCACTATGGCCTTGGGCTGAGAGGGGAAGAAAGGGAGACTCCACGGGACTTTTTCTGGCTTCATCCACCAAAGTAAATCTTGTTTGCATCGATTTGTTATGCAGATCTGGAAGAACAAGGGGAAGAGTCAGAGGAGACCATTGTGTTAGTAGAAACCACGGCAGTAATCTCATGTGTAGTGTCGCCAGTGGAACTACTGTTATCAATGCTGCCATTGATCAAAGTAGTTGGGAGGACTGCCCGAGCTGAAACTTTGTTTTGAGAGAGTATCACCCAGAGTTGAGACATCAGTCTTGCTACTCTGTGAAGGGGGAGGGAGACTAGGCAAAATTGAGTATCAACAGTTGCCCCTAAGAATTCCAGAGTCTGAGAAGGAATTAACTTGCATTTCTCCACATTTATTGAGATCCGTAAGGATTTTGCTAGTTTTAGGGTGTAGTGTAAGGCTGCAACCAGTAGATGCATGGTGGGGGTGGTAAGGAGCCAATCGTCTACATATGGAAACACCCGGAATCCTTGCAGTCTCTAGTGAACTGTTACCACTGCCATGCATTTGGTGAACAATCTGGGGCCATAGAAAGGCCAAAGGGCAGCACTTGGAATTGGTAGTGACTGGTTCCCAGCCGGAAGGGGAGGAATCTTCTGGAGCATCTGTCCATTTTTATGACTTTTTTTTTTCTGTGCTCAGTGGATTGCCACCTATATGGTAGCTAGGGGTAGCCTTGTTTTTCCCAAAGGGTATGACTATGCATTTTTTGGCGTTTAACTTCAGGCCATGGCTCTGGCACCAGTTATCCATTTCTGTGAGGCCCTTCTGGAGGATATCTGTGTCAGATGTGTTTTCGACTATGGCGCCCAGTTTGCAGTCATCTGCAAACTTTGTCAGCCATAACCCTCCTGTGTTTGCTTGTACTTCAGAAAAGTAGATGCCGAACAAGAGTGGACCCAGGACTGAGCCCTGTGGGACACCACTTGTGACAGGCTTTGAGTCTGACATGGCTCCAGCAACTCTGACCCTGTGGGTTCTGTCACTTAGCCAGTTTGCAACCCATCTTGTGATGTATGGGTTTACATTCAAGCTGATGAGTTTTTCGATGATACCTGAGTGGGGTATTGTGTCGAAGGCCTTTGCCAGGTCGAGGTAGGCTGTATGGACTGCCTTTCCCTCATCAATGGCCTTGGTGACTGTCTCGAAAAAGTCAACCAAGTTTAAGAGGCAGGATCTGCCTTTGACAAAGCCAAACTGAGTTGGATCCAAAGTCTGCAAGTTCCCTATGTCTTTATTTATGAGTTCCATTATGATCCTCTCCATGGCTTTGCAGATAAGGCTTGTCAAGCTAATGGGGCGGTAATTTCCAGGGTCTGTGGAGGCACCGCCCTTATGAAGTGGGACCACAGTCGCCGTGCGCCACTCCTTGGGTACGTATCCTGAGGTGAGGCTAAGATTAAACAGCTGTCCTAACTGTGGGTTTAATTCCTCATTGAGTTCATGAAGCACACAGCCAGGGACACCATCCGGTCCCATGGATGCTGTGTTTTGCCTTAGTGAGGGCAGTTCTCACCTGGGCGTTGGAGATGTTTGGGGGCTACAATCCTCTGGAATAGATATCTCTCCTTTTGGGGAGGGAGAAGTTTGCACTGAACCTGTCACCCAGTATGTTGGCAATGTGTGTAGGTTCAGTAATTTTCACATCATTTTGAACTAATTCTGAGCATATCTGGGAGTTTCCTCCTAGGTTTCTAACATAGCTAAAGAAGGCCTTATGATTCTCTTTAGAGTCCTTGGCGATTTTTCTCTCAAAATTTGCCTTGGATGATTTTATGAGAGCTCTTAGTTTTTACTTATAATGATCAAAGGTGTCTTACCTTTCAAGGATTTTGCTCTATCTTGTAGTAGCTTCCTCCTTTTGTTGTAGAGCTTGTTTATGGCTGGGGTCCACCAGACTGGACGCTTGCCTTTGGTACAGAGAGTCTTAGTTTTGTTTGGGATTGCCTGATCCATGCAGTCCTGTAGGTGCTGGTAGAAGGCATTTGTAAGTGATTCAGCGGTTTGAGTAATGTTTACCACTGGCTCAGGGGCCTTAAAGGAGACCACACTAGTTTTTAGAAGTGTGAAATCGGCTTTTGAGAAGTTTTTCACTGTGGTCTTTTTGTTTCAGGTGGCGGCGGGATGAGGACCTCCCGCGAGATTAGTTTATGATCTGATCTCACCAGTGAGGGGTATACTTCGGTGTTGAACATTTTGATCCCATGTTCGTGATGATGAGATCAAGTATGTTTTCTCCTCTTGTGGGGATGGTGACTAGTTGTTCCATGGCATTTGAGTTTATGAACTCCAGGAATCTTTGGGTTAGAGTGTTCGGGCTTGAGTAGTGTTCCCAGTCTATATTAGGGTAGTTAAAGTCACCTAGTATGATGGTGTTTGGAGATACATTTATCCCTCCAATGTTTTCAGGAAGGCCATGTGAGGTTCCTGAGTTTGAGAGGGTGGCCTGTAACATGCTACAAATTGCAGAGCAGTCTTGCCTATGGTTAATTGCACCTGGATGGTCTCCGATGCATCATGCGTTGCCACCAACCTTGAGGTGTGGGTGTCCTTTATGAATATGGACACCCCTCCTTTCTTGGTGTTGTCCGGATTTTGGGGCGGAACGCATGATATGAGGTGAAACCTGTTAGTGCTGGGGTGCTCTCAGGAGCCTTGAACCAGGTTTCTGTCACAGCACAGACATCGATGTTCTCCATATTGAGAAGGGCCTCGAGTCGTGCATCTTGAGATTGAGACTTCTGGCATTGAGCAGCATTACCCTTAGTTTTTTCCTTTTGGTGTTCTAGGGTGGTAGGTTTAGAATTTGAGCCTTGCCTAAAAGGCACTATGGGGTGGCAAGAGCCTTTGCCAATATCCGGAAGCCCAGGGTGACAGGTGCAAGCCGTCCCTTGCGAGCAGCGTGGCTTGTCCAGCATGTCATCCCAGGCAGACAGACATTGATCCCCTTTGAATGACACCAGAATTTAAGCCAATTATTAAAGCTGATCATCTTATCACTGTATTGTGGCATCATTCTAGGTGAAGGTAGGATACTGCTCAAGGTCAGGGTCATACCTGCCTGGGCTACATAATCAGAGAGCTCCTCTATGTCCCTTTTCATGTAGTCCAAGGAGGTACGTCTCAGGTCGTTGACACCAGCGTGGACAATGACTGAGTCGTACTTGTACCTGCTGTTGAGAGACCTGAGTGCTTGCGTTATGTGGCGGATTCTAGCGCCTGACAGGCAGCTTACTGTGACCTTCTCTTTACTCAGTCTGGTGAGCGGGACGTCAGTGTGTCTGACTATGGAATCACCAATGACAAGTGTGTCTGGCATTTTGTTTGGCCTTAAGGGCTGTGACTGTTTGACACTCTGACTGTGTGGTCTATGTGTTGCATGTGTTGGGTCGTGAGGTGGTAGTTGTTTGGGTGTCTGCTTTGGTGGCCTCTGCTGTTTTGGTAAATTTTTGATCAGAGCCTCCGAGTATGTCTTTGTGTGAGTATGTGTATGATTTGAAGTTGTGATGGTACCATGTGTGACTGGGTATGTATTGTGTGTGGTTACCTTCTCCTCCTGTCTGGTCTTGCCAGTCCTATGTTGAGAGAGCTCAGCCTCCAGTTTGGCCGTATAGTTGCATCTCTCGCATGTATTTGTGTTTTGTGGGAGAAGGAGAGGATTGTCTGTGTACATGAGGCAGTTGTAACATTGCCTCAATATTCCCAGGTTCACCAGTTGAGCTGGAGAGGACACTAGCAACTGATTCCTCAACATACTAGAAGTAGTAGATAAAGAGACTTTCAAAGGACTCCGGGAAGTGGGTTTTAGGCTGGTGGGGTACTATCTATAATAAGAGTGCTTTATCAAGGTGCAAGTACTGTAGGAGTAAGTGCTAGGCTTTACAGATAGAGAATAGTCTACTTGGGAATCAAGTAGAGATGAACTTTTCAGTTATAGGATATGCTGGTTAGATCAGCAGTACAGCTCGAGGAAGGTAGTTTTAAGGGAAAATTGGAAGAGTGGAATTTAGATGGCCCAAATAGTTTAACCTTGTTTAACCGCCGCTGCTCTTGTGTGCAACAGTGGTAACTCCGCGCTTACGCGCGTTTAGCGTGTTTTATAGCAGGGGGCTGAAGGGAGCTAGGAATTGGCCCAAAACGACCAATGGACTACTAGTTTCTGGCTGAAACTTCACCAAATCAGACAAAAAGGCCGCTCAGTGCTTCCCACTCCCACTGGTAAGCAAAGAAACTTCCCTCCTTCCTAATAAGGCAATGGATCAGTAACAGGAACTAAAAACAAAGCCCAGGGATCAGCAACTCTGAAACTGGACTACTCTAGTAGTGGTAATACACTACTCTAGTAGTGGTAATACACACCCTGAAGATCTATTGAGGACATCCAATCATCTTTCTCTAGGAAGGGTAGGATAGACTGAACTGTGACCATCCGGAATTTTGTTTGTTTGACAAATTTGTTTAGGATGCTGAGGTCCAAGGTTGGCCTCTAGTCCCCTGTCTTTTTTGGCACTAAAAAGAACCTTGAGTAAAATCTGGACCCTATTTGGTCTGGTGAGAATGCTTGGATGACTTGTTATGAGCACCTTTTGTATTTCTTGAGCTGCTGCTTCCCTTTTACTGGGTGGAACATTGGGAATGTGCCTTAGTGGCCTTGGGTAAGTATTGAAGGGTATGTGATGACCTCTGGCAATTATCGTCTGCATCCAAGAATCTGCAGTTATCGTTCGGCAGGAAAAGTGGTGCAAAGAAAAATGTCCCCCAACTGCTTCCAGAGGTAAGCAATCGAGCCGCTCTTCAGGAGCATTGACAGGGCTGTTCAGGGAAAGAATCTCTGGATCCCTGATTACGCGGACCCCCTCTGCCTCTAAGGGCATCTTCCAGATGCGTTTCTCCCTCTGCACCAAGGGGGGGGTAAACTCACCACATGTCACACAAAGGACTCTGGGACTTCTTGTGCCACATCTTTCCACTCCTCAGATTCCAAGAGTAAGATTGTTGGGGGGGGGGGTGGTGGAAAATCCTACACCCAAGACGGGGTCTTGCCATCCTTTTCACATCTGGCTAATGTGCATTTCACTTTCGGGCCAAAGAGAGAAGAAGCTTCTGCAAATATCACAAAGGCGCATCAATGTCTCATGACAACGCCTGCACCCACTGTTCTAGCCACCCTAGTGTGAGAGATCAACCACATGGACGAGTTAGATACAGATTCCAAGGTTGCAAGCTGCGAAGCAACTTTGTCACGTACCTAGTCAGAAACTGCTCCTGCTAAAGTTCCAGAGAGTTCCAAGATTAGGTCTCTCTGGAGCCTGGCAAAGTGTGCCAAGTAATTCAAGAACCGGATGGCAAAGGTCGATGAAGAAAACACTTGCTTCCCTAACCTGTCAATTGCCCAAGACTCCCTTGTTTGGGGGATGGACACTATGGCTCTCCTCGGTGAGCTCTTTCTTAGTGGCCACCATAACCACCATAGCGTCTACTGGTAGGCCTTTGAGTCAATGTGGACTATCTTCCGGTGGAAAAAGAATTTTGTCTGGTCTCCCAGAGATTGGTTCAAAGGACGTCAGGACTCTTCCAGGCATGCTGCATGATGAGCTGAACTAGTTCATCTGCAGGTGGGGTCACCCAAGAAGTAGAGGGTCGAGCACGAAAAGCCTGCAAGAATACAGACTCCTTAAAGGAGGGGTTGGTGGGCTTCCAGCCTCCCCGCCATTTTAAAATTTCCAGTATGTCGCCAAAGGAAACATCCTCAGGGGGCGACTGTGGGGACCCCTCTCCTTCATTGTAGTCTGTATCTTCAGTAAGGGATTCCTTGGGGGAATCCACATGCTTCCTCTTGCATGATCTCTTATGTGGTATCTCCTCAGCGAGGACATCTGAAGAGGACTCCTAAGAGAGGGTGCGCCCCATGGTAGGGTATCTTGAAGCTCTTGTGCTTGATGTCCCAGTGTGTAGACTGTCAGCTGTGGTCCAGAGGGGGATATATATGGTTCTCTGATGCTGAGGGAAGGAGGTCAAAGGAGAAATATATGTTGAGTCTGGGGAGAAAATCCCTCGGCTCCAGGCGGGAGGGAGGGTTTAGAAGGAGTTGCGATTCCTCTGGCTGCCAGGAGCTGATCCACATGTCTCACCACATCGAATTCTGAAAGGTTTCTGGAGGACCGGATTGATATCCCCGATGGAGAATCAGGTCGCTCCAAGAAGGGGCTGCATTGTTGCCCAAAAAAGGTATCTGCCATGGGGGCATATCGGGTCCGAGGGACTGCTTCACCTTTCGGCACTTTGGTCACAAGACCAGTAAGATATATGGGGAGGGGGGAAGTGACTGGAAGGTTTAAGAAGTAAGAAATTCTTAATGACTTAGACGAGAGCTGGCTTGACACATCTTGATATCTACATGGCATACGAAATCTGAGGTAACAGGGAGATGGGCACTACGGGTAAGCTTAGCGTGAGAGCTTTTTGGCTGGTGTTAGCTTGTTATAAAGGCCGACTTGGTTCCAAGGACGGAACAGACACCCATCAGTAATGAATGAATGAAGATTATCATCATCAGATTATGTGCCAAAAAGAAGAACGCCGAAAAACAACTCTCCACAAAAAGGCAGCAAACAGGCCAGGAAATCCACCAAAGTATCCGGCAGCCAAACTCACAATAAGGTACAGCAAAGCAGAGTAGTAACCACGAACACCGCTAACAAAGATAGTACTGGAAATCTTTTAACGCCAAAATTTCACCACGTTTTCGTTGACCAAGCAACTTCTTCAGATAAAATCAAAAAATCATACACTTGCTAATTGATGAAGTAATTAATTGTTTGCAGATTGAAGGTATTCTTAAAGTGGTATCACAGTTTATGAAGCCCCAGTATACAAAATATTGCACCCAACATGTCAGTATTCGATTATATTGTGTTAAAAAATAATTTTACAAGCAAAACTATTTAAAATGCATACAAATTGTATGTATATATAATTAACTACATACTCAAACCACAAGAAAACCTTATTTTTTTGTATAAGTATACACTGTTTTTACAGGAATAAATGTTATTATTAAAATATGTTAAAATAATACATAAAAAGGTAGATCTAAATAATTATCATACTACTTGACCGTTACAATTGGTCAGCCTTGAGTTTTAAATAAGGCATAATAGAGATGGAATCGTTCAAACCCGGAGGTCTGTTAGATTCCAACAAGATCTGCCAATACGTTTCCCTGTGTGACAATCTTGCTTCCCAATGTCCACCTCTGGTACATTTAGGAACTGCTTCTAAAACAAAAAACTTAAAATCAGCAGATTCACATACAATGGTGTGCCTGTAAAGTGCATTAGTGCTACACTGTTTTTGATCATCATAATAATGCTCATAAATACGTCTTTTTAGCTGCCTTTTGGTCTTGCCAACATAAAAAGCTTGGCAACACCGGCAGACAGCCAAATAAACTAAACCTGTGGAGTTGCAATTGTAAAAATGATTAGACCGAATGTTCCTGTTTCTACTTTCCAAGTATACTTGTTCCTGATTGATAACATGTTTGCACTGGGAACAACGTCCACAGCGAAACGTACCCTTCCTACGGGGTTCAAGAGGTCCCTGACTATTGTTGTATTCCAAAATCCTCTTGATGTTAAAACCCCTTTTGTAAACAAATTTACAGGTTAATTCTTTAAAATTACTCAGGTCTGTAAGATCCTGAAATAACTTCAATTCCTCTTGAACAATATTTCCAATTTGTCCCACATCCGTACTATGTTCAGTAACAAACACTTGATTGATAGCTAGTGAATGGAAGCTATTGGTGGGAACATTAGTCGGTTCAGCACATTTACTGATGAACAGAATTGATCAAAGTAATAGGGTCCCCTGTCCATAAAAAGCGAACTTAACTTGTCTCCCTCAACTTGGAAAAGGATATCGTCCGAGGTCATACGGGAAACCCTGACAAATTGTCCCTTGACTATAGATCTTTTTTGAAATTTAGGGTGTGAACTGTCAAAATGTAAATAGCTATTAGAAAATGAAGGCTTCCTATATATACATGAAGAAAAAACACCATCTAGTTTGGAAAGAGTAACATCTAAGTAGTTTACATGATCTACTGTTGTATTATATGTAAACTTCAGAAATTCTGTAGTTGTATGTAAATAAGTGACGAAATCATCAATACAGTGTTTAGGTCCTGTCCAAAAGATACAGATGTCATCCAAAAACCTGGTATAGTGAATCCAATATTTAGAAAATTCACTGCAAAATACAAACTTTTGCTCCCATACGGACAAAATAAGGTCAGCATAGGTGGGAGCACAATTGGCTCCCATGGAGACACCTGATGTCTGTTGGAAATATTCCCCACAAAAATAGATGTAATTATTTCCCAAGACCAATTCCAATAATTCCAAGACAAGATGTACATCATTATTTGTTACCCCCTTACAAGCCCAAAGAGCCTCCTCCATCCATGCCAAACCAATTGAATGTGGGATCACCGAAAACAGATCTACCAACATCAATGGTAACAAACTGTAAGTTGGGCCTATAAAGATCATGAGTAATACCTCTTTTAAATTCCCACGAATCCTTAAGTAAATGTTCCTGTTTACCCCACAACTGTTTCAATTTCCAATCAAGAAATTTAGAAAGATTGTGGGTTTTAGACCCCTGGACAGCCACAATTGGTCTAAGAGGGGGGTCCTGCACGTTCTTGTGGATCTTGGGGACACCAAATATTGTGGGTACTTTAGGATGTGGGTTGTCCAAGAAGGAAAAAAGATCAATTTCAATAACTTCTTGGTCTAAAAGGTCCTTGATGGCCAAATCAATTTTTTTATATGAAATATGGACCTCATTTAAGGAAGCAACCGTGTATTTGGTAGTATCATGCAACAAATTATTCATTTTAGCCTCATATAGTGTTTGATCCATGACCACTGTTCCACCCCCCTTGTCCGGTTCCATAATTCTAATGGAAGAGTTGTTCCTCAATTCGTCCAAGAGGGTGGCCTCGGCCTGATTTAAATTGGAAACATGTTGGACCTTAACCATTTTGCGGCGTATCTGTTCAATCCTGTTTTCCAAATTGCTCAATTGCGGATGCAGGGAGGGGTTGTAAGTACTAGATTTTTTTGAGCATGAGGCCCCGACCCATAGTATTAGACCCAAAAAGATGGTGTAAATTGAGTTTACGTATGAATAATTTGACATCCAAAATGGTGTTAACTAAATTACTACCCCTACTGGGTGCAAATTTGAAACCCTTAGTAAACAAGGAAAACTATACCTGTGAAATGACTAAATCACTGTAACTGTAGATGTGATAACCATTCAGTGTATGCATAGAGTAATCTCCAATAGCTGTAATGTCAATAGGGCTGGAAATTACCAGTCCTGTTGATTCCTCCTCCACCCCCTGGATTGCCCCCCTCCCCCCTGCCGGGGGGGTTTTGGACCCCCGTAAGGATGATGCGACTGCTGATGATGTAATTGGTTGCGAAGGTGTTCTGATCTCCTGGGTAAAAAATCATCACAACCCTCGTCCGTAGAATGATGGGGTGATAAAGGGGGAAATTCTTCCTGAACATGGGTCGGAGTTTCATTACCAGAATGAAAGTGTGTAGGGACATGTTGAAGAGAAAAATTACCCCTGACCTGTGGAGGATTGGGATACTGCCTACCCTCCTGGTATTCCTTGATGTCCCTATTTAGTTTCTTGTATTTACGTTTCAAAACAGTATAACATTGTTGATCTATTTGCTTCCTAAGATCATAATATTTTTGTTTTTCAACATCAATGGTAAATAACAGGTCAGAAGTTACATTTTCATTGAATTTAAAAATATCATGTTGTAAAACCTTGATTTCAGTATCATTTCTCCTAATTATAGCCTTGACAATACCAAATCCACATTCATCAAATATTTTAATCAATTCTGAATGAAAATCACTACCATGAATAACATTGTTCGGGAATTTATGTACCCGTAAACCTTTTGGGACAATATGTTTACTAAGACATTCATTCAGGTATAAATTGTCAAGTTCTAGAGTTTTATACCTGTATAAAGCATGTTCTAAAGATTGCATACTGTCTGAAAATGAAGTAATCCCACTGTTGGAGTCGGAACATTCAGCAAACTGAAATTTGGGTTTACTTTTAACCCATTCATGAAAAGTAGAAGCAGGAAGTGCAATAGGAACAGTGTCATTGGAGCCAGAAGCTGTAGGGTTACCCTCGGCGGTTTCCTGAAGAGCAGCTGGAGTGTTAAAAAAATTTACGGAGTCCTTGCTTCCTTGTGCATCGGAAGAACAACCCAGTCCTTTAGAACAGTCCCGTAAAGGGAAACCCGTAGTCCGTGAAGTGAGAACCTTAAGGATTTCAAGTTGTTCTGTGAGAACAGATTGTATGCCTTGCCCCAATGGAGTAAGCAAATTAACCAGTTGGGTAAGTTGTCCCGTGAGTTGGCATGTATCAGAAAGAACAAACGGAACTGCTTCCTCCGAAACACCATTGGCAGTTGACCCTGAGCCTGCCTCCATAACAAACTGAAACAAAAAGTAGAACGCTGAAAACCAACTCTCCACAAAAAGGCAGCAAACAGGCCAGGAAATCCACCAAAGTATCCGGCAGCCAAACTCACAATAAGGTACAGCAAAGCAGAGTAGTAACCACGAACACCGCTAACAAAGATAGTACTGGAAATCTTTTAACGCCAAAATTTCACCACGTTTTCGTTGACCAAGCAACTTCTTCAGATAAAAATCAAAAAATCATACACTTGTTTAAATACACTTGCTAACTGATGAAGTAATTAATTGTTTGCAGATTGAAGGTATTCTTAAAGTGGTATCACAGTTTATGAAGCCCCAGTATACAAAATATTGCACCCAACATGTCAGTATTCGATTATATTGGGTTAAAAAATAATTTTACAAGCAAAACTATTTAAAATGCATACAAATTGTATGTATATATAATTAACTACATACTCGAACCACAAGAAAACCTTATTTTTTGTATAAGTATACACTGTTTTTTACAGGAATAAATGTTATTATTAAAATATGTTAAAATAACACATAAAAAGGCAGATCTAAATAATTATCATACTACTTGACCGTTACAATTGGTCAGCCTTGAGTTTTAAATGAGGCATAATAGAGATGGAATCGTTCAAACCCGGAGGTCTGTTAGATTCCAACAAGATCTGCCAATACGTTTCCCTGTGTGACAATCTTGCTTCCCAATGTCCACCTCTGGTACATTTAGGAACTGCTTCTAAAACAAAAAACTTAAAAATCAGCAGATTCACATACAATGGTGTGCCTGTAAAGTGCATTAGTGCTACACTGTTTTTGAACATCATAATAATGTTCATAAATACGTCTTTTTAGCTGCCTTTCGGTCTTGCCAACATAAAAAGCTTGGCAACACCGGCAGACTATGGGTAAGCTTAGCTTGAGAGCTTTTTGGCTGGTGTTAGCTTGTTATAAAGGCCGACTTGGTTCCGAGGACGGAACAGACACCCATCAGTAATGAATGAATGAAGATCATCATCATCAGATTATGTATTTAGAGAAAAGGTAGCATGTATGGCCAAAAAAATTATTCCACCTGGGCAGTATCAGAGCCATTTCTGTATGACTTGCTTGTGTCCTGCAACAGAATAATGTCGTCTCTCAATAATTTTAATATTTTTAACTACAGCAATTTAAATACTGACAATTATTCTAAGCTTATTTATGAAAGGGATGCAATTTGTCCCTTCTAAGCATTTTGACAATGCGGATATTATTGTGAATTAAAATTGTTTTTAAGAAAGTTAAATCTGTGTTTGTTTTGGGGGAATGGATCTGGGGAACCTGTGTTTGAAGAAGAAAAGTGTGTTCTATCCCCCCCAATCCAGCTTTTCAAATTTTAGAGGAGGTAGTACAAGGGGATATAAATGACAGGTTTTAAATTTTGAAATGTGAAGAAAAATCTTTGTAAAAGTTTTTTCCGACAATTCAGCATATACAATTATGAAACCTGATTGGGGGGGGGGGGGTAATGAAGGAAATATTGATTATGGCATACATTTGTTTAACATTTGGGAGATGATGATGAATACACAATTGTATCTAAAAATGAAATCAACATAGCGTATTCCAAAATGGATTTAATTTTGAAGGATCCATTTTTTGCAAGGGGTGACTGTTAAGCATCTTTCTGATTTCCTGTTTGTGGAGAAACCCTGCATTCCAATCATTTTTGGGATACCTAAAATTCATAAATCTACAGAGGATCCTCCATTATGGCCAACTGTGACAGTCAGAGGTTCCAAGACACATCCCCTAGCCAAGTATATTGACCAGAAATGCAAGTCCTTTTAACAATCATTAGGGAGACTTCCAAGGATTCATGGGATTTTCTCAAGAATATCAGACGTATTTTTACCACTACAATTTGATTTTTGTTACAAGAGACATTTGATCTTTTCCCTGTATTCCCCTTTCATTAGGGCTTGAATAGTTTCAAGAAGTGATCTTGAAATGTGAATTTTTAACCAATTCTGAAATTGTTTTAATCATTTCATTTATGGAATTAAACAATAACTTTGTTTTTTAATGCTGAATATTACAAGCAGGTCCAAGGTGTCACCATGGGGGCTTCTTGTGCTAACCTATTCTATTATATTATATTACCGGGAGAAAAAATGTATTTTTAACTCCCCTTTTGGCCCGTGTTGGTATTTCTACACCCAGTTTTTGGATGATATTTGTATTTTATGAAAATGATGAAAAGGCACTTTAATGTAGTCAAAAAACAGTTCAAACAATCTAGTCAAACTACAACCTTTTTGAAATTTACACTTTGTATTCAGTGGAGAGAATTAACTATCTGGACGTCACTTTAAAGACTTTAATGAAGGCAGATTTCACTCTGAAGTGTTTCAGAAAGATACCTTTCTGAATGGATGTTCGAGTGAACATCCATTCTATCAAAAGAAAGGTATAGTTAAGGGGCAAATGATTAGGGTAGCTCGAATGACTTTGGATGACCAGTATTTTACCACTGAGACTTGAGTATATTAAACAGTTGTTTTGGGAAAGAGGGTATCCACCAGACCTAGTTAAAGTATCACTGGAAGTTACTGAACAGTGGAATACAAAGTTTACACCAATTTTAGGTGGTGACCTGGAGATTCCGGTGGGAAGGAGGGCAATGGATACTCTTCCACAGAAAGCATTTGTTTACACCTAATTCTCAGTCAGATATAGAAAACAATGGATATTGGAGAGTTTTCATCCACCTTCCAAAGGTTAGGGATATCATCCCTGCCAAACCCATTTTTGCATGGGGAAAAATGTAAGAATTTGAAAGAACTAATGGAAAATAAGACTGAAAGTGGTGTGAAGTAATAAGAAATATGGGACTTAAGTGTGGGTTTTCACCAATGTAGGTACTTGCACAACATAGGATAATTATTACACGGAAGCTAGGGACTTCTTAATTAAGTCCACAGGGCATTATAATTGCAACATTACTGTGGTCATTTACTTAGCCAGGTGTTCAGGTGGCATGAATTTCTATGTTGGTAAAATGGAGAGATTTTAAGGAAATGTATATATGAACACATGTACAACATAACACGTACACTAATGAATCTAATGCAGTTCATAGACATGTGAAGGCTTGGCCTTTGGGTAAATATTTTTTGTGCTTAAACAGGTTCCTATTAGTTCTACTGGCGGCCCATGGTACACAAGAGTTGAATAAGGAAACTGTTACGGCAGCTCAAACAAGATGCAGGGAATTTCCCTGAGCTAAATGAGAATATTTCTGTTTCTAGTGTGTTAAAAATTCGTGAGGTCAAGTTATAAGGTTCTTATGGTCTATGCTTAAAGAAGGTTTTATGTCAATATTTATTACATTCAGTTATTTCACATACTAGTGACTCACTACATATTTAGGCAGCATACTATTTATTGCATTTAATTTTGTTATTGGTGTTGTAGGCACAAGTGGGTCATTATTTAGCTTGGTTATGTACATATTTATTTCTCAAGTTTGGATTTATGTATTTCCTGCTCGCGTTCTTTTAAGGGGTTCAATCATTAATTAATGGGTTTTACAACATTTACGTATTTGATTTGTTGATTGGGGATTTTCTAGTTTTTACTAGTTCTGATGAAGTCCAATATTCAGATGATGACAGCGCTAAACTTTATTGCTTCAATAAAATATTATCTTTTTTCTCCTCTTTGGCCATTTTTTGGTGTATTAGCTCATATTTTATTCATTCCTCATTTATATAACCACGATTTGGAGCCACAGCTTTTCCAGCATCCAGGATCAGGCTCCATATGTTCTGTAATAACCAGAGTGTCTTTTTCATACAAAGCTTTGCATGAGGAGCCATTAGGCTGCAGCAACAACTATCCCCCTCTGCTCAGACAGTTCTGCACTAAAATGCAACAAAGTTGAATCATAAATCTGGTACATCTTTTGACTCTCATTTTTTTGGAATAAAAACTTCTTTTTCATTATAATGCCTCTTGCAAGGATGTCTTCAACTATTGTGGGGTGAAGAAAGTTTTTTTGTTGCTGTTTATGGTCATCCCCATTTTCTGGGTTTACAGCAACGACATGAAATCTGCTGATTCAAAACATCCTTGGCTTGAAACATTACTAAATATTTCCCCTATTTCAGCAACTATTTTCTATATTTTTCAATGAACATTCACTGCAACTAAGCATTTTCAACACACCCTCAAAAAGACTACCAAAAGAAGCATGTCAAACTGAAACAGGATGCTGTCTATTAGAAGTACACAGTTCTGCTACTGAACAATAGCCTTAGATATGGGAAATGGTTATCTGGAAGGAAATATGTTCTACAAAAGCACAGCAAGAGGCCATCTCGTTTCTTCTTGGCATCATCATTTTTCATTCTTTCATGAGAGGAGTTTTTTCTAGACAGTCAATCAAAACAGAGTCATGTTGGTAGTCAAAACTTTTGTTTTTCCCCTTGTAAACAGGCATATCATGCATCACTGTCCCGTTTCAGGGTGGGATGCAAAATTCTGGTTAAATGCACTGCACAATACTCAAATGGAGAATGAAGGAATCAAACCCAGGAGCGCAGAATGAAGCCAGTTAGAGCTGCAAGAGTAAACTGCTAGAAGAACCACAATACTGATAAGAAATTAATCTGGATCCACAGCGGACTAAATCTGGCTCACAAAATTCCTTCTCTTCCTTTGAGAATAGATGGGAGGGGGATTTATTTTCCTTTCTTGTGGTATCATGGGTATTGGTGAACAGGTGGGTACCAACAGTACTGCGGGAAGCATATGTATGGCATGCATATGTGGTTATGAAACCTTCCTGCAGGACAATTTCTTTATCTGCAGCCTTTGGACAACAAAATACTCTGCAATGAAAAGTTCTGAAACGCAAGTCTGGAACTGTAGATGACTGGACACGTGCTAGACAAAGCAGATGGTGTCAGGCCATTTGAAAGTGTCAGCAGGTAAAGCTGCCTCTGATTTTTACTTATTATGTAAACCTGTCTGGAAGTGGACAGCTTCTGTACATACATAACTGGCACTTCTGGCTCAGATGATAGCATCTGCATTGCTTCAGGCTGCTTTAATTATAAAGTTAGCTGAATCAAAGCAGAGTACTTTTGGATCATATTTATAACATGTTTTAGGAGTTCCTAATGTTGGAGCCATAGGGAATCTCCAAAAAGGACTCCGTTTTTGGATTTTTCTGCCACGGACTCATTTTTCCCATAGCTTTTCTGTTTTTTCTTCTTCTCTTCTGTAACATAACTAGAAAGTAAAGACACACTGTCACTATCAGATGTAAGTTTCATGTCTGTATAGCTTGTATTTAGTCTTTACCATTTTATTTTTTTATCATTTTTAACTGGGTAAGTTTGTAAGTGACCTACTGAAAAACACTTTTCTGCCAAGTCCCAGGCCACCAGGCACAGAAAAAAATGATACAAGCCACAAATTATACAAACAGTAACATAATAAAAGGCAGTTCACATTTCAGAGTTAATTGGTTACAAGACAAAAGCAGAACATGCATTCTCTCCTCACATTTCAAGTTAAAAATAATGGTGTAGTACGTTAAAACAGCTTATCAAACAATGAATGTTGTAACTTTTTACGCGCTGTGATAAAGTGAACTGCAATATTACTAACAAATCTTTTTTTAAAAAAAACTTGTACTGGTGATAAAAAAAAAATCAGAAGCTTTCCTGATTATCAGCGTTATAATTGATAAAATATACTAAAGAATATCACTGGATTATATGTGAGTAAATCACTTTTTCCAACACTTGTGATTAGATAAGTGAGTTAGATCACTGGAACACCTGCATATACTGCACACATACAAAGCCTGCATATACTGCACACATACAAAGTCTAAAATGCAATGCAAAGTTTTCTAAATTCTTAATATGAAGTGAAAATTTGCACTTTTTAAATACTTTAACACTTAATTTCACATGTAAAAACACCAACTACCACATGCACACAACCTGTATACAATATATTTTTTTATTATTTATTTTAAACATAATGACCCCAGGCAGATTAAGCAAAGATGAGACTTTTGAGGAACATTTGTTTTCCACAAGAATGTCTGTTAATAGATTTATATGAAGACACTATTTCATTGGGATGATGAAGTAATCAAATATTGCAAAAATTAAAAAGATTTGAAGCAGAAATAAGACCTGATCAGGACCCAAGCTAATGCTCCCTCTGAGTCAGTTATGCACACGACCAGCATTACCAGCATTCAAGAAACCAGCACTGGCTTATGCAGAGGGACCTGGTAACTACAGTTAATCACACTGAAAAAGGAGGGTATGAAATGATGCAGGGAAAGAAAGTAAATGGGCAGAAACTATGGTGACAGGAAAAGGTAAGTGCTGTTCACAAAGGAGGCAACAACAGAGATACCAGAGGACAGACATGGTTTGGGAAGAAGTTGACCACAGGATGGAAAGTACAGCAGAAGGTACCTCAGCACTTACTTCAGTTCTAAATCTATATCCCATACTGTAGCTGGAAGTACCAGTAGGGGGCTTAATGTATTATACAATGTTTATTGTAGAAGAATAGCATTATATCCTGCAAATGTTCTTCCCTAACATATCAAAACAAAATCCATTTAAACTATCACAGCACACATGTAGAAAGCCTATTACAAATGTTTTAATCCTTTCTTCTAAGAAAAACAAAAGTTCACATCTCTTACAAAAACGTTGCACCTACCTACCCCTCTTAAGAACTTCAGCTGACTGGTAAAGGGCCATTAAATCAGAAACTCAGCCAGTTCTGAATGTATGGGAAGAGTAAAGGTCCGAGATGATTTTAAAGGTCAGTGTTGGTAATCTTGGGGGCTTACTTGGAAATGAAAATTATGTTGCTGGGCTTTAGGTGTAGGATTAATGTGGAATCAGGAATACCTGACAAGACAAAATGATCCTCTGCAAGGAAGAGTAAACCTGTCTGTTTGACATCTGCAATAAACTATATAACAAAAGGAATAAAATGCTGTCCAGGAGCAGGTGCCCAACTGGAAGCAATCCTTTTTTAGCCTGAACAAGCAAATAAGAGCACTAGTAAAACCGTTTAAAGCCAACTTAGAGTCCAAATTGGCCACATCTGCTAGAGACAGTCATAAGGCTTTCTTCACATATGTCCACAGTCTCAAAGGAAGCACCCAGATCTGTTCAGAACTGGTGGTCAAGGACACCACATACATAAATGCTGTAGATATAGCCAATCTACTGACTTGCAGATTCAGTGAAAATGTCTCCCATCTGTCCCCCTCCCCCATCAGTAAATCAGGACATCCTCAGTACCTGCCCCCTCACCCTTTATCTCTAGGGAACAGGTCATCACTGCCCCCTCAAAGGCAAAAAATACAGCCTCCATGGGACATAACATCCCAGGCTGTGTCCTTCATGAACTTGCAGCACCATTAGGCACCCTATTCAACCAAAGCCTGAGTACCAGCTTTGACCCGGCCGAGTGGAGGACAGCCACCGTCATCCCTTTACACAAAGGTGGAGCATCCACTGATCCAGATAATTATAGACCCATCAGCCTAACTAACCTGATCTACAATACTATGGAATGTATTATCAAGGACCCCATTAACAAGGACATTGGCAACCTCCAAACACTTAAACCCACACAGTTTGGCTTTGTCAAGGGGAGTCAGGTCATATCTGTTAAATCTGGTCAACTTCTTTGAGACAGTCACCAAAGCCATGGCCAAGAAAACAGTGCACACCACCAACCTTGACCTGGCCAAAGCCTTTGACACTATTCCCCACTCGGGCATAGTAGATAAAATCTCTCAACTAGGCATCAATCCATATGTTACCAGATGGGTAGCAAACTGGTTCACTGATAGAGCCCACCTAATCAAAATAGGGGAAGCCACCTCAAGCAGCAAACCCATAACGAGTGGCGTACCCCAGGGATTGGTCTTGGGGCCTCTGTTATTCGGGATATACTTCTCTGATGTGCAGGCCAAAACCAGTGGGCTACGGCTGACCAAGTTTGCAGATGACTGCAAGATGGGTGCAGTCATCAATTCCCAAGTGATGTGGATGTCCTCCAAGAGGGTCTCACCCAAACAAATGGCTGGTATCAGAAACATGGCCTCAAGCTGAATGCCAAAAAATGCATCATCATCCCCCCTTTGGAGAGAGTAATGTCCCCAGATATTATCACATTAATAACAACATCCTAAGTATACAATCAGTAGTGAAGGATTTGGGCACCCAGATTGATCGCAACCTGACTTTTGACCACAATGTTGCTTCCATTGTATGGAAAGCTTTCTACATGGCTCACCTCACAAGTAAGAGTATCTCATCCAGCGACAAAGAGGTCATAACATCCCTGTATTCTTCCCTTATAAGGCCAATTATTGAGTACAACGCCCCCTTCAGCATGTACCTTGCAAAGCACATGCAGCAGCTGGACAAACCACAGAGGTTTCTCACCAGGAGAATCCAAGGCCTCAAAACATCTACCCCACACAGACAGGCTAAAAGCCTTGTCCCTCTAATCATACAGACACCTCAGAGGTGACCTCTGTCTGGCATACAAAGCAATCTCAGACCCCACCTTGATGGGACTGCTGCATATCTGCAAGTCAGGCTCCACTCGAGCAACCCGTATGTGTAACCTCAACCTGGTCTATTACATCAATAGGACTTGTTGGCGGGACAGATTTGTGTCCCAGAGACTCCCCCATCTGTGGAACAGACTCCCTCTCCATGTCAAGTAGAGTACCTCATTATCCCTTTTTAAGCGCAACCTGGATAACTGGATGGGAAACAGAAAATACACCCCGGCATTCCACCTGTGTCCCTGCTGGACAGGGGCTTTGGGTGCTGACTTGTCTAAACATGGGCTAAACTCTTGGCTAGGCTTATAAGGGCCTCAAGGGCCAATAGCCTAGTAACCTCCTATGATCCTATGATAAGAAAAAATGAGAGATGGGAATGCCCTACAAAGGAAGGCCACACTGGAATGAAAGGACTAGGATAGGAAAAAGGGAACAGAGAGTGCGTGGGTCCATAAATCTGTTTCCAATTTCTAAGCAAGTCTGAAAGATGCATGTTAGCACAGAGTGAGTAAAAAAGGGAGGAAGGCAGAACTGGGAGATGTTTAAAAAAGATTTTGCAAATGTGTCATGCATGTAATGACTGGACACTAATTCATCTGACTAATATTCAAGCTATTTCTTAGAACTAGTTGTCTTCTACTGAACACATATGAATATTAATATTAAAAAGGTGTGCCACTTGTTGCTAAGCTTGTTTCCAAGGAGAGGGCAGGGTTTGAAACCTGTCCAAGCAAATCACACACATTAAAAGCTTGATTCACCTACTAAAATACATATATACACACATACAAATTTATGTGTGCATGATACACACACACACGTGTGTGTGTGTGTGTGTGTGTGTGTGTGTGTGTGTGTGTGTGTGTGTGTGTATATATATATATATATATATATATATATATATATATATATATATATATATATATATAGATAGATAGATTTATATATAGATAGATCTATATATAGACAGATATATATATATATATATATATACAGATATATATATATATATATATATATATATATATATATATATATATATATTTATATTACGGTCTATATGACACTATCGAATGGACTAAATAGCAAATGCTATTTAGTCGATCCGATACTGTCGAAATGGCAAAATAGCGAAGTCACGGAACATCAAATTTTTTCCCAGGGAAAAAATTTGGTGGGCCGTCTTCGGGACATTGCCGTTTCCTCCACTATGGTGCAATCTCGGAGTTGGTATATTTAAGTAAAGGGGTTGGGGGGGGTGAAACCCACTTAAATTTGGCTTCATTTATTTTTTTTTTTTAAGGAGCAGTGAATTTTTTCCCTGGGAAAAAATTTGCTGTTTTGTTTGTTCGATATTTTGTTGTTTCGATATTACTGGTACGATGAAATAGTGTTCACTATTTAAATCGTATGATATGATATAGATGCTATATTTTATATATATATATATATATATATATATATATATATATATATATATATATATATATATATATATATATATATATATATAGGTTTAGTACGAAAATGTGGAATGGCACTTTTGCAAAACTGGGATGGTTGAATGCATCTTTTCCAGTTTCTGTAATGCCAATCCAGAAATGTTCAATTCCTCATTAGCGAATGGTAGTGTGAATTCGCTAATGTGGACTGACATTCTGATAACAGATTGCACTTATAGGTGGGACTGGGAAATTTACCCTTTTTCTCACTGTAGTGCCATCTCAGAGTTGGAATATATACTATGCAGGGGGTATGGGGATTGCAGGGGGGGCTACCCCCTTGCAAAACTGTAAACACTTGTGCTGTAGACTTTTAATTCCTATGGGAGCTTCAGCACAAGGGCCAAAGGGTCTGATGTCATCTCCTGACATTTCAAGTGTGAATGCGGATGTTGAGGTGATGCTTTCCGACAAACTGTAAAAGTGACATTTGCAAATTCAAAACTTCAGTTTGGGCAATTAAACAGATTTTGTTTTGTGATTCAACATTTTGATAGTAAACTATACATGTACGCTTGCGTGTGAGCTTTTGGACGCAGACTTCATAGCACTGCTCCCCCTTCCTCTTGGAAGCCAGTGTTGGGTAATGTGCCTCAACAAGCTGACGCTACTTCTGCTAAGATGTATTTGAGTTCCACTGACTGGATAATGCAATATGAATTGGCTATCCCCACCTGAATACACAACTAAAGACTGGATGAGAGGAGTAACAGCAGTAATAAAACATACAGATGTCTGCTATGTACGTAAATTAAAACAATTTTCTATTATTGCCAAAAGCCAGAGTAAAAACAGCTGGTTATTTCAAACTGTAAAAATATTCAATGGCTTCATTATTCAGACTAGCCCATGATAAAAGGTGTAGTTCTAAAACACAATTAAATTGACATTTTACCTTGTGCTAGTGAATGAAGGCCTGTCTGTTCCACTTCGGGTGTCCCAACCTTTCAGCTTACAGTCATCCCCACCTGTTGTAAGAAATTAAATCATACACAGTTTAAGGCATCCCTTACCACATTGTTGGTATACATTTCTTTTATGCAGTTCCTAGTTGCAAAAGCCCCATTCCTGTACTTCATCACTCCTATAGTCCTCAGTCAAGAGTATACTCTTTATCTGGTTTTCAACTTAGTACTGCAGCTATATGCAATAAGAAAAGAATGAATCACAGAATCATGTCATCCTAGCCAACTTTTCACAGACATTAGTCAGCTTACACAGTGTATTTTAAAAAGATGTGCTACCCACTGATTTTACTGGCCCTTGCTATCTTCTGGCAGTACAGTCCCACACAGACCAGATGGCTCACTTCAACAAGTCACTAATAATCATGATGGCCAAAGCACATTTGTTAAGTCGCTAAGATAAGATCCCTGATGACTCACCTGAGTGGAGACAACACTTTTGCTTGACTGATGACCATGGATCGGGAAGACCAGTCAGGTGGAAATGAGGCTTAAATTACTTATGTTGGAAGGGAAGGGCTGGGATTATGTGGTTCCTGAAAGGCATGTGATGGATACCCGGGAATCTGCAGCAGGCAGGAAAATGCAGAAGGGATGTGGTTATGAAAAATGGGGGGGGGGGGGCTTTCATTCCTCCAGTACAACTGCAGTCAGGAAATAGTCAACATCTGTTGACCATTTCAATACAACACTTCAATACAACCTTCCTAAAAATACTAAATTACCATGCCCCCCCCCCCGAACCACTAGAATTAAAACTAAATATGCTCCCTGGCTAAATAAAGACACCAGAATATTGATGAAAAGCAGGAACAAAGCTTGGACACAATTTCACAAGAGTAAAACCCAAATAGACAAACAGAAAAATCCTTGAACTACGCAACCAAGCCAAAAAACTCATTAAACTAGACAAAATCTCTTACTATCAAAATATCCAAAAGAAACATGCTATTAACCCCAAAACATTTTGGCCAGCAATCAACTCTGTTTTACAACCTGGGAAAACATCCGCCCCCCACATCCAAAACAGAAAACAACCTAGAAAATATCCTCACCCAATTTAACAAATACTTTACTGAAACAATCCAAGACCTAGCTGATAAACTAATATTATCGCCCCACCTCATTAAAAGTATCTACTCCAAATGAAATACTAGACAATAACACCCAGTTCAACTTTCATTCAGTATAAATCAAGACCATTCAAAAACTCCTTCAAAAACTCAAACCCACCACCCTGGCCGCTGATAACCTACCTGCTAAATATCTACAAATAGCTGCAGAAGCCATAATCTATCCTTTTACTATACTTATTAATAGCTCCATCTCAGAATGTTTAGCACCCTGGCCGCTGATAACCTACCTGCTAAATATCTACAAATAGCTGCAGAAGCCATAACCTATCCTTTTACTATACTTATTAATAGCTCCATCTCAGAATGTTTAGTACCCCATTTATTGAATATATCACATACAATACCACTGCATAAAGGAGGTAACTCCTTTGAATTCAGTATCTAACTATCGCCCTATAGCTATACTATCCCCCTTATAAAAAATCCTTGAAAGAGTAATACACTCACAACTGATGGAATACCGGTTAGAAAACAAATTATCTACCCAGCAACATAGCTTTAGACCCTTCCATAGTACCACCACTGCACTTGCATCATTCACTAACACCATCAATCATCACAGAAATAATAGACTTCTAGGTATCTGCTACAATCTTAGACTTCTCAAAAGCTTTCAACATGGTTACCCATCTCAAACTTCTTCAATCACTCTCTACCTTAAACCTCAGTACCTCCTCTATTACATGGTTCAAGAGCTGTCAGGTACGCAACAGGCAGTACAATGGCAGAACTAAATATCCTCCTTACTGCCCATTTCCGTAGGGGTCCACCAAGGCTCCATCTTAGGTCCCTTACGCTTCACTCTTTTCACCAATTAACTCCCATCCACCACACCTAAAGCCTCCATTGTCCAATGTGCAGATGACACCACTAGAATCTGTGCAGCCCCCACACTCTATCACCTCCTCTCCCTAACACAAGAATGCTTCTTACTATCCTAAAAAAGGTACTCACCATAACGTTCCATGTATGGAGTCCATCTCGACGAACATTATTACATGTGGGTTCGGAGCCGATCCTCGGCTCCGACTCGGCCACTTAGCCTGAAAACTTCTGATTGGCTCGTGTCTAATAGTGATCCCATGATGGATGTGCACATTCCCCAGATCTTGTTTGCTACTAGTCTACCAGAATCAGACATGAAAAAGGAACAAAGGTCCAGAAGAATAAACTGTAATAAAAGGAGCCCTTGTGGCAAAAAACCACTATAGAAAGGGAAATAAACTGTATCCAGATCCTCCAGGAAGGGGGCTGGTGGGTGGGTTCGTAATAATGTTCGGCGAGATGGACTACATACATGGAACATTATGGTGATTACATAACTTCGTTATGTTATATAGTCCTATCTCGCCTCCATTATTACGTGTGGGACAGCATCCCTAGCATCTTGAATGGGTGGCTCACTGGAAAATACTCCTGAGTACCGTGGAACCAAATGAAGCTCTACCCCTGGAAGTAGAATCCAATTTATAACGGGAAATGAATGTATGAGGGGTAGCCCATGTTGCTGCTGCACATATATTATCAATAGGTGTCCTGGCTTGGAAAGCAGCAGAAGTAGAAAAGGACCTGGTAGAATGCGCTTTAACTTTAAAGGACAACTCCTTTCCCTGAGAAGTGTAAATAAAGGAAATACAACTAGAGATCCAGTTTTGAAAGTGTAACCTTGGAAACTGGCAAGCCCATTCTCGCCTCAGCAAAGGAAATAAACAACTGTTCTGATTTTCTAAATTCCTTGGTCTGGTGGATATAGAAATGTAGTTGCTTGTGAACATCCAATTGGTGGAATGTATACTCTGCTTTGTTGGAGTGATTAGGGAAGAACACTGCCAATTCAATTGTTTGGTTTAAGTGAAATTGAGAACAGACCTTACGAATAAAGGAATGGTTGGTCCGGAGAGAGACCCTATCTTTGTGAAAAATTAAGTGTGAAGGTTTAACAGACAGAGCTTGTAATTCAGAAACTCGCCTGGCTGAGGTTATTGCTACCAGAAAAAGTCTTCCAAGACAAATTTCAACTGACAACTATGGGCTGGCTCTAAGGGTGGCAGAGTAAGTCTAGACAGAACTATATTCAGGTCCCAAGGTGGAATGGGGTCTTGTACAGGAGGTCTCAACATCGTGGAACCCTTAAGAAAGGATTTGCACAGTTTGAGAGACAAAAGACTGGAATCATTAATCCCCACATGAAAATGAGATATTGCTGCTAGTTGAACTCAGGGTGTAGCAGCCGCTGAACCTTGGTGAAAGAGTTCTGAAAGGAACTCTAGAACAATAGTAATGGGAGCTGTAAATGGATCAACTTCTCTATTGTGTGCCCATATAGAAAATCTCTTCCATTTACTGTGATACAATTTTCTGGTCAAAGGCTTGTGAGAAAAGGTAATACGAGTTACAGCTGGAGACAAATCATGAAGCCTGATTAGTGATGGAACTGGAGCAGCCACGCTGTCAGTTTGAGTGTGTGTAAACTGGGGTGAAGAGAACCTGACATGTGTCAGAAGGTCTGGCACTGGGTCCAGGGTCCATGGGCAATCCAACAGGTGAGGCCCGAGAAAAGGGAACACAATCTGACGAGGCCAGTAAAGGGTGATTGGGATCATCTTGCTTCCCAACAGCATTGCTTTCTGTATGACTTTGGGGAAGAGTGGAAAAAGAGGAAAAGCATAAAGGAGTCCCGGGGGCCAATCGTGGACTAGTGCATCTCTTGGAGACTCTCCAGGAGGGGGGATGAGAGAGAAAAAGGTGCCGCATTTGGTGTTGATGGGACTGGCAAAGAGGTCGCAGCAGGGTTGCCCCCACTTGAGAAAGATCATGCTGGCTATTTTCTGGTTCAAGGACCATTCGTGAGGTAACAAAATTGCCCTGCTTAGCTTGTCCGCTATTACACTGGAAGTCCCCAGGATATGTGTTGCAACGAGAAAGCGTTGGGAAGAAATCGCCCAATCCCAAACTCGCATGGCCTCTCGACATAAGGGGTATGATCTGGTTCCCCCTTGTTTGTTTGTTTAGATACCAGACAAGCGACATGTCGGTCTGTATAGCTATCGTCCCTAGAGGGAGAAGGTTGTGAAGTGCTTGCAATGCCAGAAGCACCGCCCTCATCTCTAGGACACTGATATGCAGATGGGCCTCTTGCTCTTGCCATGTGCCTTGGACAGTCCTACCAAGATAATGCCCCCCCCACCCTATCTGAGAGGCATTCATGGTCACAGTGGCAATGGGTCGGTGCGGTACAAAGGGAGTCCCTGTGGTAAGATGACCTGGTTGAATCCACCAACGTAGGTCCTTTTTGCAAGAATCTGTAATTAGGATCTGATGATGTAGGGGCAACTGTTGAAACTAACACTGGGATGACAGGAGCCATTGCAGTATTCTCATATGTTGTCTTTCTAAAGGTCCCAAGGTTATGGTTAACACCATAGTCCCAAGAAGCTGCAACACCACCTTCGCTTTGACTCTTTGAAGGGGAAGTATTCTGTAAATTTGTTGCACAAAATTCTGTACTCCGTCTGTAGGCAGTCTGGCTGACATCTCGACCGTGTCTATGTTTGCTCCTATAAAAGTTATAAAAGAGGATTTTTCCCAGTTTATCGAGATTCCCAACTGGGAACAGAGCTTGATTATGGAATCTCTTGATTGAATACAGTCAGCAGCCAGGTATGGAAAGACCTGGATTCCCCGATGCCGCAAATGAGCTGTGACTACTGCCATGCACTTTAACACCCGGGGGGGGGGGGCTGTGGTGAGACCTAAGGGCAGCGCCCAAAACTGGTAATGATTGGCTGGCTCCCAGCCGGAATCATAGGTAGCTCCCTGATGCTTTATCCATCCTTGTGGTAGTAGGCATCCTGGAGATCTATTGAGCACATCCAGCTGTCTCTCCCCAACAAAGGGAGTATGGATTGTAAAGTGACCATTCGGAACTTGGACTTCTTTACATGCTCGTTTAACCTGCTGAGGTCTAGGATGGGTCTCCAGTACCGTTCTTTTTGGAACTAAAAAGATCCTGGAGTATGTTCCGAATCCTGTCTGGTCTGTTGGGACCTTTTGGATGGCTCTTTTTAATAGTAGCTTTTCTATCTCTATAGCCGCTTGATCCCTGTGATTGGGTGGTACATCTGGGATCCTTTTGGGAGGGCGTGGAGAATGGGAAAAGGGTAGAGAGTAACCTCTGGTAATGATGTCTTGTACCCACTTGTCTCGAGTGAGATTTAGCCAGGCTTCTGGGTACAAGGACAGGCGACCCCCGACCGGCTCCAGAAACACAGTCGGGTTCCACATCAGGAACGCTGATAGGGATGGTCACAAAAGGAATCGTGACCTCCCTGATATTGTGGGCCCCCCCTGCCTCTAGGGCGACTTCTACCATTATATCCTCCTCCCCTGCCTCTGAAGGAGGAATCGCCTTGTGTGTCCTGGAAAGGTCTCGGTGATTTCTTAAACACTTTGCCACTCTTCTGACCTTTAGGGTAAGGTCTAGAAGGAACGGTAAAACAGACTCCCACGGCAGAGAGAGTCTTTCCTTCCTGCTCACACCTGGTGAGGGTATCTTTCACCTTGGGTCCAAAAAGAGAGTATCCGTCCATGGGAGCATTGGTGAATGTAGACTTGAACGGCTCAGCAAAGTTGCAAAGACGCATCCAGGAATGTCTCCTTAATGAGACTCCTGAACTCGCCGCCCTACTCGCACCATCAGCTGCATATGAGATCAGCCGCATGGAGGAGTCAACAATAGATGTGAGGGTAGCCAACTGAGCCAACACTGTAGATGAAACTGCTTCAGTCGAGGTACCCAGAAAGAGCATCTCCTAACTCCTTTAGGAGATCTCTCTGAAGTCTCGTAAAATGTGATAGCTAGTTCAGCGATCTGAGTGTAAAAGCCGCTGAAGAGAAGATACGCTTCCCGTACCTATCCATCGTCCGGGATTTCCTTGTTAGGTGGATGGATAGAAGAAGAAGTCTCTGCTAGCTCCTTTTTAGTGGCCGCCGCCACCACCATGGCATCAACAGGTAAACCCTTCGATAAAAACTCTTTGTCCTGAGGGGCAGAGAGAAATTTATTCGGCCTTCTGGGAACCGGTTCCACGGCATCGGGAGTCTGCCATGCCTTCTGACTCACGAGATCTAGCAATTCATCAAATGGAGGAGACACCCATGAAGCTGAGGGTTGAGACCCAAAAGTCTTCAGGTACACTGACTCCTCATCGGAAGGGGTAAGGGTGGGCCAGCCGCGCCTCTGCCTGAAGATATCCAAAATGTCTGCAAAGGAGACATCTTCAGAGGACGACTTAGGGGACCCCTCAGACTCATCAAGGTCAGTATCAGATGTTGACAGACTCATCAGGGGAGTCTACATGCTTCCTCTTACATGATCTCTTCCGAGGGGGCTCCTCAGTGGGGTCTTCTGGGGAGGTCTTGGAAGATTGGGGCCCACCCAAACAGGGGTCCTGAGGCTGTGAGTCTCTACCATCCCGGGGGGGAGAGGATGCTGAGACTGTAGTCGGCGCTTGAGGGAGTATAGCATCGGTACTCCCATGTGGTATGGATGAACTATCCAACATGCTCCTCATCTTCACGAAAACAGATTCCTCAGTCTCCGAACGACGCCCTGGCTCCGAGGAGAGCATAGGCACCAATGGCTCCAAAGGAATCGGCTTAGAGAATGATGTAGGGTCCGAGCTCACTCGGGCCAATGCACCAAGAGGAAGACACTGCACTGAAGTTCGGTTCCAAGTGTCCCCCTCGGGCCCGACCGAAGAGCTTTGGACCCTAGACACTTCGGACGGCGCCAACAGTGTCGTAGCGGGGCTCTGCTCCAAGACAACCACCCAAGGTGCTGGAGCTGAGAACACCACTATAGTCGGTACTGACAGCGTTGGCTCCAAAGGCCCAATCTGGGTTGAAGGAGGAAACAGAGCAGGGTCGGTAACAGGAGTCGGCTTCAAGACAGAAGTGGTCGGAGCCGATAAAAATTTTGGCAAGGCTGACTACTTAAGGAGTCTGAGCACCACTCTCTATGTCTTCTTCAGAAAAGCTCCTGGAGGATCTGGAGGACAGAGTTGGAGACCTTATTCTCTGCAATATAGGTGATTTTAAAGTAGGGGAGACCGGTGGAATGTCTGTACACCAACTCCGAAGAGGACTGCTGGTGATCGGCACCAAAGCACTGTTTGCCGACACTGCAATGTCCGTGTCCAGAATCTCGATCGACTCCAAGGACAGTGGAGCCAAAGAGACAGAGACCATCTCCGATTTAGGTAACTTCTGTGGAGGTTCAGAGACGGAAGCTGAAGCTGGAGAAGGCCTTTTGGCGGTCTTGCCCTTATCTTTACTGGAAGAATGCGACCTAGCAGAGGAGGACGAGCTGGCTAGGTCTTCCTCAAAAGAAGGTTTTAACAATCCTTTTAGAATCAACTTATTCTTCCATTCCTGGAGCACTCTAGGACTAAAGGAATGGCAAGAGAGACAAGTCTCTTGAAGATGTATGGCCCCTAAACAGTACACACAGAAGCTATGTCCATCAGTGATGGACATTTGAGAGCATTTAGTACACTTTTTAAATCCTGACTGTTTATGCTCTTTATGTTCCTTAGACATAATGGCAGTCTCAACAGGCGATTGAAGAGAAAAAGCAACACTCACACAATAGAGGAACTAGATTTTATTTTTATTTATTTTATTCTTCCTAGAAGGAACTAGATCCTCTAACAAACAGATCTAGCCCTACTTCTCACAACAAACAACCAGGGAAGTTTTACTAGGTTCTCTAACTTAAACAAACCTAGTGTAAAGGAAAGGGAAACAGACTAATACCTCTAAGTAAAACGGTTTAGTCAAATGCACACACTCATGGGAACACACACAAAAAAGGCCAACAGGCCCAAAATTTTATAGCAGAAAGTCAAATCCAGGAAAAAGTCAAGTCCGGTTAAATTGACACAATCTGTTATCACAATAAGGCTAACAGCAATAAGAAAAGCACTTCAAAAGAAGTTAAAAAAACTTCTAACAAGCATAATAATAAAGAACTAAATCACTTAGCCATGGCCAAACAAAATAAGCTTCCGACTGAAGACGTGGCAAATGAGATCTGGGAAATGTGGGCATGCATTGTGGGATACCTATTAGCCACAAGTCAATCAGAAGTTTTCAGGCTTTCTAAGCGGCCGAGTCGGAGCCGAGGATCGGCTCTGAACCCACATGTAATAATGGAGGCGAGATAGGACTACATAACATCATGGTTTACCAGTCACCAGCTCATTCTTAATCCAACTAAAACAAAATTACTCTTCTTCAGCTCATGGATCCTTATCCCTAACAGACAACTTTGCCATCACCTCCAATAACAAAACTGTTATTGCCCCATCCACCCATACCAAACTGCTAGGTATAGAAATAGACAACCACCTCAGATTTGATTTGCACATTGCCCAAACCATAAAAAAAGTTCACAAAAAACTTGGACTGCTCTACCGTAACAAACACTATATCTTAAAACAATCTAAAACAATAGCCAGGACACATCTGCTATCTACCTTGCTTTACGCTTCCCCTGTGCTCACAAACCTTCGTAAAAACGGATCTAAGCATACTTGAATCCTGCTATAATATGCTAGCTAGATTTGCCACAGAATCACCTGCAAAACACATCACTGTGAATCTCTTAACAAGCTTAACTGGTTAGAGCTCCCTCTATTACTGCAATTAAATCAACTCTCAGTAGCACACAAAATATTAAACCACTCAGACAAAATCCCAGCTCTTCAACATCTTATACATCCCCAAACCACAACTAGAACCCAGAGATCTAGCACCCAAAATCACCCAGAGGTCACCAAATTCAACAATGAGACCGGTAAAGCTGCTACAGCTACTCAATCTCTAAACTCTGGAACTCCCTCCCTACCCACCTAATAACCAACAACACTACCACTCAATTTAAGAAACTCCTTAAAGTTCACTTCATGAACAATAGGCTATGCTCCTGTCTCACCCAGGATAAAAAACTTGGATTACAACTAACTCCCATACACCACAATAATTGTTATTCTCTCACCCTATCCACAGTCAAATCATGACCACAGGCAATGAAATGCCTTTAACTCCCAAAAATCACTACCAACTACATTTCCAACAAGTCCAATAACCACTGTATAGCTTGTCATATTTAGAATGTGTACTGTAATGTCCTACCTAATGATGGTCTTACTTTGAGTGTGTGCAATATGCTGTCATTTCATTGGAATGTTAGTTTTACCTCTAAGGAAAAGTTAATTCAAAATCTGTATGATGTTGCGAATGTTATGTTCTTGGAGCTTTTCTCCCCGGTCCTTCGCCTAAAATGGACCTGTGTCCAGTTGAACTTTCCCTGTTATCAAATGTATAAAATAAATCAAATAAATTTGTTAACATCTTGCTTATACCTAGGACAGTAAGGCAGTGTGCTTTTTTTAAATATATATATATATATATATATATATATATATATATATATATATATATATATATATATATATAAATATAAATGTCTACTTATGATATACTGGGACAAGCACCAAGCTGTCCCAGCTTTTTTTGTACAATTCCAGCTAAAGCACCATAAGATTACTCAATCATAGAAGTGCAGTCCTAGTGCAAGCACTAATATGGATAACTAGTACTAGAACATCTCTAACCACTTTAACTAGTACTAACAGCTGCCCAGTTTCAATAATCAGTGAAAAATGCACATGTGGTAATGACTAACATGTACACAGTACTCACCCACCTCCCTCATGCCGCCAGTGTTTCTCAACTCATCTCTTCCCCCTGAAGGACCCCCTTCTCAGAAGAGGCACAATTAGATCATAGGTTTTTAACAGATTTAACTGGAAAGTTCGCACAAAGTGTAGCCTGCATCTCTTGTTCAAGGGTTTCTGAATACTGGCTAAGCTGCCTCTTATAGTTTTTTTTTTTTTTTAAATGCAATAGTTAATGAATAATCCACTTTGCAAACATTTCAGTATCACAACATCAAATTAAAGGTCATTCTGCTTAATGCCAGAAGTCTAAGCAGGAAGCTGCCTGACCTTTATGCTCTCCTGCATCTGGAAGGTATCCGTATACGTCTATCGATAAAACCTGGTTTAAATGACAAGAAAGCACTCCCTCCTTACCTGGATTTGGTGCTTACCATTCCACCAGACCCGACGGCAATGGCGATGGTGAATCGATTTGTCAGACACCATGTCACCTCTAGACACATTCACAGAGACCCATAAATTGAACTTCTCAGACTCCAAATCACACTAAATAAAATCAATTATCAGTTTACTCCATTATGAAAACCCCTCCATGACCCTGAAAGTCCAAGTTATGTTCATAAATGTCATGGCTGAACCATCTTTACATGAGAAATCCATCATTCTGGGAGACTAAGTACCCATCAACTGACTAGAGTACCTTCACCACAAACAGAAAATGCTCAGAGGTTTTTTAGACCTAACAACCATAAATTCCAAGGACCAGATTATTACTACAATAAGAGAACAAAACACTCTTGACTTGATACATACAATGCAGCCTTCTGCACAACTCCCTGATTAAATATATATGAAACTAGAAAACTTCCCTTAAACAATTAACCCCCCCCCAGAAACCAATATGACAACTTGGACTTCAGGAGTACAAATTTCCACAAATTCTATTAGGATGTCTTGAAATTCACTTAAATCATCACATCAGACACTAACTCAGCAGAGACTCATCAAGCAGTTTTATACCCACATAAAAAGTGCATAGAATCAGCACTCCCATCCAGAAACAAATCTGATCCAGATGTTAAGACAGTTTTTATTGCAAATTTAGAGTACAAAGCAGATTTAAAAACCCCAAAGTCAAGGAAAATATTAGTAATTTGACAAAGATTACATCTACCAATGCAGCCCAAGAACACATGTTGGCATCTGACAACAAGGAAAATTACAAATCCTTCTGTAGCTGTTAGAAAACTAAGATGCAACACTCCCTGTACAAAATTCATACTAAATGACAAAACCTTCGGGCACCTGGTGAACACTGCCATTATTCTAGCAAGCAATTTCAGTGCAAATTTCACTTCTGATGCAACTATCCAAGGCACTATGATCCCCATTCATCACTAAAGACATATACTAAAAATGCTGTCCAAGAATAATAACACTTTCTCCATGTGGCTTGACAACATACATGGTTGATAAACACTGCCAATACACCCCGGTGGTACCTCTACATGAGCTATTTAACCTAATCCTGGCTACAGGTTCAGTCCTGAAGTATGGCATGTAGCACTGACAATGTCACTCCATACACAGGGATGATAGTAAAATGAGTGCAATACAGCTGAACCACTCTGGGGGGGTGATGACTGGTGTTTTTTCAGTAGCCAGAACTCCTACGATGCAAACAGAGAAACACACTACAGATAAGGGCCTCGGCAGGAAGAATGTGTGCTTGGTGCCAAACCGGTGAGGGTAGCCCTTGGGGATACAAGTGATTGAGTTTGTATGCAAAGCAGGACTTTTTCCAATACTGTGCTATACATTACATCTTACAAAGTAGGGTCAGCAGTAGCTACAATTAGAAACGGTACATATTAAGAGTATTAAAATGCCCAATGTACTGTAAAATAAAAACATTTAAAAAAATGAAATAATCATAACAAACATATATAACTATAATTTAACTTTGAAGAAGACCGTTTACAACTCTAAAATATGGAGCAGAAAGTACAGTTGTGTACACTTACCATAAATGTAGATGTTCAAGTGTATTCACTGTTGTAGTCATCACACCTGGGTTATCTGCCTGTAGGTAGCCCTCAGTCGGCCCGAATACCAGAGACTTAGTATTTCCATGTCGGTTGCTGTCGCTCCAGGACTGGCGTCAGGTCATCAGGGGTATAAAAACAGGCAGCAGACGCCATAAATCAGTTTTTCTTGCCCCAAATGTCAGGAGCCCCCCAAAATAGGGAGCTAAGTTATGGTGGGGAAAACACCACCAGTAAAAAGTAAATACCAATACCGATAACCCAGTAGGGGGTGAGTAATAGACAGAGGAGAGAGAAAGAGAGAGACAAGGGGGCTGGAGGAGGGTAACCAGGACTGCAACAGTGAATACACTCGAACATCTACATTTATGGAAAGTGTACACAACTATACTATGTTCTTTGTGTTTCACTGTTGCAGTCATCACACTTGGGTTGATTCCCAAAGCTGAAGAAAGAGTGGAAGCAGTCAAGAAGAGTTGGGGCTGGCTAGTATGCCCTGCAGGACTGCTGTTGCAAAACCTGCCCTGGATTTGGAAAAGATAGGCAGGTGGTAATACCTGGTGAAGGTGTGTACAGAACTCCAGGTAGCAGCTTCTAGAATGTCCCTGGTAGGGGACTCCCCTAATGAATGCTGTAGAGGTAGACGTTGCCCTAGTGGAATGTGTTCTGATCCCCTGAGGGGTTGGTTTCCCACGGTGCTTGTAGCAGAAATGGATAGTGTGCGCTATCCATCTGGAAATTGTTTTGAAATTGCCTTGCCCTCTGCCCTGGTGCAAAGCTGACTAGTACCTGGTCAGACTTCCTGAATGGCTTAGTCTTATCAAGGTAGAATCTGAGCTGTCTGCATGTCCAAGGAGTGCAGGATGCTTTCCTCTATTTTGAGGATTAGGAAAGAAGGTTGGCAAATGGATGGATTGGTTGAGAGCTACACTAGACACCACTTTAGGCATAATGGAAGGGTTGGTCCTGAGGGAAACCATGTCAGCATGGAAAATAATGAAGGGTTCCACAGCCATAAGTGCTTGTAGCTCAGACACTCTTCTAGCTGAAGTGATGGCCAAAAAGGCTGTTTTCCAAGAGAGGAATTTTAACTCTGCTGATGCTGCAGGCTCATAGCGGGGTAGCGTAAGCTTTTCCAGTAAAAAGTTAAGGTCCCAAACAGGAGTGGGTGCTCTCCTTGGTGGTCTTAAGTTGTTTGCCCCTCTCAGGAACTATTTGATGAGAGGGTGAGAGAAGAGAGGTGTCTCAGTGTTCTAATGAGCCGAGATGGCAGAGGCATGGATCTTAATGGAGTAGAAGGGATAGGGCTCTGTGGAGAAGATCCACTAGGTAATCCAGGATTAGAGGTAAGGAGGGCAGTGTTGTGTCCTCTCCTTTAGACAGAGTCCAGGAACAATACCCTTTCCACTTATCAGCATAGGATTTCCTAGTACTGGGTCTTATGGCTTCAAGAATGACGTCCAGCACCTGCTTGCTTAGGCTGGTCACTGGGGGAGAATTTAAGGAATAAGCCAGGCTGCAAGACTCATGGTTTGCAGATGTGGATGCAAGATCTATCTCCCCTGCTGAGTGAGGAGGGTTGGGATCTGAGGTAGGTGCCATGGTGGCACCGGTGACAGGCTGCGCAGTAGTGGGTACCAGTGCTGGAATGGCCAGTCCGGTGCGATCGGGATTGTCCTTGGTCTGTCCTGCCTTATCCTGAATAATATTCTTGAGAGAAGAGGCAGAGGGGGGAGTGCATAGATTGAGAGGTTTTCCCACTGGAAGGATACAGCATCCACTTTCCAGACCCTGCTGTGAGGTGTCCTGGTGCAGAATTTGCTGAGCTGGTGATTGCACAGGGAGGCAAAGTGGTCCACCTCTGGGGTCCCCCATTTCTGGATTAGAAGGCTGAAGATGCTGGGGTCTAATTGCCACTCATTTGGGTCTAGGAGATTTCTGCTTAAATCATCTGCCAGAGAGTTTTGTTTGCCTGGCAGAAACTGAGCTTGCAGATGAATATGCATGTCCAAGGCCATGTTCCACAGGGCCATGGCTAGCCTGCATAATGGGCAAGAGTGGGTTTCCCCCCTGCTTGTTGATGTACCACATAACTGTGGTGTTGTCTGTTTTTATTAGCAGGGGTCCTGATGAAAGTAGGGACCTGAAAGCTGTCAGAGCATGCTGAACAGCTAGCGTCTCTTTTTGGTTGATGCGCAGATGAATTTGACTTGGACTCCAGTGGCCCTGAATGCACTTGTCATCTAGGTGTGCTCCCAGGCATAGTCTAATGCATCTGTGGTTAGTGTCTGGGCGGCGAGGGGTTGAGTAAAAGGAAGACACTTGTTGAGGTTGCATGTTGCTGCCCACCAGAGGAACTCTGTCCTTAGACAATGTATGACAGGTATGATTGTTTCCAGGTCCTGAGAATGTTGGCACCAAAGTTTTTTTTAAGTACCAATGAAGTTTCCTCATATGCTGTCTGGCATATGGAATTAGTAGGATACAAGAGGCCATGAAACCTAAAGCCTGCAGGATTTTCCTTGCAGATAGCTGGGTTCTGGTGGCCATTTGAGTGAAGTAGCCTGTCAAATAGGCTTATTTTTCTGGAGTAAGGAATGCCATCTGGGATGCTGTGTCCAAGCTTGCTCCCAGGAATACAATCTTTTGACTGGGGACTAGTTTTGATTTCTTTTTGTTGATAGTGTACCCCATGGAGGTTAGAAGGTTCTTTACAAATGTCAGGTGCTGCAATAGCTGTTCCTGACTGTCCGCCTGAATCAGGCAATCATCCAAATACGGGTAAATTTAAATTTTTCGCTGTCTGCAATAGGCAATGGCTGTAGCCAGGCATTTTGTGAATACTCTGGGAGCAGTGGATAAGCCAAAAGGAAGTGCTGAAAACTGATAATGCATATATCCTGCCCTGAAATGCAGGCATTTCCTGCATGAGTCCCTGATAGGGATGAGCAGATAGGCTTCTTTTAGGTCTAGGGTGGCTAACCAGGCATCTTTGGACAGCATAGGAAGAAGCTGCTAAAGGGTGAGCATTCTGAATTTTGGTACCGCCAGGAAGGTGTTTAGAATAGAAAGATCTAGGATTGGGCGCCAAGTGCCCTTTTTTCTGGGTATCAGGAAAAGTCTGGAATAGAACCCTTGACCTATCTGTTCTGCAGGGACAGGCTGAATTGCCCTTATGGAGAGCAGGATTGTACTTGGTTCTATGCCTCTGCCCACTGGTTTGGAGGAAGGTCTAGGAACCCTTTTGGGGTTGGCTGTGAGTGGAATTAAAATTTGTACCTCTGGGATACAATATTAAGGACCCATCAGTCTTTGATGATGGAGGTCCAGTATTTTGCATGATGGGCAAGTTTTCCTCCTAGGGGCATGAGCAGCTGGGCAGAGGTGGGGAGTGCAATAGAGGAGTCATTGGGAATTCTTTCTGTAAGGGGGTGGATTTGCACTCCCTGCTTTAGAGGTGGAGGCACTCCATTGCTTAGATCTCTGCATACCCTGAGATTTTAGTCTGGGGAGGTCAGTTTCCCCTGGGTCTAGTTTGAGATGGCCTTGAGGGGGCTGGAAAGAACCAATGTTTCGATGGGCAATCCCTACTGAATCTAGGAGGCTGTACTTGCAAAAATTCTTTGACTGTCTGCATAGATTTCACTTTTTCTTCCATCTTTTTAAGAACCTCTTCTGCTTTGATGCCAAGCAGATTGTCCTTGTTCAAAGGAGCGTCAAGTAACTTTGACTTGACATGGTCTAGCAAGGTCTGCTCCTTAATCCAGGCACGCCTTCTCAGTACAGAACCAGTGACTTTTGCCCTGTAAGAAGCTTCTAGGGCATCAAAACCACACTGCAATGTATGTTTGCTGACTTGGCTTGCAGAATGCATAAGCTCTCAATTCTTTATTTTCTGCACAGTCTGTAAAGGTAGCTATTTTTTGCTTAAGTTCCATAACATGTTGTTGGTACTTCAGCATGTGAAATTGACAATTCAAAGCCCTAATGGCAAGAGTTGCAGAGGTATATACTTTCTTACCCCATCTGTCCAAAGCTCTGTAATCCCTGTCAGAAGGGGTGGGATTCCTAGCTGTAGTTGCTTTGATACCTTTAGGCCCCTGGAAGATGACCTCTGTCAGCAGTAGGATTTTTGAAAAGGAATTTGTGAGAGTCAGGTACTCTGTAGTACCTTGTCTGGTTTCCTAGGAGCAGGGGGTAAGGTATCAGGACTCAAATTGGATTCCATAAAGACATCAACAACTTCCAGGACTGGCAATATTGCTAAAGGCCTATGTTATGGCACATCAAGAAATTCTCTTTTGATTGAGGATAGTCTTGACATTCCCAATGGAAATGCTCTCTTAAAGTATGTAGGGTCTCACCAAAAGAAAAGTCTTCTGGAGGAGAGGCAGAGGGAATGGATTCCTCTGCATCTGAATCCTCATAAGCAGATAAAGGCATGTCTTCATAATCAGAAGCCTCAGAGTCATCTTGACTCTCTGCCTGTTAAGGCTGCTGGGGACTGGTCTCTTTCTCTTAGCAGGGGGAAGCTGGCTTCCCTTAATCAGCATAATAAGGTTTTCTGCCATTTTAAGCATTTGATGATGTGGCAAGGGAGCAGGTGCATGCGCTTGGGTCTTCGGTTTTCTAGGCGTAGCGTGTACTCTTGGTCTTAGAAACTCGGTAGTTTTAGAGAGAGCTGAAGACGTGAAAGAAGTTGTCAGTTTGTATTGAACATCGGTAATTTGAAGTACTTCCTCAGAAGCCGGTGCCTGCTCAGTGGCTCTGGCCTCATCCAAGGTAGAGACATCCGCAGGTTCCATAGTCGAAGAGTCTCACAGCAGTCTCCGAACGGGTCTCGGTAGAGGCCTGCAAATCCACTGATGCGGGCATCAGGGGCTCCAAAAGCACTTCACCGAGTACCGGCAGACTGGTGACTAGCTTAACGGAAGCGCCGGCAGCTTTGGACCTATGCGGTCTGTCTCTGTCTTTATCCTTATGTTTTTTTTTGGAATATTGGTAGTTGGATGGCTTACAGAAGCCATTTTGGAGTATGGAAATAGAGAACGAAAGTATTTTGCAACAAAAAGGTCCCGAAGATGGATGGTTCAGGTGTTGAACAAGGCACAAAACAGACAGCAAGGTATGTCATGGTCTGGGCCTAAACAGGTGACACAATAAGATTGAAAATCTTGGTGTGGTATTTGCTTTCCGCAGGCATGACTTTTTCTGACATCGGTTAGAGCAAGAAAAAAGGATCCCCAACTGGGTACTTAGCTTTAGAAGACTTCAGGATGATTCAATTCGTAAACAAGAAAACTCAGGTAGCGGCCGATCAGCACTCATGCTAACTGCTTCTGCTATGGACTCCTCGGCAAGAAAAACTGATGTAATGGCGTCAACTGCCTGTTTTTATACCCCTGATGACCTGACGTCAGTCCTGGAGCGACAGCAACTGATGCAGAAATAGTAAGTCTCTGGTATTCGGGCTGACCGAGGGTTACCTGCAGGCAGATAACTCAAGTGTGATGACTGCAACAGTGAAACACGAAGAATATCCCTCTTACTGGCTTGCAACAAAAACTATTATAAAATGATGACAATATGAGGACCTCTTAATGGAATGCTCATTTTGGCATGCCAGACTTGAGAAAAGTAGTCAATTCTAAAGGCTCATGGCAAGGTAAATATGAAACCCTGTCACAGACTTCAGGATAAGCCTCTGGAACAGTCAGCAACCCAATAACTGACAATTTGAGGGGAAAGGCAGGGGTGTAAAGATGCAGCAGCTCTTTCAATTAGGCAAGATCCAGTTCACGTAGGGCACAGCAAAGCATAACAATCTTAACTACATATCCAGATGCAACTGACAGCCAGAACTCACACAGCACAGGCATGAAATGACATGTTCAAGGAGCATTAGCCAACAGCTTTGCTGCAGCGTCCTCTAACTGCCCTGGATTATTCAAATGACCATCCAAAAGCCCAAGGTAAAGGGTGATGCAGCAAACCACATAGTAAAATACAGACATAATCAGTGTCCCAAGAATTGACAGAAAAAACGCTAAAAGCTCAGGACAGTCATAGAAAACATTTTATTCCATTTAAAACTTCATCAGATAACAACATTTGTTAAAGTCCCAGTTTTTATACTACTTTCGGAATTGGAATATGTCATGTAATGGCCAACCCCATTTTTAAAAGCCATATTTAAAAGACACAGGAATTCATTTTTGCAAAGTAGAGCTTTTAAACACAATACATTTACAACAATGTTCCTTTTTACATTTAAAAAACAACAAAAGCAGCATCTTCTGTAGGAATCATGCTGGAGACGCTTGACTATTCTAACCAGTTTTTCTTTTCACAGAAAATATGTCTAACAAAAAACTATAGACCAGTCAACGTATATGCCACCTGCATTTAAACAGGTCTTCATTTTCCCTGCATCATATAATATCTGAAGTTTAAAATGTTTTAAAACAAAACTGCTCATCTTCTGTTTTGGAATAAAACATTTTCTACAGCTATCCTGAGATTTCTGCATTTTTTCTGTTTTTTTTTGGTTTTATCAGCATTTGTTGGAACTGAATCACTGTCTCTGCCCCCCTCCCCTAAGCCAAGTCTAAAGCTGGCTATTTTTTTTGAGATGGTAAGTCCTGATTACAGGCTACCTCAACAGAAACATCCAAGATATATTCTGGCTGTAATTCCCCTTGTGGTCTGTTTTATTTCCTAACCTATCATCTATTATAGAGCCAAGAGCATGAATGCTAAAACTGGTTTCCCATATTTGCTGTGGACAGATACTGAGATGACCAAAAATGTTTTTGGTTTTAGCTAAGTTAAGTTTTTAATTAGTTATTGAACAGACAGTCAAGGCGAATCCAAGCAGTCCAATGAAGGTGAAATGACAACACACTATACAGAGAAGACAGAAATATCAGAATGTCATCATAAGACTAGTGAGAAATACCTCTACTAGCCATGACTTCCCCAAGCAGCAATATGTACAATGTAAACACCAATGGAGCGATAAAACATTAGGGCACACTGCTTTCCACCTAACGGCTATGTCCAGAGAGGTAACCAACAAAACCACTCAAGTATAATAACCTGTAACGAACCGTGCTGCTTCAACCACATGATCAAGGCACCAGGGTTCACAACATCAGAAGCTGTAGACAAATCAAGTAGGATAAGATGGAATACTTGGATTGTTCTCCTTCCACAGCAGGAGGTAGCCACCCATCTAAAGAGGGAAGTCGCTGTTCTGTGCTCTCAGCTAAAACCAGACTGATAAAGATACAACAACCCATGAGATGCTAGATGCGAATACAGCTGTGCTTACGCCACCTTTCCCCATAACATTCCCAATAAAAGGAAGGGTTCAGACAATACTCTAGAATATTAACACCCAAAGACGTCTTTCTTAAGGATCAGCGTTATAAATACACAATTTAAAGAAAAAAAAAAAATCAGACCTTAAGGAGGAACAAGCAATCTAAATAATAACCAGACCTGGTATATCCAGGCAAGATTTTTTTTTTTTTTTTTTTTTTTTTTTTTTTTAAATCAAACTCATATTTATTTTATTTATTTAACATTTGTTAGCGAGGATAGTCCGACTGGAGAAGTGTTCATTTTCAGCAGAGTCCTGGAGAGAAAAGCTCCATGCAATTACAAAAAAGCATACAATTACAGAAGCATAAAATTACAAAATGAATGCAGTAGAAATTAAGAGTGGCCAAACATAAATTGGTTACAAGTGAAAGGCAGAAAAAGTTTCAGCAGTTACTATACAATATGAGAGCATCACCCATTCCTGGATGAACAAACATAATGTAAAATATATACAATGAGCATAGGCAGAGAACAGCAAGGTATTTCCCTAGCATAAAACATTATATACCAAGTATATATAGAAGCCTTGGCAGAGCACATTACTTGTGTTGACCAGAGACAGAAGGGAATATACCACTATAGGTGGTGTAGAGGTATGTTTTGAAGAGATTCACTTTTGTAGTCTGAAGTCAGGAGGAAGGTTGTTCCATACTTTAGCAATTTCATGGGCAAAGAGATTCCCCAGAGTTGTTTTTACATGAGATGATTTCAATTAAGGCTTTGCTGCAGTACCGTAGTCGTCTATTAGAATTGTAGAAGTTTAGCATGCCAATCAGAGCAGGGTTTTTCTCGGGATAGTACAGTATTTGGTGAGCTAGGTTGAAGGGAATTCTAGCCAGTGTAAGGAATGTAGGAAATGGCAATGGTAGGAGCATGATTTGGCATTGGTAGCAAATTTAGCGATTTCGTTATAGCAGGTGGAAGGTTTATTCAAGTCAGTTTTACTTAGGTTTGTTAGTACTGGGGATGCGTATAGTAGATAGGAGATGGGTTCTGGCTACAGCAATAGGAGATTCGGAGGTTAGATACCTTTTGCATTGATAGAGTCTAACTTTTTATGGACTTGAGAGATGGTTGTTGATATGTGTTAAATTTGAGTTGCTGGTCGATGGCAAGTCCTAGGAGTTTAACCTCAGACGGGGGTGATTTGGGTCTTGTTGCAAGGAATATGGAAAAGGTGAGTTTGTTGGTCTTAGTTGGGTGGAACAGTACAAGTTGTGTTTTCTTGAGGTTTAATATCAGTTGTGAGTTATTAAGCCAGTTCTCTATTTTTCAAAAGGCTTTTTGTTGAAGAAGTTGGATATTGGATGCAGAGCATATGAGGGTTCTGTCATTGACGTATTGGACTATATCAGCTTTAGTGGTTGCTAAGTGGAGTTGGTTTGTGAAGATATTAAAAAGAAGGGGGCCGAGAATTGAACCTTGTGTTACACTTAGAGTGACTGGGAGTGGGGGGATAGGGAGTTAAGCTATTTAATGGACTGGTGGTGGTTGTCTAAGTACCTTTTGAACCAAAGCAGAGTGGAGTTGTTAATGTTGAGATCAGAGAGACAGGTTAGGAGTTTATTATGTGAAACTGTGTCAAATGCTTTGGATAAGTCTAAGAAGGTAGCAGAGACTAGTTTACCTTGGTTCCTGTAGAAGTTTATAGTATTGGTGAAGTTAAGTAGGGCAGTGGTGGTGCTATGGGAAGGGCAAAAACCATGTTGGGTTATGGAGAGTAGGTTGTTTGACAGAAGGTAGGAGAAGAACTGGCGATGAATGCACCTTTTTAGGATCTTTGAGAGGGGTGACAGTATTGCAACTGGTTGATAGTTGGAAAGGTCTAGAGAGGGGCCACCTTTGTGGAGGGGAGTGATGAATGAGGTTTTCCACAAGGATGGAATGGTGTGTTCAGTAATGGATCTATTAATTAGCAGTGAACTGAGGTAGGCTATAGCTGTAGATGCAAGTTGGAGGTATTCAGTGGGAAGGGTCGTTGGTTTGAGTTTAGCTACGAATTTCTGGATAGTGGATGTTGGTACTAGCTTGATTGAGAAGGAGATGGTGTTTTTTTTTAGCCTTATGGGGTTGTGGGATGTTGGTGGGAGTAGATTCGTTTATGAGTTTAAGTATAGAGGAAGTGAAACATTTATTAAAGCTGGAGGCTATGTGTTAGTCTGGGCCCGTTATATCGGGGGGGGGGGGTGTAGTGGATTTGCCAGGCTGGAGAATGTTATTCAGTATTTCCCAAAATTTTTGTGGATTGGTGTTATATTTGTTTTGTAGGGAGATGTAGTAATTTTGTTTGTCAAGCTTAACCTGCTTTTTTGCTTTATTTCGCAGTTCAAGAAAGACTTGCCTAGTTGTGGGTGTTTTGTAATGGCGCCAGGTTTTCCAGGCTTTGTCCCTAATTCTAAGTAAGGCTCTTGTGGTTTTCTGGAGCCAGGGGGTAGAATTACTACGTACCCTATCATTTTAATTGGGGCTAGGTGGTCAAGCATGTTTAGGAATGTGGAGGTGAAGTATTCAACTGCTTTGTCTAGTGGATGGGGTTTTAATGGGAGACCAGTTACAGTATTTCAAGGCTCTCAAGAAGTGATCTTTGGGGAAATTTTTGTTGGAGCAGGTTTGTAGGAGGGAGGGGGAGCTATAGGTTTTAAGTTTGTGTCCAAGGATAAAAATGTGGTTGTGGTCGCTGAGAGAGTTAGGCAGTGTATCCAACGAATCACGAAACAAGACAGCACTCCTTCTTTCTGGAAATGATAGTATTTAATTGTAATTCACATACTGGTTTCAGCTACATAAGTTTTCATCAGTGTAAAGAACCACAAAGACACACAGCTGTAAATACTTCCTACTCACATCCCATTGGTCCATTACAAGCAGTCATTCAACCCAGGAGGAAACAAGCCCCCACACTTTATAATCCACCTTTTTTCTTTTTGGTCCAACAATTTTACTATCACAGATAAAATTGGCCTTATGAGGAACAATAAAGGTGGGTGACATAAGTTGTTGGACAAAAAAAAAAATGTAATCAGGTAAACCTAAACCACCTTGCTCTATTAGAAGGATCAACTTATCCCACTTAAATCTTGTCCGCTATCCCTCTCAGACAAATTCCTACAATTTGTTATTAATTTTTGTCCATAACTTCTTCTCAGGTTGACAAAAGTATACTTGACCCATGTACAAGACTAAAGTGACAAAAAAAATGTCACTGCTTACATCTTACTATACATATCCATAAATAAGAGAGTTTACAGTTTCCTCAGTTTTTGTATGGTCTTTTATTTAGTCTCTTCCCCTCATATCTTTAAGCTGCCATGACAGAAACCTTTTTAATCCATACTCCTAATATTTCATCTTATGTCCCCATAAATATGGGTATTGTTGAAACAAGGTTGTGTGGGGGTACATATTGTATGGCTATAGCCTTTGTTTTATCTTCATTGATTTTATATCCTGAAAAGACATGAAGCTGTCTTAAAATGTTCCACAACACTGAGATGTCCTTTTCTGTATTTATCAGGTACAAAAATAGCACCTGCAAATAAAGCCAACTCTTCTTGATTACTATACTGCTTAGATCCTTGTATTTCAGAGTGCTTTATTTTCTTTGCCAATGGCTCTAAATATAAAAATAAAGGTGAAAGAAGACACCCCTGCCTCGTTCCTCTGTTCAAACACAGCTTATCGCACTTTAATTCTTGCCTCTTTCTTCATATATCCTTCTAATTAACCTTTTTATTGCATCACAAAATGCAAAGGTTTCCAATGTCCTACTTATTAAATCCCAGTTTACTCTGTCAAATGCTTTTTCTGCATCAAGACCCACCACCACCAAAAGTATTTTCTTACAGCTTCCCTCGGGATCATCATTGTTCTAGTAATGTTGTCAAATGTTTGCCTCCCCTCCACAACACCACAATGTCCATATCTATTAAGGTTTGCATTCTTTTAATTAGTATAGATATAATCACTTTATAATAGTGGTTTAAAATTGAAATGGATCTATATGAAGCTGGGTTTGAAGGGTCTTTGCCACCTTTAGGTAACGTAACCACTACAGCTTTCTTGAAAGATGTTAGTGCTTCCTCTTCTTTTAAAACACTGCTAAACAAATCAGATCTTTATCACTATCTTGCCTCCCAATTTCTAAACTTTCACTGTTTAGTTGTTAAGCCTCATCTACCTCTAACCTTGGCATAATTAAGTCTTCCATAAATACTTCCATTTGTACTCTGATTTCTACATTTCTCTGCTTTATACAAAATTTCGGAAAATTTCTAGAGAATCTCTACAGATCTCTTTCTTGTTATATATTCCCTAGGTTTAGCGACAACGCCTTCAACATTTTGTTGCCCAAGTCATTGTGCTAAAAAAGTTTCTGCTCTGGTGTTATCAAAACATAATTGCCTAACTGCAATCATTCTAAACTATTCTCCAGATACTCCCTTATTTTCTCTTAAGCACTCTGCATTTGTTCTTATTCCTGTTCTGTGGGATTCTCCTTATTTTCTCCTTATTCTGTAACACTAACTTTCGCCAGACGCTTAAAGTAATTTCTATTACTTCTTAAACATATCATATCTCTTGCTCTTTTAGTTTGACTCTATTTTTAAAACTGTTTTCAATTTATCCCAGTCACTAGTTATAACTTCTGAAGATATTTCTATCTACCTTAATAAAGCTAAAATATTTTCCACTACTCATTCCTTAAATCATTCTCTTTTAAACAGTTAGGTGGGAAAGTACCATTTAATTTTTACTTCATTACCCTGCATTTTTATCTTATTTTGATACATGATCAAAAACAGTTACTTGATGTCTGTCAAAGCTTTCAACTAAATGCACATGTTGTTATGAAACAAGTTCCCTTTAGTCTAGCCCAGTTATTGTAACTTGAGGAATATGTAAATTCTGTCAGACATTCTACCTCTATATTCACATCTTGTATACCAAATATTTTCATAAATTTCTTCAGCAGTCTATCCCTCTTATTATACTGTCCCTTTTATGTCCCCCCTAACACATCCCCACTACTACAAAAATGACAGTCCCCATTTATAAACACTACCAGTTGGAAGTGGAGGATTTCTCCCAAACTTTTCTTAAGCTCCATAATAGCAGTTTTTGGCAGAATATAAATACATGCCATTGTAATCCTTCTCCCCTGCCAATAGCCCCCTTCATACCACAAATCTATTATTTTCATATTTTTCTCTCACCTATCACTACTGGAGCCCTTCTAGCAATTCATAAAATTACTCTCCCTTTCCTCTGTCCAGTCTGAAATATTTTGTCAAAATCACATACTCATTTCTTTCCAAATGTGTCTCCTGCAGCATTGCTTTTTGCACACTGCATTTCTTAATATAATTCAATACTCTTTCCTTTTTATCTATACCTGAAAGGCCATTCAAGTTCCAGGATAATATGGACAGCATAGTCATCATGATAAAACACCATTGTTCCCACTATTATGATTTTTTTTAATGTATATTTCCAGCTTTTGTGTTATATGCATATACTCTTTGGCAGGCTGATCTTTTGTACAGTTGTTTCTTCTCATCTCCATTTGAACCTATGTCACATTTTTTGAGACTTTTTGCTTTAAAGAAAACCACAAAAAACACCCCAATCCCTTAACTTGGAACACACATACAAAATTATGTACATCTTCAAAACATTAAGTTTAATCCTCTAGAAGGGAACTGCCCTAAGCTGATGGTTGCACGTACAGGCATTATCTAACCTAAAATTAAGGCTATCCATGCTAAAGGGAATGCTCCTACTTAAACAGATTAATATCTGTTCTTTTATTCTCTCTCATCTCCTCACAGATATAAAAAAACAGCTTGTATGCTTTCAGAAAACATGATCTTTTAGCACAAAGAAAAGATGTACTTGCTATCTTTAAACTAAACTGTATACTGTTCTAACTGCATTAAAGCATTAAGGCTGCTAAGGAGATTGAAATTATGGGAAGTGAATAACAGGTTAAAAAACCTAATTTTCACTGAACTGCTTTGCCATTGTACTGTCAAATTTTGGATTTCCCTCAGCAAAGAATACTCACATTTCTCAATATTAATTGCTTGCACCTGCAGACAGCTTGTCTCCATGGAAATGTACCCTGCAAGAAGTCTTTGTAAAATAGAAAAAAATGCACAGTTGCCCTCAGCTGCAGACATCTCCACTGAACATTTGCCAGTGGAAAATGAGCTAATCTTTTTGCAGTTGTAAGAAGCTTAGCATTTTTATGGCTTTCATCCTTTTGTCTTATTTTAAAAGTCTACATGCATACAAAAACACCTGTATATATTAAAGCCAAAGATAGTAATCTAGAATATATTCAAATTCTACATATAATCAATGCACTTTTACACCCCACCTCAGCAGCCCAAGATCACAGCATATGACCGTTAAGCTTACTTTTGTTCTGCCTTTTCTCTTGTTTTACTGTAAAACCCATTTTATATCTTTAACACATACAGTGACAGAAAAAAAGACCCCCCCACACTTCATTTAAAATACCGGACTACAGATTACACAAAACTGTTTTGCTGTATACAACATGCAGTTTATTTCATGAATTTTTTTTTTTTTTTTCCAAAACTGAGTATAGTCCAGCTAAAAAAAAACAACCAACCAAAGAAAACCTGGACCGGAGAAGGGCATACAAATGTGAATCCTTCATAAATTTCTATTTACAAATACTAGCAAGAATAAAACTAGTTTTGCTTACTGTTAGTTTTCCCCTTTTAGTGTACTTCTAAACATTAATGATATAAAGCAGGGTATATGGTTTACATTCTAACCACAAGTTTAACAAAGTCAACAAAAGTCCAGTTGTTTTCAGACACTTTCTTGCAAAACCATCTTTCACAAATGTGAGAAGATGCTTTCCAGTCTTCCATTTATTCACCAGTTTCACAACTGCTGGTCTTCCTCATCTCTATTTAACACAACACCAGACTATGGTTCAAGTCCAAGGTTTTGCTGATTCTTCTAGTCAACTCCTGTGCTTTTGTTTCTGTCTCGCAAGCATTCTCCTTTGGAACATTGGGAAAGGTTTCACTTAGGTCTCTCTTTTAAAAAAGCTTCCTCTTTAGCCTGTTCCGCATAAAAAAATGAATTTGACTTTCCAGGGAAATAACACTTTGAAGATTGATGGATACAGTAGCTTGAATCTCACACCTGCCTCTCGACATTCCCGGATTGCTGGGATAAATTTGCTTCTCTTCTGCCTGGTATACAATGAATAATTATTTTCTGCATATACTCTGCCATCTCCAATTTTTAATACTTTTCTCTTCTGCCATAATTTTGTTAGGATCAATTATTTCTGCTGGTATGACTGCATCTTTACTAATATAGGTCTTTGCTGCTTTTCATGGCTAGGTTTGGAGCATCCACTCTGTGTGCCCTTTCAATTAACAAATTCTGCTGCGGGATACCAGTCTACTTGCTTATTTGTGCTTTCATAAAAGTAATACATTTTATTCCTTTCAGTTTCTTTGGTAAAGCAGAAAATTCCAGTTTTTCTCTGTGCTCAGTCTTCTAACTAATATTTTTAAACAGTTTTTCCTTGAGAATCCTCATATTTAACAAGCTTTTTCTTCATGTCAACCTCTGACTTATGCACTTTTATCAGTTCATCTCAATGGCTAGTTAAAGCTTCTTCATTTTTTTCCAGACTTTTGTTGTTTGAGCTGGAGTTATGCTGTTCATCAGTGCACAGCCATCTTCACAAATATGGCATTCTGTGGAAATCACTACTTGGCACTGATGGTAATGCTAATCCAGAACAAGTTTGTCCACCACAAGGCAAGCCCTACCAACCTTGATTCCAACCTCTGCCCTTGCACATGCATCAGTCTCAATTTATGGTCAAACAGTGATTCATTCGTCAGTGCACTAAAATAAACTCTAGCAACAGAACAAACACTAACTGGGGGTAATTGATCCACATGAACAACCCCATTGTTATAAGCCATCATCACTGCAGATGTATCATAAGTGATCCTCTCTATGAACCATTCCTGAACTGAGTGGAGAATGTCTAGGTTTGCAACCCTATTATCCCTACATTTGACCAGCTCCATTTTAGGAGGCTAATCCTAAAATGAACCATGTGACAATCTGACCAGGAAACCAACTAAACCAACAAGCACCTTGTTTCAAAGCCAAGGTAGAAGATTAAGGATAGTGAATGCGCAAAATGTAAGTAACACTGGAAACTAAAGCTGAAGCATTTAAAAAAACCCTGATAGCTCCAAGGTAAGCTTAAAAGCTCTCATCACTGAGAGATATAAAAATCTCCAGTTCAACCACCTATGGGTCTCAAACTATAGTTGATTAGAAGATCAGAGAACTTCGGCAGAAATACACACATGCAACCTGGTTGACAATGCACAGGGAAAGATTTGCAGTTCACTGCTACACGCAGGACATATTCATAGTCACAGACCTACACATCATATTCCAGGGAGACAGGTCTTGTTTAGTGGTTGGAGATGATAGTTTGATGCCTAAAATACTGTCACAATGAAAGGATGGACTCAAAGCCCCACGAAGTTTCATCAAGGGTAGCATGTCAAATCCCCCTCTTCTATTTTAGGAAAATTACACACAAACGACTTGCTCCACTTCTAGAAAACATACCCCTGTCTGCACTCCCTGATTACACTTTTTCTACATATTTATAACCTCTGCTTAATTCAAAACACAATGCTAGGCATATGGAAAACTGCTCTGGTTAAACCCCTTCCTAAACAGTCTCAGCCAAATACCTCCCACTTCCACCCTATCTCTATCCCTACATTTGGGAAAATACCTGAAAAACTAATCTACAACCAAATGTCCACTTGCACCTAATGGTACCACATCCTCATGCTTAAACAGCACAGACTATGGACTGGCTTGCTGGAGCACAAGGACACCACTATAGTCCTTTTCAACATGGATAAATTAAACTTTTCAGTAGCTCTCTTCATTGGCCCTACCAAAGTTTTTGATCTAAATGACCAATTTCTTCTCCTTCATTCCATCCAAGAAGCAGGGGTTAACCCAAACACGGTCACCTGCTTCCAACATTTCTTAACAACTAGGTACTTCAGAATCAAATCAGGCTGATCCCTGTTGCCGCAAACACACTTTACCATAAGGCTGCTCCAGGGATCCACACGTATCCCTCAGGTGCTTTCAGTCTATTAACAAGCTGCCCTCTGATCTTTCTAACCTTCCTATTACTCTTTTCGCAGATGACATGGTTATTCTTCGATCCAGTCCTTCATTCAATTATTTAAACTCAGCTTCAGTCCGACTTTCACTCTTCAATCTTGGCTAAACAAGTTTACCCTCAGCCCTCTAAAACAAGCATATGAAATTTGGAACCTCACAAGAGCTGAAAAAGGCTCCTAAAATCACATCACAGATCTTAACAGTTGCCCAATAGAAATACATCCTTTAAATACTTAGGTTTATGGCTAGACCAGTCACTCAACTTCCAAAGCCACATTGAAAACATCAGGAAAAATCAGTTATTTTTTATTCTGGACCTGGAAAACATCTCCTTTTCTCTCTGCACCAGCTGGAGCTGCAATAGGCAAAGGAGTTCTCCTTGCTCAACTTGAATATAGGCTCCCCCATCATAGCCACAACTTCTAAACAAAAAAAAAAAAACTCATCCATTCTACAGTCTGTAAGATAATGTTTCATTTAAATGTATTTTGTTAGACAAAAATACAGTATTCTCTTTGCACAAGTTTAGAAAATTGTAAGAACTGACAGGAATGTAACATACTGGAATGATAAAGTAAACTAGGAATAATAGATAGGAGTGCATAAACTATGGATATAATTATCAGCACCGTTATTGGAGACTGTACATTATGAGTACAGAATTTATGGACAGTATAATAAATGCAGAAGCTATGGACATTAAGATTTGATTTGGATATTGTTTAAGTCTACCTCCACTGTGCATAATGAAACATTCTTAACTGAACTACAGTGTATGCAGACTTTATTCTAATAGGTACAAGAAGACTTGGCACATAAAGGAGAGACTGGCACCTGTTAAGCACAGTTCTGAGTATAAAGACATTCATTCCAGGCATTTATAGTTCATTCCAGTATTCTACAGTTATATAAATTCTTACACAGTCCAATGAAAACAAAATCTGCCAATTCAATTCCAATTTCTCCCATCACGAACATCACTGCATCACCCTTACCAAGGCCAAATGGCTACCAGTCTCCTACAGAGTTGAGCTAGTCCTAGGGTTGCTTGTTTTCAAACTACTTCAACCAGGTGCCGTTCTACCTCTTGCAGCCAAACTCCATAATAAAACCACCCCCCCCCCGACAATCTCTGCAACCTCTCCCAATTAACTCCCTCACTCCAGACACCCCTAACTAAACTGCACTATACCAGCCATTCCTTCTCCATTCTTCCAACCAAACTCAAGCAATCCCTTTCCTTCACCTTAAAGAAGTCTCCTGTTTCCCCAGCTTCAGAGGTCATCTCAAAAGACATTGATATTCTGACTGCAAGTCCTTTTCCACTAGGCACACAACCCAAATACCTACTCACCTGCATCACTTCTACTTAGATCCTGTTCTCAACTACTGCTTCCCTCTCATATTTACTACTTAAAATTAATTCACATTTGATTTTCTACTCTGCTAATATTAATTTACATATTGTATTGTCTACAGGATTATCTACCTCCTGTGATTACTCTGAATTTGTTCTATTTTCTTTTTTTTGTTAATGTCTTCACCCGGGCTGTGCCTGCATATTGTCAATAGTGATCTGTGTACTACTGATAAACTAAAATAAAAAAAAAACACACAAAAACACCAATACACCCTACTAAAAATGTCAGGGTGCTTGAAAAAGCAGTCCCTCTTGACACCTGCTTATGGCTCTTTGCCACACTGATCCATTTATCCTCAACCCCTTTTCCTATTTTGCATATGGGGTTGGGGTGTCACTTCACCAGCAGCAATCATCTTGAGCAAAAGTTTACACCCTCAGGTGGCTAGCCCTGCCTTTGCCACACCCAGTCACCTACAAATAAAACAGGCTGAAGAGGTCAAAAAGTGAACAGCCTAAAGGGTGAATACCTAACACGAAGTCCCTAGGGTAGGAAAGTCACATAGCACAGTGGCAGACAAACTGCAATAAAAATGAATTATAGAAGTAAAACTAAAAGCACACACAAATTTATGTCAAGTCAGGATAACAGGGTAATGAGGAGACAGATGACACACCCCAAAAATGGTGAATGATGGACAAAAACCAAAAACGCTAAGATCTTTAATTACAATCTTAAGAGATAATCATGTCAGCAGTTTTTTGTTTTCTTTTTTTTTTTAATCAATGTGAGACTAGAACTTAAGGAAAAGCAGCACAACTAATTAAGGGCATGCTGCTTAAATTAAAACCAGTAACATGCCTGAAAATACATCCTCCAGAGTAACTTTATCACAAAAAACATCCACTGAAAGGGAAAGAGTAAAATTGTGTTAGTAAACCTACCATAACAGTAAATTTTCAAATGATCACTACTGCAGTAGCCTTAGCTGTATGGGTTACAACCTACAAGGATATAACAGCTGGCCAACTTCCAAAGCTTAACACCTTCCACATGCCCAAACCATTACTAGCTCAAGCAGACCCAAGAAAAACAGGTTTGGGCACCAAACATTTCAGAGCTTTCATGGCAGCAGTGACAGAGGGGAAGCTAAAGCCCTAAATGAGGAGAAATAAAAAGTACAGTTGTGTACACTTACCATGCAAGTAGATGTTTGAGTATATTCACTGTTGCAGTCATCATATTTGGATTATCCCTGCCAGGGTAGCCCTTGACCAGCAGAAATACCAGAGACTTAGTATTTCTGCATCGGTTGCTGTCACTTGAGGAGTGACGTCAGGTCGTCAGTAGTATAAAGTAAGGCAGCAGATGCCATTACATCAGTTTTTCCTGCCCTAACCCATCAGGAGCCCCACAAGTAGGAGGCCAGGGTCTGGTGGAAGAAACCCCACCAGTGGAAAATAAATACAAATATGTCCTTTGAAAAGAAAGGATAACAACAAGTTAGAATGGTAAAAAAAGGAGAAAGGGAGATTGGGGGGGGGGGGTCAGGACTGCAAAAGTGAATACACTTGAACGTCTACATTTATGGTAAGTGGTACACAACTGTACTATGTTCTTCATGTTTCACTGTTGCAGTCATCACATTTGGATTGATTCCCAAACCTGAGGATAAATGTGGAGGCAGTCAATGCAACTAGGGGCTGGCTAGGATGCCCTGCAAGACTGCAGAGGCAAACCTTGCTCTGGATTTGGATGAGAGGCAGGTGGTAATGCTTGGTAAAAGTGGGAACAGATGTCCGGGTGGCAGCCTCCAGGATGTCCCTGGTGGGGATTCCTATTAGGACAGCCACAGAGGTGGAGGCTGCTCCGGTGGAGTGTGTCCTGACCCTTTTGGAGATGGCTTTGCCTTCTGCTCCTGTAGCAAAGCTAACCAGCAATTAATCAGACTTTCTGAAGGATTTAGTCCTGTCTAGATAAAATCTGAGCTGTCTGTGCACATCTAGAGAGTGAAGAATCTTTTCCCCTTGTTCTGGGCATTAGGAGAAAAGGTGGGCAAATGAATGGTTTGGTTGAGAGCCACACTGAACACCACCTTGGGCATGAAGGATGGGTTAGTTCTGAAGGATACCCGGTCTGCATGAAAGATGATGAAGGGTTCCGCAGTCATGAGTGCTTGCAGCTCAGAGACTCTCCTGGCTGAAGTGATGGCCAGAAGGAATGCGGTCTTCCAGGAGAGAAATGTTAGCTCTGCAGAAGAAGCTAGCTAGGAAGGGGGCAGGGTGAGTTTTTCCAAAAGAAAGTTAAGGTCCCAAGCTGGTGTTATGCCCTTCTGGGTGGCCTCAAGTTGCTAGCCCCTCTTAGGAACTGTTTGATCAAAGGGTGTGAGAAAAGGGGCTGTTCAGTGGGAAAATGAGCAGAAATAGGAGAAGCATGTATTTTTATAGAGGAGAAACACAGGCCACTGTGTAGTAAGTCAGCTAAGTAATCCAGGATGAGAGGGAGGGAGAACTGTGCCGTATTGACTCCCTTAGCCAGGATCCAGGTGCAGAACCATACCCATTTATCAGCATAAGACCTTCTGGTGCTAGGACGTCTGGCCTCACGGATAACATCCTGAACCTGTTTTTTGAGGTTGGCAGATTGGTTTGGGGTTAGGGAATAAACCAAGCTGCCAAATTGAGTATCTGCAATTGGGGATGCAAGAACTCCCCTTCACTCTGGGTCAGGAGGTTTGGAATCCGAGGAAGATGTCATGGGGGTAGCGAGGACAGGGTGTGCAGCAAGGGGTACCAGTGCTGCCGGGGCCAGTCTGGAGCTATAAGAATGGTCCTTGGTTTTTCCTCTCTTATTTTGAGCAGTATGCTGGGGAGGAAAGGCAAAGACCAATAGATTGACCCACGGGAAGGAGAGGGCATCCACTTTCCAAGTTATGCAGTGATGCTCCCTGGTGCAGAATTTGCTGAGCAGATGGTTGGTGTGGGAGGCAAGGAGGTCGGCCTTCGGGTTTCCCCATTTCTGAGTTAAGGTACTTCGGTTGAGTTGTTACTTGTGTGGGTCCAAACGATTTCTGCTTAATTGGTCTGCCAGAGACTTGAGAGAGCCTGGAAGGAATTGTGCTAACAGGTGTAGTTGCATGGCAGAGGCTGTGTGCCAAAGGCTCATGGCCAGCCTGCATAGAGGCTAGGAGTGAGTCCCTCCCTGCTCGATGTACCACATCACAGTGGTGTTGTCTGTTTTGATTAGGAGAGCCCCTGAGAGAGAAGGGATTGAAAGCTATCAAGGCGTTATGCACAGCCATCATCTCTGACTGATGTGCAGAAGGATTTGCTGTGGGCTCCATTTGGCCCTGTATGCACCTGCCTTCCAGGTGTGCACCCTAAGCGTAGTCTGATGTGTCTGTGGTGAGGGTCTGGGCGGTGGGGGTGGGGTGGGGAGTTCCATGTTGTGGGAGCATGCTATTGCCCACCAAAGAAATTCTTGACTGAGGCAAGGAATTGTAGGTAGAAGAGCTTCCAGGTCTTGAGAGTGTTGGCACCAAAGGCTCTTTAGGTACCACTGAAGTTTCCTCTATGCAGTCTGGCATATGGAATGAGTATTATGCAAGATATGCAAGATGCCATGAACCCCAGAGCTTGCAGGATCTTCCTTGCAGTTAGCTGGGGCCTAGTTGAGAGACGTAGGCTGTCAGAAAAATTTGCTTCTCTGGAGTAAGGTACGCCATCTGGAAAGCTGTGTCCCAGACTTGCTCCCAGGAACATTATCCTTTGGGTGGGCACCTGTTTGTATTATTTTGATTGTGTACCCTAGGGAGGTTAGTAGGGTCTTTACAAAGGGCCAGGTGCTTGAGCAGCTTCTCTTGGCTGTCTGGCTGAAAAAGGCAGTTGTCTAAGTATGGGTAAATCTGATTATTTATTTGTTTGTAAAAGGCAATAGCCAGAGCCAGCCATTTTGTGAAAACTCTGGGAGCAGTAGATAAGCCAAAGGGAAGCACAGAGAACTGAAAGTGTTGAGATCCTTCCCTGAAGCGGAAATATTTCCTGCATGATTCCCTGATAGGCATGTGGAGGTAGGCCTCTTTTAGATCTAGGTGGCTAGCCAAGTGTCCTTGGAAAGCATGGGTAGCAGCTGCTGGAGGGTAAGCATTTTGAATTTTGGGATCACAAGAAAGGTGTTTAGAATGGATAAATTGAGGATTGGGCACCAGGTGACCTCTTTTCTGGGCAGCAGAAAAAAGTCTGGAGTAGAAACCTTGGCCTATCTGTTCTGCAGGAATATGCTCTACTGCCCTCAAAGAGCAGAGAAAAGATTTGCTTTTGAGCCTCTGCCCACTAATTTGGTGGTAGATCTGGGAACCCTTTTGGGGTTGGGAGGGTCTGGAAGGAAAAGTTGTATCCCTGAGACACAAAGTTCAGAGCCCAGTGGTCCTTGGTAATGGTGGCCCAGGTGGTTGAGTGAAAGGAGAGTTTTCCTCCTAGGGGTAAGTGAAGGTGGGCGGAGGGAGGGGGTGTAGGAGATGAGTCATTGTGAGTTTTTACCATAAGGGGGTGGCTTAAAACTCCCTGGTTTTCAAGTGGAGGTAGTCCACTGCTTAGATCTCTGCATTCCCTGGGGCTGCTGTCTGGGGGGGTCTGCTTCCAAGGGGCCTAGGCTGGGCCGGTTTACTGGGAGCAGGAAAGGACCAGTGTTTGGAGGGACAATGCCTGCTGAACCTAGGGGGCTGGACCTGCAAGAAATCCTTAACTGTTTGCATAGATTTTGCTTTTTCTTCCAACTTTAAGACCTCTTCTGCCTTAGTGCCAAATAAGTTATCTTTGTGCAAGGGGGCATCCAACAATTTAGAGTTGACATGATCTGGCATGGTCTGCTCCTTAAGCCATGCATGCCTTCTAATGACAGATCCAGTGACTGTTGCCCTGCAAGAAGCTTCTAGGGCATCAAAACCACAGTGCAAGGTGCGTTTAGTTACTTGACTTGCAGAATGCATTAACTCTTGTAAATCTTTAGATTCTGCCCAAGCAAGAAAGGAAGACATTTTTTGTTTAAGAAGTTCCAAGGTATGTTGCTGAAATTTCAGCATATGGAACTGACAATTTAGTACCATGATAGCAAGAGTAGCTAAGGTGTTTACTTTCTTACCCCATCTGTCCAAAGGTCGGGAATCCCTGTCTGAGGGGATGGGATTCTTAGTAGAGGTTGTTTTAATTCCTTTTGGTCCTTGAGAAATTACCTCAGGGTCAGCTGTAGGATTTTTAAAAAGATATTTGTAGGAGTCAGTGACTCTGTAGTACCTGTCCGGCTTTCTGGGAGCAGGAGGAAGGGTGTCAGGAGTCAAGCTGGATTAGAGGAAAACATCCTCCACAACATCCAGGACTGGGGGGGGGATGGCCAAAGGCTTGTGTTGTGGAAGTTCTAGGAATTCCCCGAGTCTTTTTAGACTGAGGGTAGTCCTGACTTTCCCACTGGAAATGCTCCCTTAAGGTATGCAGCGTTTCCCCAAACGAAAAATCCTCTGGGGGGGAGAGGCTGAAGGAATGGAATCCTCTGCATCAGAATCCTCATAAGTAGAAAAGGGTTGGATGCCTTCATATTCAGATGCATCAGATTCATCTGACTCTTGTTCAGACATAACTACAGGTGACGGATCTCTTTTCCTTTTGGAGAGGATAGCTTGGCTTCCCCTGATCAGCATGATAAGGTCTTCCACAATTTTAAGCATCTGAGACTGAGACAAGGTAGCAGGTGCCTGAGAGTAGGTTATCGGTTTCTTGGGTGTGGTTTGTACCCTGGGCCTAAGAAACTCGGTAGTTTTAGAAAGAACAGTAGTCACGAAAGAAGACGTTGGTTTGTGTTGAGATTCGGTAGTGCGAAGGACCTCCTCGGAAGCCGGTGCCTGCTCAGCGGCTCCGGACCCATCCAAGGTTGACAGGACCGCAGGATCCTTAATCGAAGAGTTTTGCAGCATACCAGACACCAAAAGGGTCTTGGTAGCGGCCTGCGAATCAACAGAAGCAGGCATCGGGGGCTGTAAAAGTGCCTCACTGAGGACCGGAGAATTGACAACTAGCTTAACGGAAGCGTTGTCGGTAGGTTTGGACCTGTGCAGTCTGTCTCTGTCTTTATCTTTACGTTTTTTCAGAAGATCTGCTATTGGATGGCTTACCAAAGCCATATCGGAATTAGAGGACTGTAAGCGAAAATATCTGCCTACAATAAGGGCCCAATGATGGATAGAACAAAGCACAGAAGCGACATCGAGGGACATCGTGGTCTGGGCCTAAACAAGTGCCACATTAAGAGTGAAAGTCTCGGTGTGGTATTTGTTTTCCACAGGCGAGACAATTATTATTTTTTTCTGACATCGGTTAGTGCAAGAAAAAAGGATCCCCAACAGGGTAATTAGCTTTAGAAGACTTCAACTTCAATTCGGTAGACGAAACTCAGGTAGCGGCCGACCGGCACTCATGCCAACTGCTTCTGCTTCGGGCTCCATGGCAAGAAAGACTGATGAAATGGCATCGGCCGCCTTAATTTATACTACTGACGACCTGACGCAGAAATACTAAGTCTCTGGTATTCGGGCAGGCAGAGGGCTACCCTGGCAGGGATAACCCAAATGCGATGACTGCAAGAGTGAAACACGAAGAACATCTTAAATCCTCACCATGACAGCAAAAATAAAACTTAAGGGGATGGAGGAAGGGAGGGCTTTCTGCAACAGTGATCATTCATACATCTACTGTTACAATAAGTTTACTTACCAGATTGTACTAAAATTCATCATTTGACTGCAGCTGCAGCAGCCTTAGCTATAAAGGTAAACTACCATAGCCTATACTGACTAGGAGGGTCCAGAAGCCTTTGGAGAATGTTTCTTGCAAAGCTTGCTCTAGATCTGGAGATTGAATTTAGTTTGTACTGCTTTGTAAATGTATGCACATAGAACCAAGCTGCTGCTTCTAGAATACTTTTACAATTCACCTCTTTCCAAAACACCACAGATGAGGCCAAGGCCCTGGTAAAGTCAGCCTTGACCCTGCCTGGAATTGCCTTACTGTGGTGGGTACAATAGCAGGTAATGGCATGAGACAATTTCGAAATAGTCTGCTTTAACACCAGTTGCCTTTTTCTTACCTTCATAAGAAAACTGAGACGTTCTGAACATTTTAGATCTGTCAAGATATCATTTTTGTCTGTGGAAATCCAAAGAATAGAGAATCCTTTCTCCATCATTTTTAAGGTTTGAAAAGAATGAGCCAAGTTATCCATATCTCCAAGTGAACTGAGATACTACTTTTGGCATAAAAAAGGATTAGCTATTAAGGAAACCTATGTGGAAAATGAGACAATACTGACTCATCATAACACCTTGCAACTCAAAGATACACTTCTAGCAGAAGTAAGCAATCAACAAAACTCTTTTCAATGTTAAGAACCTCAAATCAGTCTAATAAGCAGGTTCAAGTGGACCAAAAGATTTTTTTCCAAAACAACGTTGACACTCCAATGAGAAGCCACCTGTTTTCAAGGAGAGCCGATATGCAACATTCCTTTCAAAAGCATTTTAACATGAGAATGCATTGAAAAGGGTGGGTCCATTGACGTGTTTAAATAGCACATGTGTACCTTCATAAGGTAAGGCTCCAAAGGCAAGTGCTAGGCTAGCTACACTTGCGGGCCATTTTAAGACTAGCCAATTTCGCTTTTTGAGCTTGAAATAGCCTAACCAGCTTGGTTATAGACTGGCCTTACCATCCCATGGTCGATAATTGTATATTACCCCTAATGAGAATATCTGCGATCATACCATACATAATTTGAGGTAACCTTTGCATGACATAAGGCCTTTAGGAGCTGCATCTGTCCATTAGTACTAAAGGGGGCAGTCCAGGTGGAAATTTTCTGTTTCACATCCACAGATCTAAGTTGTGAATGAAAATGGACAGAGATGAACTTTGCTTTATGTGGATGGGAAGTCTGTTCCATAGTGGCAGTATCCTCTGTGAAATATACCTGTCCTTTCAAACAGTTCTATTGATGTTGCAGAAGATGTTTACATCGCTAGATAGCACATTTCTGATACAATTTGACTTGCTGATATGCAGTAAATCCATTAGTAATGGGTTGAAGGATGCCATATATGCCAGACACAGGTCACCTGTTAGTCTGTTGGATAAACAGTATAGTGACAGGGCTTAAAGTCACTCCATGTAGGATATATGATTTCTTTCTTAAGCTGAGAATCAAACCCTATACCTTGTGATGGTGAAGTAAACAACTTAGCCATTCTATCAACCCTCAACCCTAAAGTTAGGCAAAACAGCAGATGAGATCAGAGTTTTCTGTTCATAGTCCGTCTGCAGACTATAACATGTCTAGCCAATAATCAGAAAATGAACAAAATGTGAGACTTGAGTCCTGTGCCCTGTGTCGGTGAGGGGAACACCTTAACCATTATGTAAATCTAAAAATCCCTAAAGGAAGGCCATAGAATAACTCACACAAATACTATAGAACCAGAGAAATACTACCTTAAAAAGGCCCAGTTTCTTATCTTGGTATCAACTAGAAAATCTTTTCCATTTGTTAATATAAGATTTCCTAGTAGCAGGATTCTTTCCCTCCTTTAATACCTGCTGCTCATCCTCAGAAAAAATAAGAGTTTTAATTCCTTTCAGGCACCTATCATCCAGGCAATTAGTTGAAGTTATTTCATGTTGGGGTATATTAAACACCCTCTTGTCCTGTCTGAGAGGAAGCTTGTATTGATTACCATTGGTCATTTACGAAAGGAAAAACTACTGTTCCCTAGGCCGAATGGAATCACCACAGTGATCTTTGGAGAGTCCCTCTGAATCTCCAGAATGATCTGGAATACAAGCAGAAAGTTGGAAAAACATACAGGAACATTCCTGTCAAAGGAAAAGAACATGCATTGCATCTGCTTTCCAAGCCTTCCTGCATGGAGCCCTGGAGCAGAATTTTGGCAGCTGACTGTGGATGGAAGCAAATATATCAGAGGTGTTCCCCACAGCTAGGTCAATCATTGGTAAGACTCCCATATTCAATTTCCATTTATGAGGGTTTGTCCTGGTCCTGCTCAGCTTGTCTGCAACAAACATTTGCTTTGAAGGGATGTAAGACACCTGTAGAGTGAGACTTTGTTGAAAAGCTATATTCCAGGCTACCATGACAAGTCTGCACATATCCAATTCCCCCATCGGTTGTCTGCAACCACTTGTAATGGGCTAAGGGGCCACAGATGACAGTTGTGAGCATTTACTACTGCATACATCACTTTTGTGCATTTGGTCTGTCCTTTTTATTCCATAGATGCTGCACTTTTACTCACGCAGACACTGCTCCCAAAGCAAAGTTTGATGTGTCTGAAGTTAAAATATGCTAGAGCTGAAAAGGAAAATAGGAGACCCAGCTTAAGATGAATCCTGTCTCTCCACTAAAGGAATTCCCATTTTAAGTCCACAACAGGAATCTGGAATAGCAGGGCATAACAGGGAATGCTGATGTTGGCAGTATACCAGTTTTAATTACCACTGAAATTTATCTCGTGGAGTCTGGCTAAAGGAATCATGAATGCCATGAAATACCGTATCTTGAGAAATTCCCTTGTCGAGACTTTGGCTTGACTGGAAAAACTCAGGACTATATCTTTTTCCTCTGTAAAAAAAAAGCTCTTTGAACTGAGGAATCTAGGAGACATCTTAGGAAAATAACTATGAAAATAGTCTAACAAGACTTTTGGATGTTCTTCTGAAACGTCAGTTTGAGAAGATGCCTCACTCAAGTGAAACATTATTCTTGACACTTTGAAGAGACTGCAGAGTCTAAATAAGGAGATAGCATACTGAGACTTCAAGGTATTTATGTCATCACTTGAGCTAGACACTGTGAATAGCCTTGGAGCAGTGGATTACTCACAGGGCAATACAGAGAACTGAAAGTATGATGCAGTCCAAGCAGAGAAAACTTACAAAACATTTGGCATGTACCTCACTAGACACTTGCAACAACTGAAGAGGCCACAAAAGTACCTTACAAAGAGGATCCTAGGCCTTAAACACTTGTCCTATATGGACAGACTCAAAAAGCTCCAACAGCTCCAACTATTCTCTGTCTCAAATTGCCTACTTAGAGGTGATCTCTGCTTGACTTACAAAGCCATGTCTGACCCAGCTCTGCTAGAAATGCTACATCTAAAGTCGTCCCAATCCCTCCACACCACATGCTCCAGGGACCTCAACCTCATTACCACAATCAACAGAACATACCGGAGGGACAGGTTCATAACCCAGACTGCCCATGCTATGAACAGACTTCCCATACATGTCAAACAGAGCACCTCACTGGCCCACTTAAAGAGAAATCTTGATGAGTGGATGGGAAACGGAAAATTCACCCCGGGGATCACTCCAGTGGCTCTACTCGACAGAGGCTCTAGGAACTAAGGTCAGGGGCATGATGCCAGGGTAATCCTATGCGTTAGGCTTGTAAAAGGCTCCAGGGCCATTAGCCTAGTACACACCGATGAACTTATTTGAAATCTAGTGTTATACGAGTGTGATAATCATCAGAATAAAAGGCTTCCAAGACCGTGTTCTGGTTAAAACACTTTTCACACTTCATAAGTGCTTTCACTGCTACAATGGGATTTCAGACAAGCCTACAGTGTTAAAGATTATGTTAAGAATTTTGACATTAAGTTAGATGCTGAAAAGAAGCTTGGCTGGATTAAGTATTTGTGGCAGTTATAACTTGAAGTATGTCAGGCTCCAGGCTTACATGGCAAAAAGAACTTTAAAATGTATTTAAAGCGAAAGAGACTGCAGCATTAGCATGGTGGAGGGTCATGTGGTCTCTCACATTAGTGTACTGCTTAAGTGTTTCTTGTTATTCACGTCTTTGTCTGATAAAGTTCCATTGTAGGAACGAAAGCGTTTACAAGATGTGAAAAGTGTATTAAATTATTATTTAACAGTTTTTGAATGTGATAAGCAGCCTTTAAATCTGGGGTCACTAAAAAAACTTAAAAGGGGGGATGACAGGCAACAGGCTGTGAAGGAACAGCATTTTTAACTTGCAACTATCTTTTTTAAACGAGTTTGTGAAAGTTCCAAAAATTGTTCTCCATGAAACTTCTTTGGTGCCATAAACATTCTTGAATAAAAACCTCTCCTTTTCGAGAATGAGGGAGAGCTTCTATCACCCCTTGAGTTAGCAGAGGCAGAATTACAGGAGGGAAAGAAATTTGATCTGGTGGATGAAGACAAATCCCCTGAAAAGGAGAAATATACTCCCACTGCTATCTGTGGGCTTGTTGAATCATTCCTATAACCCATTTGTCAGACACAATCTATTGCCAAAATGAGAAGCGGACAACTAGATTTTGGAGAAGAATAAAGGCGTGGTGGGGTGGGTGATCACTAAATATAATCAGTCATTCTGATCTGGACTGATCTCATTGCTGGGAGCTCCTCTTTTCTTTATGAATTTCCTTTACCATTTTTTTTTAAGTCTGCTTATTATAAACTGCAATATAAAAAATGAACAATCATAGGAATCTGTCTAGTTCCAACCTCACCACCACCAGTTTTGAGGAAAAAATAAAAAAAGAGAAACTAGTCATCTTAAAACTTCATTGATGAGCTCAGTCAATTCCCAAAAGTACTGAAACCAGGTACAGGTAGTGTTCCAAAGCAACAAGCCTTTATTCGTCACAGACAAGCGATCTTCAGTAATAAAAAATCAGGAATAGTTTACAATGTTAAACATATCAGCTTTTGTACACTTAGAAGTAGGTGTAAAAAATGTATGCACTGTTTAATTTTAAACCAGCCTATTCAAGGCAAACATAAATAGGACCGTAAAAAGAACTGCATTTTAGAACAGCAAGTAACCACCCACTCCCACACACCATTACTGATTAGGTCAAACTAAACTTTTTAAGGAAAACACTGCCTATTTGCAACCCACATTCCCAAATCAAGAATTAAGAAAAGTATATTATACACATAAAAAGACCGACTTAACTAAAATCACTTTCAACTAACTAATGCATTAATGCCTCCATCAGGTCTGTAACAAGAACTAAAATATACACAGGTAGATAAGTAGAGTCAGCTAAATTGATACAAGGAAAAAAAACACATAGCTATCCAACCATAAACAGTATTTAACTAGAACACTAGAAGTATAGCTGTATAATCATATATAATATGTATTAGTATGTATAAAAACTAAGTTATTTATAGTTCAGAAAAATTTAGAAAAAAATTATTTCAGAAAAAAAAATTTACAGCTTAGAAAAATGTCAGTGTTTGCAGTTAAATAAAAACAAAAGAAAAAATCATGACAGGGTTCATGTTTACAGCCCCCAAAAAGATATTTATTCAATGAAAAACGGGAAAAAAACACACAAAATAGTGTAGAATCTATGAATCTAAGTATAAAAGTGTGAAGGTGTGTGCACGAGTGTACGCCAGTATGTTAAATGGGAGAATTATACCAATAATTCATGGTAATAGTGGCATGAAAAAACATTTTTTGAATTTACCATTTAAATCTCTGATGTGATGCAAGAATCTAATCAAAGCTGAACTGATTTTAAAGTAACTAAACATACGTACATTTATACACATACTACACACCATTTTTAATTATTAGTATTAAAAATATTTCCTCAAAAATTCTCTAAAAAACTTTACAGGCTGTGTGGCAGCTTATGCAAATTCAACACACTCTTAGTAGAGCAGTAATAGTACAGTTCTGGTTTTCTGAATGCATTTAATTTCAACTGCCGGCATAATTCTTCATAAACTGCTACACATATAGCTGTAAAAGCCTTGACAAATTTTAAGACGAGAGAGGCTGAAAAACAAAACGACCTCCCCAAGTCAGCTACCTTCTGTCGTCATACCGATAAGGGTCTCTGTATCAGATGGTCCAAACACCACCTCTCTGTCTTAATTGAGAATTTAAAATTTTTAGTTTTAACATTCACAAGAATGTTTTGTGTATGCAACCAAGCAAAGCTTTTCATGAGAGTTCCAGTAGCAGTAGCAGCAGCAGCTTTGGAAGTAGCACCGGCTGAATCATAAGTACACTTCAGAGTATTTAGATCCTGAAGACTCGAAAGCAGTAAGATTACATAAAGATTTGTCCTCAGAAGATGGGGCAGAAGCTATAATGTACCTCATTCTCAAAAGAAGCCGAACAAAAAACTTCAACGTGTGAGCTTGATAATAAAGAATTCTCAAAATAGGTGTTGCAGAAGAATACACTTGGCCTCACAGGGGGAGGAATTGGCACTTAGCAGATAGTTAACAAGCAGGATTTACCAAGAAAATCACTGCTGGACAGATGTGGGGCTAGAAAATAAAAATGTACAAGACTGAGGAAATTTATACAATCTACCTGTTTTTTTAATTCAGCAGACTGGCTATCAGGCAAGTTACAGACTTGTAATACAAGCCTCTTCCAATGCTGGGAGAACACAAAGAGTTGGAGCAGGTTCAGGAAATTACAGTTGTAAAAAAGGAAGTGCAGTATCATTATGTTCCCACTGAAACAATCCATTCATATTCATTCTGTGGATATGGTTTCAGAAAGACAGACCCTCTACTCAGAGTCCATCAGAAATCTGAGAGAAAAAAAAAGTTTTTGTCTCTTCAGTCATTTTCCTGTTCAATGTCATGAAAATTCTCAGACAATGAAGAATTACTTTTTATCTTACCAGTAACATCAGAACTGGAAGGGTCAAGAGTCTAAACCCAGAGCCACGCTCAATAAATCACTCCTGACAAAAGAAAGAGACAGGACAAGATTTCAGGTATACTCTCTAGATCAGCTGGTGAACCTGGGTATCCTGAGGTAATGTTACAACTGCCTCATGTACACAGACAACCCTCTCCTCCTACCACAAAACATTAACATATGCGAGAGATGCAATTATATAGCCAAATTGGAGGCTAAGCTCTCTCCACTCAAGACTGGAACAGGCAGTCCATGAGGAGAAGGTTAACATTTGCACCACACCTCCAGCCTCACATACACATACTAAACCAGCACTGGCAAAAAATACACAAATACACAAAAATCACTCTCGAAGGCTCTAAATAAAAACCTGCAAAAGCATCACAGACTTCCAAAGCAGACACCCAAAAAACCTGCACCTCCCGTCACAAATCAGACAACACACAAAACACAAAATCAGTGTGCCTCACAATCACAGCCCTTAAGGCGAAATAACATACCTAACACACTAGTAATAGGCGACTCTGTAGTCAGACACACTGACGTCCCACTCACTAGGCTGAACAAGAAGGTTACAGTTAGCTGCCTGTCGGGAGCCAGAATCCGCCCCATAACACAAGCACTCAGGTCACTCCAGAACAAGTACAAATATGACTCTGTCATTGTTTCATGTTGGTGTGAATGACTTGAGACGTTCCTCCCTGGACTACATGAAAAGAGACATGGAAGAGCTCTCTGATCATGTAGCCCAGGCGGGTATGACCCTGACCCTGAGTAGCATCCTGCCCTCACCAAGAATGATACCGCAGTATAAAGAAAAAAAATATCAATTTCAACAACTGGCTAAGCTTCTGGTGTCATTCAAAGGGGATCCAGTGTCTGTCAGCCTGGGACGACAAGCACAAGAGACGGTTTGCACCTGTCACCCATAGGCTTTCAAATACTGGCCAAGGCTCTTGCTGCCCCCATAGTGCCTTTTTTAGGCAAGGCTCAAAAGTCAAACCCACCTCCGTAAACAGCACAAATAAAAAAATGAGGGTTATGCTACTCAACGCCAGGAGTTTAAATCTCAAAATGCATGCGCTCGAAGCACTCCTCAGTATGGAGAATGTTGACATCTGTGCAGTAACTGAAACCTGGTTCAAGGCTCCACAGAGCACCTCAGCACTACCGGGCTACAACTCATACCACACATTTCGGCCACAGAACATGGACCGAAACATAAAAGGAGGAGGTGTATCCATATTCATCAAGGATACCTACACCTCCAGGTTAGTGGCGCAGCATGATACATCCGAGATCATTCATGTGCAACTAACATCAGACAAATCTACAATGCAAATTGTGGCCTGCTACAGATCACCCTCCATGACCCAGGACCACCACTCCGCCTTTCTGGAGACACTGGAAAACATGAAGGTCCTACCGAACACCCTGATACTGGACGATTTCAATTACCCTACCGTTAGCTGGGAAAACTACTCAAGTACAAACTCCCAGATCCAGCGCTTCCTGGAATTTATCAACTGAAATGCCCTGGATCAGCTGGTAAACTCCCCTACCAGAGGTGAAAACATATTGGACCTGGTCATCAACAACATGGGCGACAGGTGTTCCACACCAGAGGTCAACAAGTCACTGGTTAGATCAGACCATAAACTAATCACTCTGGATGTCCATACCACACCACAACCTCCAACCAAGGAAACCACAGTGAAAAACTTTTCTATAGCAAACTTCACCTTACTTAAGACAGAGGTGGTAAGTTTCACAGCCCCCACGGTAAAGGATAACAGTGTCCAAGATGCAGGAGCCTTTACAAATGCACTCTATGAGCACCTACAAGGAAACCAGTCTGGTGGACCCCTGCTATAAACAGGCTATACAATAGGAGGAGGAAACTAGTTCAGAAAAAAAGCAAATCCCAAGAAGGAAAGACATCCCTATCCGTATCAATAAGAAACTAAAGTCCCTCATAAAATCCTCCAAGGCTAACTTTGAAAGAAAAATAGCCAAGGATTTGAAAGATAACCACAAAGCCTTCTTTATCTATGTCAAGAATCTAAGGGGCAACTCGCAGATATGCTCTGAGCTAGTGCAAAATAGCACAAAATATAATGAACCCACTGATATTGCCAACATCCTGGCAGATAGATTCAGTGCAAACATCACCCCCCTCTCACCCCCAAAAGGGCCCACAACAATATCGCAAAAGTGTAGTGTCCCAGAAACCGGACGCACAGATGAAAACAGCCCTTTCAAAAGCCAAAAGCACAGCGTCAATGGGGCCAGATGGTGTCCCAGGCTGCGTCTTGCACGAACTACAGAACGAACTAACCCCCCCCCCCCCACATAAACACAATGTTCAACCTTAGCCTCTCCACAGGCTACGTGCCCAGTGCTAACTTTACTCCCCTCTCACCCCCTAAAGGGCCCATAACTATACAGGAAGAATGCAGAGTCCCTGTAATCACAACTATGCAAATAAAAGCTCCTCTCTCAAAAGCCAAAAACACAGCATTCATGAGACCAGACAACATCCCAGGCTGCGTTTTACATGAACTTCAGAATGAACTGGCTCCTCACCTAAGCACCATGTTCAATCATAGTCTCACATCAGGCTTTGTGCCCACTGAATAGCGCACAGCAACAGTTATCCCGCTCCACAAAAGGTGGAACCACCACTGATCCCGGGAACTATTGCCCTATTTACCTGACGAGCCTGGTCTGTAAGGCCATGGAACATATCATCATGGAACTTAAAGACATTGGTAACCTTCAAACTCTGGACCCCACCCAGTTCGGGTTTGTGAAAGGCAGATCATGCCTCCTGAACCTGATCGACTTCTTTGAGGCAGTCACCAAAGCTGTAGACGAGGGTAAGGTGTTTCTAAGAATCAAAGATGCCATGAAGCCCAAAATCCTGAGGTTTTTCCTCACAGTGACCAAAGTCCAAGAAGAACACCTTACAAACAGATCTAAATAAAGATTTTTTTTTTTAATAAAGAAAAGCTCTTTGAACTGAGGTGTCTACTTGACATCCCAAAAACACAATCCTGTGCAAGGGAGTCAAGACTTTTGAATGTTTTCTTGCAATCCCAGCTTGTGAAAAAGATCTCTTACCTGGGACATATTACTGACACTTGAAAAAGATTCTGCAGAGATAAGCAAGTTATCTAAATATGGAAAAAAGCAGATAACCTGTATGGTGCAATGAGCTACAACTGGAGCTAGACACTTTGTGAACACTTTTGATGAAGTGGATAGTCCAAAGGGTAAGGCAGAGAACTGATCAGGTTTTACGTGACTGGATCACATTAAGAAACATTTGAAGTCTGGATGAATAGGCAAGTGATTAACATTTTATAAATCTAGTGTTACGAGGAAAGTTGGAAGAAGAAGAAGAGATAACTGGCTGTGAAGTGACAATTTTGAAGTCGGGCACCCATAAACCGGTATAGGAAAAAAAGAACTGGTTTCCAAACATCTTTCTTTGACACTAAAAACATCCTTGAACAAAAAAAAAAACCTTCCTCACCTAGGAAGGAGGGAAGTACAGTTGTGTACACTTACCATAAATGTAGATGTTCAAGTGTATTCACTGTTGCAGTCATTACATTTGGGTAATCTGCTGGCAGGTTGCCCTCAGTCGGCCTGATTAACAAAGTCTTGGGTCCTGCATCGGTTGCTGTACCTTGTTCCATGACGTCAGGTCGTCAGGGGTATAAAACATGCAGCCGACGCCATTACATCAGTTTTGCCTTGCCCAGATGTCAGGTGCCCCCCAAATGGGGAGCAAAATATATATAAATAATTTAAAACACAAAATATACCTCCAAACAAAAGCAAATACACAAAAAGGCTTCTAAGTGTAGTAAAAGAAAGTAGAGGCATAGTAAGAAAAAAAACGGGGCTGGAGGGAGGGTAACCAGGACTGCAACAGTGAATACACTTGAACATCTACATTTATGGTAAGTGTACACAACTGTACTATGTTCTTCTGTTTCACTGTTGCAGTCATTACATTTGGGTAGATTCCCAAAGCTATGGTTGGAAGGATGGATTTATACAGCATTAGGACCGGCTAAAAGGCCCTGCAAAACAGCAGCGGCAAAGCCAACTCTGGATTTAGAAAAAATTGGTAAATGATAATGTTTGGTGAAATTGTGAACTGAACTCCAGGTAGCAGCTTCTAGAATATCCCTGGTAGGAACACCTCTGAGAAAGGCTGTAGAAGTAGATGCAGCCCTGGTGGAATGGGATCTGATCCCCTGGGGGATAGATTTTCCATGGTGCTTATAGCAGAAATGAATACAATGGCTTATCTATTTGGAAATGGTTTGCTTTGAAATGGCCTTTCCCTCTGCCCCTGCGGCAAATGCTACCAGCAGTTGTTCAGATTTTCTTCGAGATTTAGTCCTGTCCAAGTAAAATTGAAGTTGTCTGTGTACATCCAATGAATGCAGAATCCGCTCCCCCTTATTCTGTGGATTGGGAAAGAAAGTTGGCAAATGAATGGACTGATTAAGAGCCACACTGGATACCACCTTGGGGATGAAGGATGGGTTGGTCCTGAGTGACACCCTGTCTGCATGAAAAATAATGAAAGGCTCCACTGCCACAAGGGCCTGTAATTCAGAAATTATTCTAGCCGAAGTGATTGCTAAAAGGAAGGCTGTTTTCCAGGAAAGAAATTTTAAGTCTGCAGTAGTAGCTGGCTCGAAAGGAGGGAGAGTGAGTTTCTCCAATACAAAGTTAAGGTCCCAAGCAGGGGTTGGAACTCTCCTAGGTGGCCTCAAATTTTTGACCCCTCTGAGATGTTACTTTAGCAGAAGATGAGAGAAGGGGGGGGGGGGTTCTGTGTTGTAATGAGCTGAAATGGCTGAGGCATGGAATTTTATGGAAGAAAAAGACAGGCACTCGTGAAGCATCTCAGTTAAGTATTGCAAAATCTGAGGTAAATTGGGCACTGCTGTGCTTATCCCTTGAGATTGATTCCAGGCACAGAATCTTTTCCATTTGTCAGCATAAGATTTTCTAGTACTAGGTCTTCTCGCATGACATCCATCACAGGTTTGCTGAGGGATGTTAAGGGGGGATTTAAGTGATTAGCCAAGCTGCAAGATTCAATGCCTGGAGCGGAGGGTGCAGTATTTGGTTGTTCTGCTGAGACAGTAAGGAAGGTGTCTGAGGCAGGTTCCATGGAGAAATTTGTGACAGACTGCGTAGGAGTGGGTACCAGTGTTGGTGAGGCCAGTCTGGAACAATCAAAATCATTTCTGCTTTGTCCTGTTTGACTTTTAGTAGAATGTTGGAGAGCAAAGGCAGAGGGGGAAAGGCATAGAGTGATAGGTTTTCCCAGCTGAAGGACAGAGCATCCACTTTCCAGGCTTTTTTGTGAGGAGTTCTTGTGCAACATTTGTCCAACCGGTAGTTCTGGGGTGAGGCAAAATAATCTATGTCTGGGCTCCATTTGCATGTCAACATGTTGAAAATTAGAAGTTATGTACTTACCATAACGTTCCATCTGAGTAGGTGGATTCATTTGTCTGCAACCTGTGGGTTATGGATCCGATATCGGATCCGAACTGGCATGATTATCCAGCTATGGATCTGAGCTCTTAGCTCCTCCCCTCACCCATAATGCCTTGCTCTCCCTACATGACCTCAGATAGAGTTTGCCCTGAATCAAAATACCCTGGAAAGGGTAACAAGTAATATGCAGGAAACTGACAAGGCCAGGGGGATAGGAGGGCGGGATGGTTGCAGACAAATGAATCCACCTACTCAGATGGAACGTTACGGTAAGTACATAACTTCTAAATCTGAAGTAGGAGATTCATTTGTCTGCAACCTGTGGGAAAGAGTCCTCAGCTACCTGAATCTTGGGCGGCCGTCATGGAAGGATATTCCGGAGCACCGCGGAGCCAAAGGATGCTCTACCTCTAGATGTGATATCCAGCTTGTAATGAGAAATAAAGGTATGAGATGAAGCCCAAGTGGCTGCTGAACAAATGTCATCCAGAGGAATCCTAGCCTTAAAGGCCGCTGAGGTAGAAACTGACCGGGTCGAATGGGCATGGACTCCCTCCGGTGCGGGCCTCCCAGAAGCTTGATAAGCTAAAAGAATACATTGCGAAATCCAGCGTGACAAGGAGACTTTGGAAATTGGCTTACCCAGATTGAATTTGGCAAAGGAAATGAACTGGTCGGATTGCCTATGACCAGCCGTCCTGTTAAGATAAAAACAAAGCTGCCTGTGAACATCCAAGGAATGCAGCTTGTATTCACCCTTGTTTTGATATTTAGGAAAGAAAACAGGGAGGTTAATGGACTGATTAATGTTTGCTTCTGAAGCTACCTTAGGAAGAAAGGAGGGATTGGTCCTGAGGTATACGCGGTCCGGATGGAAGACCAAGTAAGGAGGCTTTATGGATAAGGCTTGAAGTTCCGAAACTCTTTTGGCCGAAGTAATGGCTACTAAAAAAGCAGTCTTGAGGGATAAAAATTTAAGATCTACTGTGGCCGCAGGTTCGAAAGGGGAGCAGTCAAGGCCTGAAGAACCAAAGAAAGATCCCATGGAGGAACCGCTTGTTTGATAGGGGGTCTAAGGAGAAAGGTGCCTTTTAGGAAGATTTTACACAATTTGGCAGACATAAGTGGTCCAGAGTCATGACCAACATGATAATGAGAAATGGCCGCGAGCTGCACTTTGACCGTGGAACTACTGGCACCATCATTAAAAAGAGTGGTTAGGAAGTCTAGCACCATAGGAAGGGGAACGGTGAAGGGATCTAGACCTTGCCGCTCTGCCCAAATGGAGAATCGTTTCCATTTACTGCGGTAAACTTTCCTGGTAGATGGTTTATGAGCCGCTACCAGGATGGCCTTAACGGGGGACGAGATACCGGGAGTCCTAATTAGGAGTGGAACTGGAGCAGCCAAGCAGTCAGCTTCAGGTTGTCCAGATTCGGAGTTGGTAGGTTCGATGGGTGCGATATCAGATCCGGAATGGGATCTAGAATCCAAGGTGGATTCACCGAGTGAGACCTTAGGTAAGGGAACCAGATCTGTCGAGGCCAGAATGGGGCAATGAGGATCATTCTGCACCCCAACCGAGAGGCTTTCTGAAGAACTTGGAGCATCAGAGGCAAAGGGGGGTAAGCGTAAAGAAAACCGGGAGGCCAAGCATGCACCAGAGCGTCTCTCGGGGAATCCCCTGGAGGAGGGATTAGAGCGAAAAAACTGTTGCACTTGGTGTTTAAGGGAGATGCAAAAAGATCTCAACAAGGAGTTCCCCACCGTGCAAAGATACGTTTCGCTACTTGAGCATTGAGAGACCACTCGTACGTGGAGAGAATAGTGCGACTGAGCTTGTCCGCAAGGATGTTGGACCGACCCGGAATATGCGTTGCGATGAGAAAGCGGTTGGTGGAGATGGCCCATTCCCACACTCTCATGGCTTCTCGATATAAGGGATAAGACCTGGTTCCCCCCTGTTTGTTGATGTACCAGACCACCGACATGTTGTCTGACTGAATCGCAATTGTTCCCAGGGAAAGAAAGGCCTGAAGTGCTCGCAACGCCAAAAGCACTGCTCTCATCTCTAGAACATTGATATGCAGGGAGGTCTCGGAGTCATTCCACGTGCCTTGGACCATCCTGCCTGCAAAATGCCCCCCCCCCACCCGAGGCGGGAGGCGTCCGTGGTCACCGTGGCGAGAGGGGGAGAAGCACAAAAGGGGCGGCCTCCGTGGAGATCCTGTGAGTGGAGCCACCACAAGAGGGACCGCTTGCAAGCCTTGCTGATCGCAATGGGATGATGCAGAGGTAGAGCAAGGTAAGACCACTGAACTTGAAGTGTCCACTGAAGGACCCGCATGTTGAACCTGGCGAGTGGAAGAGATATTGCTGCCGCCATGGACCCTAGAGCCCTCAGGACCAATTCCGCCGGAACAGAGCTGGAGTGGAGGATGGCCCGCACCTGGAGTCGCAAATTCTGAACTCTGTCGGCTGTGAGGAAGGCTCTTAACTCCCTCGTGTCTAACCTGGCACCTATAAAATCTATCAACTGAGTAGGGGCCAGGTTGGATTTTGCTACATTTATCGTGATGCCCAGGCGGGGAGCTAGATGAAGAAAGGAGTCTCGCGCCAATGATAGTAGATGCCTTGTTGGGGCGGTAAGGAGCCAGTCATCCAGGTACGGGAAGACCTGCACCCCCTGAAGCCTCAGGTGGGCCGCAACCACTGCTAATACTTTGGTGAACACCCTGGGGGCTGTGGTGAGACCAAAGGGAAGGACCCTGAACTGGTAGTGACTGGCTCCCAGCCAGAAGCGAAGAAACCTCCTGGAACGTCTGTCCATTAGTATGTGGTAGTACGCATCCTTGAGGTCTAGAGAGCACATCCAGTGATTCTCTCCCAGAAGGGGGAGGATGGATTGCAAGGTGACCCTCCGGAACTTCTCCTTGGGAACTGCCAGGTTTAACAGGGACAGGTCTAAAATTGGTCATAGGTCCCCCGTCTTCTTTGGCACTAAAAAGAACCTGGAGTAGAACCCTGATCCGACCTGGTCTGGGGGGCGGGCTGGATGGCTCTTTTCCCCAGCAGATGGCCAATTTCTGCCGAAGCGGCCTCCTACTGACCGGGTGGAACGTCAGGGAGGGATTTTAAATTTTGGAATGTGATGAAAGGGGATCTTGTATCCTCTGGATATAATGTGGAGGACCCAGCGGTCTGATGTTATGGACTCCCATGCTGCTAGGTGCTCCGAAAAACGTCCCCCGACTGCCTCCAGAGTGAAGCAGTCGGGCAACCCTTCAGGGCTGCTGCGCGGGCCATTCAGAGAAAGGTTCTCTGGACCCGAAGTTCCTGGGAGCCCCTCTGCCCCTGGGGCGGCGTCCTCCCTGTCCTCCTCTGCCACGGAAGGACTGGTTGTCCTGAGCGGGTTGGGATTGCTGCGACTTCCGGAACCACATCTTCTTCTGGCCCTTTTGGTTCCTAGAGTAGGACCTCTGGGGCACAGAGAAGCGGATTCCGACGGCAGACAGCGTCTTCCCATCCTTTTCGCTCTGGGTCAAGGTGTCGCGAACCGGCATACCAAAAAGGGCAGAACCATCGAAGGGGGCATTCGCGAAGGACGCCTTGAAGGGCTCCGTGAAATCGCAATGGTGGAGCCAGGCCTGGCGTCTCGTGACTAGGCCTACTCCTGCAGCTCTAGCGGCTCCCTCAGTAGCATGGGACAGCAACCGCATAGAGGTATTCGTCACGGATCGAAGATTGGCCATACGGGTGGAGTGCAAAAGTTTGTCCTCCTCTGACATGGACTCAGGGGGGGATGCAGCGTATGCTCTAATAAGATCGCGCTGCATCCTGATAACATGTGCCAGGTAGTTGAGCGCCCTCACTGAGAAGGTCGCTGAACTAAACATTCGCTTCCCCAAGCGGTCCATCATCCGAGACTCCTTGCTCGGAGGATGGACTGAGGGACTCTCCTGGGCGAGCTCCCTCTTGGTGGCTGCTGCCGTCAACATGGCATCTACCGGGGGCCCCTTACTCCAGTGGGCACGGTCTGCAGGGGGGGCTAAGGATTCGGTCTGGCCTTTTGGGGATTGGCTCCACTGTGTCCGGTTCCTTCCACACCCTGATGGTAATAAGGTCCACCAGGGGGTCGGCAGGAGGGGACACCCAAGAGGTAGACTGGCCCACTTCGAATGCCTCCAAGAACACGGACTCGTCCAAGGAAGACTTGGAGGCAGACCACCCCCCCCCTTATGCGAAGCATTTCCATGATGTCTCCAAAGGAGACATCCTCGGGGGGGTGATCTTGGGGAGCCTTCCCCTTCCTCCAAATCAGTGTCTTCAGTTAAAGACTCAGGGGAGTCTATGTGCCTCCTTTTACACGTATGCTTGCGAGGGGCTTCCTCGGGGGGGGCTGTCAGAGGAGCCCTCGCAAGTAGTGTCTTGTTCCAAAGGAACAGCTTAGGGCACTGAAGCGGGCTGTCCCAGTGGCCAGATGGTGGAAGCCTGACCAAGTGCAGATGGAGCGCGGGACGGAGCCGAAGCAAGTGCCAGGGGTCCGGAAGCCCTCAACAGAGCCCTCTCCACTACATCAAAAGCCGAGGGGGAGCCAGCCTCGACCAAAGGATCCGAAAAGTCTGCTCCCCCTCGGATCCGAAGAGTGGATCGGAGCCGGCCCCGAGACACTCAGATCCGAGGGACCAGTGCGCTCAGACACAGACGGCGCCAAGGGCACACTGAGTCCCCAGGCTCCGAGAGGTCGGATCCGAAACACTCGAGGGCAGGGTCGGGTCTGAAGTACCTAGTACTATCGGCGCCGACCCACCCCCGGCTCCGAAGCTGCCCGTCTCCAAACGCTCCAAACCCGGGTAGCGGGACGGAGAAGGAGCTATAGGCTTGAAAAATGGGGTCGAGCTCCCCCCCAGAGGGGGGGGGGGAGGCAGGAGCACTCCCATCTGCATCTGGGCCTGGATGAACTTTCTCATCATCCGGTCCAGATCGGCATCGGAAAGGCTATACGTAGATCTCGAAGAGGCTACCGAGGTAGGCCTCGAGTGCCTCCTCGATAGCCTCAACGGAGATCGGGTCTCCTCCTCCTCAGGCCTCAGTGAAAAGCAGACCGGAGCCGAGGGGGGGGGGGGAGCCAGCAGCCAAGGAGGCCGGAGGAGAAGCCCGCTTAGCTGGCGGGGCCAAAACGGAGGTCTCGGCCCGCCGCTTGTGGTGCTTCTCTCTCCGATCCTTTTTTCTTGCCTCTCTCTCCTCCAACCCAGCAGCGGGAGGTTGAGTCCCAGGTGGAGGAGGGGGAGCAGGCGAGGAGGGAACCGAAGCCATGGTACCCACCACAGGAGCGGGAGCCGAAGCAGAGTCCGGGGGTAGAAGTCCCGCCAGGACCAGCTTCGACCTCCACTCCTTCAATGCCCTGGGGTTGAACCCTGCACAAATGGAACATCCAGAAGTGAGGTGTTCAACCCCAAGGCATCGAACGCACCGAGTGTGGCCATCAGCAGGGGAAAGCTTATGGCCACACTCGGAGCACTTGGAAAATATTGCCTTAGGGGCTTCTGACATAATAAAGTCTTTTTTTTTTTTTTTTTTTTTACAAAAAAATAAGACAGAGAACTAGTACTAAGCTAGCACACACACAAGGCCCCAAACAATACACTCAAACAGAAACTCCGACCAGCGAGGGGAGGGTATAAGCTTAAAGTTTTAAAAGTAAAAATTTTACACTGAAACTATCAAAAGATTAAGGGAAACCTAACACAATCACTCAAAACTAACAAGAAAAGTTCAAATTAAAGCTTTCTTTAGGTAATAATAATCACTTAGCTGAAGAGCTCAGAGATCCAAGACCTGGTTTACCAGCGCGGCAAACTAGATCTGAGGTCATGTAGGGAGAGCAGGGCATTATGGGTGAGGGGAGGAGCCAAGAGCTCGGATCCATAGCTGGATAATCATGCCGGTTCGGATCCGATATCGGATCCATAACCCACAGGTTGCAGAGAAATGAATCTCCTACTTCAGATTCCATGGTTCCAGTTTCCATTCGTGTGGGTCCATGAGATTTCTGCTTAGTTTGTCTGCCAAAATATTCAGCTTTCCTGGCAGGAATTGAGCTTGCAGTTGTACTTGATAGCTCAAGGCCGTGTTCCGCAATGTCATGGCTAGTCTGCAGTGGGGGTAGGCATGTGTACCCCCCTGCTTGTTTATGTACCACATAACTGTGGTGTTGTCCGTCTTTACCATTAGTTGTCCTGGATGAAGGTAAGACTGTCAGTGCATTCTGCAGAGATAGCATTTCTTTTTGATTGACAAGAAGGTGCATTTGATTTGGGCTCCATTTGTCCTGAATGCACTTCCCTGCCAGATGAGCCCCCTCATGCATTGTCTGATGCATCTGTAGTTAGGGTTTGGGCGGCAGGGGGTGGTGTGATTGGCAGTCCCTTGTTTTGGTGGCAGGCCTCTGCCCACCATAGGAACTCTAGTTGCAGGCAAGGAATCATTGTTTTCAGGCTGTGACAATGTTGACTCCATAAACTTTTTAAGTACCACTGAAGTTTCCTCATATGCAGTCTTGCATATGGAATTAGAATGCAGGAGGCCATGAACCCCAAGGCTTGCAGTATTGGTCTTGCAGAAAGCAAGGTTTTTGTGGCCACCTGTTTGAAGTAAGTCACCAAATGAAGTTTCTTTTCTGGCATAAGGAAAGCCATTTGGGCAGTTGTATTCAAGCTTGCACCCAGGAATGTAATTTTTTGAGAGGGTACCAGTTCGGATATGTTTTCGTTTATGGTGTACCATAGACAAGTTAGAAACCTTTTTACAAACCCCAGATGTTTTAGAAGAATGGCGTTGTTTTCTGCCTGAATTAGACAATCGTCCAGGTATGGATATATTTGAATATTTCTTTGCCTGCAAAATGCAATTACTGGAGCCAGGCACTTTGTAAATACCCTGGGCGCAGTAGATAACCCAAAGGGCAGTGCAGAGAACTGATAATGCAAGTAGCCTGCTTTGAAGCGGAGGTATCTTCTGCAAGATTCCCTGACTGGGATATACAGATAAGCCTCTTAAATCTAGAGTTGCCAACCAGGCATCTTTGCCTAGCATAGGAAGTAACTGAAGAGTCAGCATCTTGAATTTTGGAATGTCCAGAATGTGTTTAGAGTAGACAGGTCCAGAATTGGACGCCATGATTTGTCTTTTTTGGGTACCAGGAAAAGTCTGGAATAGAAACCTTCTCCCTTTTCCTCTTCTGGTACTAGCTGAACTGCCCCCATGTTTAGGAGGGAAAGTACTTGTTTCTGAGCCACTGCCCACTGATTTGGGGGCAGGTCTGGCCATCCGTTTGGAGTTGGCAACGTGTGGAAATGAAATCTGTATCCCTGGGACACTATATTTAAAACCCATTTGTCCTGGGTTATAAGTTGCCAGTTTTTTGCATGAAGAGCCAGTTTTCCCACCAAAGGGGCAGCTAAGAGGCAAGTGCTTGGTAATTTTAAAGGAAAGTCATTGAGACCGTTTACCATAGGGTGGTGTCTTGTAATTTCCAGATTTGGAAGTGGAGGCACCCCACTGTTTAGTTCTGAAAGTCCCTTGGGACTGAAACCTGGTGCTTTTGCAATGTCTGGGTTTGGCTTGATTGGCTCTGGAAGGAACTGGAAAGGACCAGTTCTTAGAAGGCCAGTGCCTACCAAATCTTGGCAGTTGTACTTGTAAGAAATCTTTCACAGTTTGCATAGATTTAGCTTTATCTTCCATCTTTTTTTTAGAACTTCTTCAGCCTTATTGCCAAACAGACGGTCCTGCTGCAAAGGAGCATCTAATAATTTTGCTTTAACATGATCAGGCAGAGATTGCTCCTTAAGCCAAGCAAGCCTTCTAAGCACAGACTGAGTAACAGCAGCCCTGCAAGAAGCCTCCAAAGAATCAAAACCACATTGCAAAGTATGTTTTCCAACTTGTTCAGCCGAATGCAATAAATCCTGGAAATCCTTATTTTCCACACAGTCAGAAAACATCATCATTTTCTGTTTAAGCAATCCCATGACATACTGTTGATACTTTAGCATATGAAATTGACAGTTTAAAGCCCTGATTGCCAAGGTTGCAGAAGTATAAACCTTTTTACCCCATCTATCCAGTGCCCTGGAGTCTCTATCAGAAGGGGTAGGATTTTTAGCAGTAGAAGCCGTAATGCCCTTGGGCCCCTGAGAAATTGTTTCAGGGTCCACAACAGGATTTTTGAAAAGGAATTTGTGGGAGTCGGAAACCATGTAGTATCTGTGTGGTTTACAAGGGGCCGGAGGCAGAGAATCAGGGGCCATACTGGATTCTGAAAACACATCAACAATATCTAGTACAGGAGGTATAGCGAAAGGCCTGTGCTGAGGAAGGAGGAGGAAATCCCTAAGCCTCTTTTTGGATTCAGAAAAATCCTGACTTTCCCAGTGGAAATGCTCCCTTAAGGTATGTAAAGTTTCCCCTAAAATTCTCAGGGGGAGAAGCAGAAGGAATGGAATCTTCTGCATCAGAGTCCTGATAAGTAGGTATGGATAAATCCTGTTCATTAGAGAGTCAGAAGAAACAGAGTCCTGTTCAGAAGATTCATAGTCAAGTTCAGTCCTAGGCCTCTTAGAAGGGGGGGTTGACTACCCTGATTAGAGTAATTAAATCTTCAGCCATTTTGATCATTTGTTTTTTAGGCATAGGGGCCTGAACATGTGGCCTGGGCGTTGGTTTTTTAGACATAGATCGAGATTTTGACCTTAATATTGAAGGTGGTGTCAGTTTAATATACAAATCTGTAGGCCTGAATACACCCTCAGAAGCCGGTGCCAGCACAGCAGCTCCAGACCCATCCAAGATAGAGACATCCGCGGGTTCCATAGGTGAAGCATCTCACGGCATACCAGACTCCGAATGGGTCTCAGTAGAGGCCTGCGAATCAGAAGTAGTGGGTATCAGGGGCTGTGAAAGTGCCTCACTAAGTACCAGCGAACTGGCGATTGGCTTAGGAGAAGCATCGTCGGCAGTTTTGGACCTCAACGGCCCATGTCTGCATTTTTCTTTGCGTTTTTTCAGTATTCCGGTAGATGGATGGCTAACCAACGTCATTTCTGGATAATTAAACCATGAACTGAAATATTTAGAAGCAAAAATGTACCAACGATGGATAGTGCGCTGATTAAATAAAGCACAAAACCGACAGCAAGGTAAGTCGTGGTCAGGGCCTAAGCAAGGAATACAGTACAAATGAAAATCCTTATGAGGTATTTGCTTCCTACAAGTAATACAATTATTAACTTTTACTGACATCGGTAAGGAGCAATAAAACGTTTCCCCAACGGGGTACTTAGCTTTTAGTTGAAGACTTCGGTTCTGAAACTCTAAAACGAAAATTTCAGGAGTCGGCAGACCGGCACTTGCGAACTGCTTCTGCTTCGGGCACCGCGCTTCAAGAAAGACTGATGTAATGGCATCGGCTGCATGTTTTATACCCCTGAGGAGCTGACGTCATGGAAGAAGGGACAGCAACCGATGCAGGACCCAAGACTTTGCTAATGAGGCCGACTGAGGGCAACCTGCCAGCAGATTAACCAAATGTAATGACTGCAACAGTGAAACACGAAGAACATCTGGTTTTAGCACTTCACGGGACAGCACATGAATAACAAGTGGAAATAAGTTTGATCTAGAGGATGAAGAATGACACCCTAGAAAGTAGGAATTTCCTCCCACTACACCTCACAGCAAAAGGTTCTCCTGTTCGATTCTCGGCTTTAGCGCCTTCTGTGGTGAGTCTGCATGTCCTCCCCATGGTCGAGTGGCGTTCGCAAGACATGCGTGAATGGGCATGCATTTGTTGAAGGTTGGGCATCGGGCTGGCACCTTGGCACCATAAAAATCGACTGCCAATCATTAACGGACCGGAGTTCCGCTGTGGCGACCCCTAACCGGGAAAAGCCAAAAGAAAAAGAACAATCATCTGTAATCTTGAATCTTTCAGACAAATGGGTTCTGATAAATCAGTTGCCAAACAGAAAAATTGAGATTCAGACTTTACAGAAGAAAAAAGGGGCCAGGGTGGGAGGGGGTCACAAGGTCTCTGGAATAGTCATTCAGACTTGGATTGCCCTTTGTTTTGTGAGGTTTTAGACTTCTTTTTGGAACCGCCCCTACCATTTTCTTAAATGACAGTTTACCTGAATTTTGTTGAGACTATTTATGTTTTTTTTTTTTTTTGTCAAAACTGGATGAAGAGATAGAAAATCTCTTGGACAATTTGGAACAGGAGGGCTAAAAAATCTTCAGATTCGCTGTCCCACCGTCACTTTTTGATCACCTCTACAGCCAAGAGGGCCAAACACTAGATTCTCTATCCAAGGGAAAATGTTAGTATATATAGCAGAAGCATAGAACAGGGTAGAGATTAGATGGGTTTGGGCTATAGTAATTTTGGCTGCAGGGGTAAGGAAGGATTTTATTCTGTATAAGGTCCCTAGTTTTTGTTAACAGTCTTTATAGTGGAATTAATATGGTCATTGTAGCGAAGGTTGTTGTCAATTGTAACACCCAGCAGGCAGGTTGTAGTATCAGGCGATATGATAGTTCCATTGTTAGAGGTTAATGTTAAGTGTGGTTGAGGTGACTTGTGAGTAGGAGAAAAGAGCAATAGTTTGGTTTTCTTGGGGTTGAGAAGAAGGCAGTGTTTCGTGAACCAGTTCTCAACACTGTTAAATACTGTTTGGGTGAGGCACTGGAGAGAGGTTATGGTCTTGGCTGAACAAATTAAGGTGGAGTCATCTGCATACTGTATATACAGGTGGCTTGAGAAATACTAGTATGTAGATAATTGATAAACAGAGAAAATAGAAGTGGTCCTAGAATAGAGCCCTGTGGTACTCCAATGTTTACAGAGAGGGATGAAGAAATATGATTCCAGAGAACTGCTTGCTGTCTATCTTGTAGATAGGATATAAACCATTGTAATGCTTGTGGGTCAAGTGATTGGACTTTTAGAATGTTGATAAGTATGGTATGGTTCACCATATCAAATGCTTTTGAAAGGTCTATGAAAAGAGCAGAGGAAAAGTAGTTATTGTTACGATTTTTGTTTACAGAGTCTGAGAAGGATAGCAGAGCAGTTGTTGTACTATGGTAGGGCCTAAAACCATGTTGGCAATTGGCAAGTAGATTATTTTGTAGTAGGTGGTCAAGCAGTTGTCAGTGTATACATTTCTCCATTATTTTAGCTAATGGAGAGAGTAAGGCAACAGGCCGAAAGTTAGAAAGCTCAGTTGAAGACCCACCTTTGTGTAAAGGGATTATATGGGAGATCTTCCACAGAGAAGGGATGGATTTTGCTTTCTGAAATTGTTCTATTTATAAGTATGGAGACTGGGTAGGCTATGGGCTTTAGCTGCGATTTGTAGGTATTCGGCTGGAAGACAGTCTGCGGAGGGGTGCATGGCTTGAGCTTTTGAAGGAGGTTACCAATGAGGGATGTAGGTACTGGGTGTATATGGAAGGTAGGTGATGAGGTATTAGGTGTATTTGATGGGAGGGTGGAGGTGGTAGGTAATGTGTTAGCTAGGGATAGGATGGCTTCAGTAAAATAGTGGTTAAAGGCATCAGGAATCTGGTTAGAGTTATTATGGTCGAAACCTGTAGGGTCAGGAGTTTTAGAGAGTCCTGGTTGAAGAAGTTTGTTAATGCTAGACCAGAATTTTTGGGGGTGTTGATGGTGGGTTTGTTGTAGGTGGAAGTAATAGTCTTTTTTGTCTTTGAGAATGTCCTTCTTAGTTGCATTTCATAACTGTTTAAAGTAGAGGTGATCTGTTGGGTTTCTGGAGGTTCTCCATTTAGCCCAAATTTTATTTCTGAGAAGGATCTTTTGCTTGGTTGCCTTTGTGAGCCAGGGGGCAGTTTTGGTTCTTATGCGGGAAGAGCGAGAGGGAGCATGGTAGTCTAGTATTTGGAGAAATCTAGTATTGAAATAGGTTACTGCTTCATCAAGTTCACGATAAAACATAGGAGACCAGTCACATGCTATGAGTTCGTTTTGGAAGCTCTCTGGATTAAAGTATTTTTTGGAGCGGGAGGTTTTAAAAATATTTGCGTTGGGGGTATAAGATTTTTGTTTGATGATGTAGGTTAGCATGTGGTCACTCATATCATCTGGGAGTGTTCCTGGCTTATAAGAATCAATATGACTATTTAGAAGGATCCAGTCTAAGATGGTTTCTTTATTGTTTTGTTTATGGATTCTAGTAGGAGTGGTTATTGTTTGTGTAAATCCATAGAGATGTATGTGGTTGGTAGGATTGGGAGAATTACATGTTTTCCAGTCTATGTTAAAGTCTCCTAAGATAATGGTTTCTTGGGGTAGGTGGTAAGTGAGGTAACTAAGTAAGTTTTCTAGAGTATTGATGTTATTTCCAGGGGGGGGGGTAAGTGCAGATTATATAGATAGATTATTGATTTGTAGTTTTGCAGTGAGGGTTTCTGAGTTGGGAACTAAGGGAAGTGACAAATTGGAGGGTGAAAGTTGTAGTTCAGATTTATACAAAATGGCTACTCCACCACCCTTTTTGGTGCTGCGATCACATCTCAGGATGTTATATCCTGGAGGGGTGATTTCCTGGTCGAGAGTACAGGGCTTTATCCATGTTTCAGAAAGACAGAGACTATCAAATGAGTGAACATCTAGGGGTGCATGTAGGTGGGAAGTTTTATTGTTAATGCTGCGGATGTTAAGGTGAGCTATTAGGAGGGAGTTAGGTGGTCTATTTGGTGTAAAGATATTTGAAGTAGTTAGGTTGAGGGACTTTTTGGTAATGTCAGTATTAGGGCCTGGGTTAGGATGAATGTCACCATCTAGTAGTGGATGTGGTTGCGGATAGTGTATAAACTTACAGATTTTATCATAATAATTTGTGTTTTTCTTGGTAAGAATGTAAGTAATATGGGTAGATCTATGATACTTTGGAAGTATATAAATGGAGGTAGAGGTTATGTTAATATGGTTGAGATAGTTATCGAGAGAGAGTGATAGAGTTCCTTAAAGGGGGTGGAGATGTTCTTGAAGAGAAATATGTTCAAATGAGGTTAATGTGTAAGGTATTGTAAGAGAAGCAAGAGTTGTTGTTAAGAGTAGTATATATGGGTAGAATAATTTATGTGTTGGGTCCATGTGGAGGCATAGATGTGTCATAAGTGAAGGAAGGATAGAGGAGTGAAGTAGATAAGGGAGAAAGGAGGAAAAGTGGTGTGAGATAGCGTAGGTTAAAGGATAAAGGTAATTATAAGTGAAGTAAGATGGATTTAATAGCTTAACTGAAAATAAAAATAAAAGTAATATGGTGCAAGCTAAAAAAGAGGTTAGGGTGTGTTATATAAATAAGGTCAAATTAAGTAATTAAGACGTACAAAAGGTAGTAGGAGGGAGTGCTAAGAGGAAGTGGGTCGTGATTGGCTGAGGAGGAGAAGGGGTGTGGTTACATGAGTATAAGGTTAGTAGTGGGGGTGTGTGGGAATTGGGGGTAGGGTAGGGGAGCGGAGGGAGCCCGTAGGGCGAATGGAGCGGGTAGAGTAAGAAAGCGATTAGTGGCAGCAAAAAAACAATCAGATAACTACCGACTGCTGAGAGCTGCAGGTATGAAGATGTGGGGGGAGGAAAAGCAAGGAAATAAAGGATGTGGAAGTGAAGTAGCACTGACAGGGAGAAGTAAAGTATGAGGAGAGCAAGGATGGCCAAAAGAGGGAACAAGGTCTACTGTGGCGTGCTCGGGGCAACAAGGGAGGGAGAAGAAGAAAGTAAAGGGAGATGTCCTAGTTTAGGGTGCCATCTAGTGGGCAAAGTGGGACAGTACAGTAGAGGTGAGCAGGTAGATATGGAAGATAACAGGGTTTGCGAGGGATCCCGAGGGTAGGAAGGTGCAGGAGACAACACAAAAGGAGGAAACAAAGTAACAAAGAGCAAGAGACAGTCCAAGCAGAGGGAAACAGTGAAAATAGTGAGAGGTGTAGAAGGGAGTAAGGCTGCTAGGTGGTTTGGCTAGGTCGTAAGGTTATATACATACAGTAGGGATAGGCAAATATGCAGTTTTACAGCTAATGTATAAAAACACGTACTTTCTTGCCTCCTGGAGAACAGGGTACTAGGTAGGATGGCAAGTTCTTTGCTTTGGATGAGCTTTGAGGATTTGTTTGCTGGGGGTCCTTCCACCGATTAATTAGATTCTTAAATATTCAACTGTTAGGTAGTAGTTTCAAGCCTGGAGTGGTAGGGACAGGAAAATGTAGAGGGAATTAGAAAAAATGAAAAGCAGTCCTAAAATAGTTAATGGCATAGAGAACACAAATAATGCAGTGCCTACTCACAGTTATGGCTAATCACTTGGAAGGTACTGCCAGGTAACTAAGCATACTACTATTGCATAATATGTATCAGTTAATAGTACAGAGTATCATATAAGAGACAAGTTTAAAACAGTTTCGAAGCAGTCACACTACAATGCTTTTTTAAAAAGAAAACCTGGTTATAGCAGTAGTATAGCGAACTATAACAGCACTTCAAATGCAATACAATAGCAGTGAAATGGCAATCTAAGCACAGTTATAAACATAGAACAAATAGCATGGTTGCCACAGCAGAATTTAAACAGTATGCATAGATATTGCTACTAGGTCCAATCTAGTGAAACAGGGTCACCAGGGTGTTGTAGGCACAGCCTCCACACAATAAGCAACACTGGAGTCGGGGTAGAATTTGTGCGGGAATGCAAGGAATCCTTCAGTCCTGACACCGAACTAGGCTAAATATAATAAAAGGATATCAAGCGTCCTAAAAACAAATTGCGTGACTTAAAACAATTAGCACTAAGTATCACTATGATTACAAATGGGAAACTAATTGTTATGCAGCCATAGAAAACGCTACAAAGAGGAGACGCAGACTTATGTAGGACGTTGAAAAACACTTCAAATTAAATGTGTTGTCAACATTAGCATTTGCAACCCTCAGCTATTCCGGCAAAGATATGAAACATTGTGTTACGTAGCACATAGAGAACATTATGAAATTAATGATGTTGCTTCATACTCAATTACCCTAAAACCGTCCTCAACATTTGAGTACCCTTTGTTTTAACAACTGCTTCAGATCCATGTCCAATTTTCTCACCTATGTGTATTCTGATCTTTCACTAAACTCTGCACAATGCCCACTTTATTTACCTCACTGGTCCCTGCCTATTTGATGATCTTACATTTTTAGCTTCTGTGTTCTCTTTGTCCATTAAACATTTTAACCTCCATTAATTCCACTTACTTAAAGCTCTACTAGACTGTGTATTTATCTGCAATAAAACTCATTGGAAGCCTTGATTCTACTTATTTGATTAGCACATACCTGAATATACAATGTTAGTATTCCAGTAATTAAACGCAGCTATCCAAGCCTCGTACTCATGTCCAGTCCACTGACGAAGGATATCTAATGATGCTGCAGATTCACTGACCGATACCAGGCTCAGACAACCCTTTGAGTCACTGCTGATGAGCTGTACTGGTTGCACACTGAAAAATAACAAACAGATATTAAGAAATGCTCTAAAATAAAGCATAAACTGGGAAAACTCAGTAAATCAGGAAACATGGGCTTAAAGTGACTCTCAAACATATACATTAAGTTCGGTGTTAATCATTCTCCACACAGTTGCATCATGATATCAGCTGTAAAGCACTGGAAGAAATATCCATTTTATGGCTCAAAAGTAGACTGCTGCCCATGCAGGTGGCTCTTGCATTTCTCGATTTAAAATGTGAATCTCAATAACAGCCTATAAATCCCAATATATCAAAATCAGCTGATTACTGGCATCTGAAAACCCTGAAATGCAAGAATTTCTGAAGGATGTTTGCTACTTGTTTTAGAGAGAAAAATTAAGCATCCCACATGTGTACCAGTTTTCAAAAACGTTGAGGTATAGCATAAGAAGCACAAGTCTCTTGAATTTCCAATTGCTTTCTTTCATCTTTACCAAAAATAAAAACACATAATAGGTGTAAATGTATTATAAAAAAACCCAAAAATCTTCACATTGTTTTCTACAGTTTTTTATGCCAAGATCAGTACAAAAACCACATCACAAAGATGACAGTGCTAAAAACAATATTCAGAATTAGTGGTAGGAGTCAAGGATTTGCAGACCTTCCTTAAAAACACCTGCAATATAGTTTCATAGGTTGGTACTAGGCAATTGGCCCTAGGGCCTATACAAGCCTAGCCATAACAATTCCCTGGATATTTCTTCCCACAATATTTACTTCCCTGGACCCCTGTCTAGCAGGGCAACTGACATGATCCCAGAGGTGAATTTCCTATCTTCCATCCAATCGTCAAGGTTCCTTTTGAACAGGGCCAAGGAGGTGCTCTGCTTGACATGTATGGGCAGTCTATTCCAGAGTATGGGGAGTTTCTGGTTCAGGAACCAATCCCTCCAGCAGGTTTTGTTCATTGTGATGACATGATTTAGATCCCTGGAGTGTGTGGCTCCGAGGGATTGGGATTAGAGTTTGACATGGCCTTGTATGTTAAGCAGAGATCACCTCTGAGTAGACAATATGCCACAGAGTATAGCTGGAGTTTTTTTTTAGACCGTCAGCATCTGCTTTAGGTCTGTGATTCTTTAGGCGAAGTATTTCTACGGCCTTTCCAGCTGTTGCAGATGTCTTATGAGGAACATACCAAACGGGGCATTGTACTCTATAATGGGTACAATGAGGGATGAGTACAGTGGGACAATGGCCTCCTTTTTTCTGGATGAAAAGCCCCTAGTGATGAGGTGTGCTACATAGGATTTCCTGACTGTTGTGGCGATGTGGTTATCGAAGGTGAGACCACTGTCCACCTGTGTCCTTAAGTCTCGTCACACCTTCGGTGTTTAGTGTACTGCCACCTATGTGGTAGTTCATGGTACATATTTTTTCCCAAAGGGGATAAAATACAGTTGTGTACACTTGCCATAAATGTAGATGTTCGAGTGTATTCACTGTTGCAGTCATCACATTTGGGTTATCTGCCTGCAGGTAGTTCTCAGTCAGCCTGAATACCAGAGCCTTGGGATTTCTGCATCGGATGCTGTTGCTTTTTCCATGACGTCAGGGGTATAAAACATGCAGCTAACGCCATTACATCAGTTTTTCTTGGCCCAGATGTCAGGTGCTCCAAAAATAGGAAGCAATTTCATGGTATAGAACACCCCCAGCAAAAAGCAATTACACATGATATAAGATATGACAAACAAAAAAGGATAGGTAGAAGTAAAGAGAAGACAGGGGGCTTGAGGGAGGGTATCCAGGACTGCAACAGTGAATACACTCTAACATCTACATTTACGTTAAGTGTACACAACTGTAATATGTTCTTCATGTTTCACTGTTGCAGTCATCATATTTGGGTTGATTCCCAAAGCTAATGAAGGATGGAGGTAGTTAAGAAACATTGGGGCTGGCAATCAGGCCCTCTAAGACTGCTGTGGCAAATCCAGCTCTGGATTTAGAAAAGATAGGTATGTGGTAATGCTTGGTGAAAATGTGTACAGAGCTCCAGGTTGCAGCTTGCAGGATGTCCCTGGTAGGAATGCTGTAGAGGTTGATGTAGCCCTAGTGGAATGTGTTCTGATCCCCTGTGGGGCAGGTTTTCCATGGTGTTTGTAGCATAAATGGATGCAGTGTGCTATCCATTTAGAAATGGTTTGCTTTTAAATGGCCTTGCCCTCTGCTCTTGCAGCAAAGCTGACTAGCAGCTGGTCAGATTTTCTGAAAGGCTTAGTTCTGTCAAGATAGAATCTGAGCTGCCTGTGCACGTCCAGGGAGTGCTCAATTATTTCCCCTTTATTCCGAGGATTAGGGAAAAAGGCTGGCAAATGAATGGATTAGTTCAAAGCCACACTGGATACCACCTTGGGCATGATGGGTTAGTCCTGAGGGAAACCTTGTCCGCATGGAAGATAATGAAGGGTTCCACGGCCATAAGGGCCTGCAATTCAGACATTCTTCTTGCTGAAGTGACGGCTAGAAGTAAAGCTGTCTTCCATGAGAGGAATTTTAACTCTGCTGTGACAGCAGGATCAAAGGGCGGAAGGGTGAGCTTTTCCAATACAAAGTTATGGTCCCAGGCAAGAGAGGGAGCTCTCCTTGGGGGGGGGGGGGGGTCTTAAATTTTTGGCTCCTCTCAGGAACTGTTTGACCAGAGGATGACAGAAAAGAGGTGGCTCAGTATTATACTGAGCTGAGATGGGAGAGGCAATGAATCTTGATTGAAGAGAAGGACAGGCCTTTGTGGAGCATTTCTGTTAAGTAATCTAGTATACGAGGTAAGTTGGGCACAGTTGTGTCCATTCCCTGAGACTCACTCCAGGAGCAGTATCTTTTCCAAATTTCTGAATAGGATATTCTAGTACTAGGCCTCCTTGCCTCAAGAATGACCTCCAGCACCTGCTTACTGAGAGTTGCTGGGGAAGAATTCAGGGGATGAGCTAGGCTGCTAGGTTCAGGGTCTGTAGCTGAGGGTGCAGAATCTGGTCCGCCTGCTGGGACAACAGGGAAGGAGTCTGAGGCAGGTACCATGGTGGCAGCACTGTCAGACTGCTTAAAAGAGGGTACCAGTGCTGGTGTGGCCATCCTGGTGCAATCAGGATTGTCCTTGGCTTGTCCAGTTTGATTTTTAGTAGAACCTTTGAGAGGTGGGGCAGAGGGGGGAAAGCATAGACTGAGAGGCTTTCCCAGGTGAAGGACAGGGCATCCACTTTCCAAGCTTGGCTGTGGGGAGTTCTGGTGTGATATTTACTCAATTAATATTTCTGAGGGAAAGCAGAAAGGTCCACCTATGGTGCCCCCCCACCTGCTCCTCCAAAGCTTGAATATTTTGGGTTCCAGTTTCCACTCGTGTGGGTCCATGAGATTTTTTGCTTAAATTATTTGCCAGTGAATTTAGTTTGCCTGGCAGGATTTGAGCTTGCAAGTGCAGTTGGATGCTCAAGGCTGTGTTCCACAGAGCCATAGCTACTCTGCAGAGTGGGTAGAAATGAGTTCCCCCCTGCTTGTTTATGTACCACATAACTGTGTTGTTGTTTGTCTTTACCAATAGTTGTCCTGGAAGAATAAGGTCTTTGAAGGCTGTCAGAGCATTCTGTACAGCTAACATTTCTTTTTGAATGATATGCAGGTGCATTTGCCTTGGGTTCCATTTGCCATGAATGCACTGCCTTGCCATGTGAGCCCCCCATGCCTAGTCTGATAAGTCTGTTAGGGTTTGGGCGGCAGGGGGTAGAGTGAAAGGGAGTCCCTTGTTGTGGTTGCAGGCCTCTACCCACCAAAGGAACTCTGTCCTTAGGCAAGGAATTATAGCAATCATTGTTTCCATGTCTTGAGAATGTTGACACCAGAGACTTTTTAGGTACCATTGAAGTTTCCTCATATGCAATCTTGCATATGAAATTAGTAGACTGCAAGAGGCCATGAACCCTAGGGTCTGCAGTATTTTCCTTGCAGATAGCTGGGTTTTGGTGGCCAGTAGATTGAAGTAGTTTGTCAAATAAATTTGTTTCTCTGGAGTGAGGAATGCCATCTGGGAATTTGTGTTCACGCTTGCTCCCAGGAATATAATCTGTTGGCTGGGTACCAGCTGTGATTTCTTTTCCTTGATGGTGTACCCCAGTGAAGTTAGAAGTCATTTTACAAATGCCAGGTGCTGTAGTAGCAAGTCCTGACTGTCCGCCTGAATCAGGCAATCGTCCAAGTATGGGTAAATTTGAATTCCTCTCTGTCTGCAATATGCAATGGCTGGAGCTAGGCATTTTGTGAATACCCTGGGGGCAGTAGATAAGCCAAAGGGAAGTGCAGATAACTGATAGTGCATAGAGCCTGCTCTGTAGCCTAGGTATTTCCTGCAAGATTCCCTTATGGGGATGTGCAGATAAACTTCTTTTAAGACTAGGGTTGCTAGCCAGGAGTCTTGGGCTAGCATAGGAAGCAGCTGTTGGGGAGTTAGCATTTTGAATTTTGGAACCACCAGAAAAGTGTTGAGAATAGACAGATCCAGGATAGAGGGCCAAACAGGAACCAGAAACAGTCTGGAATAAAAGCCTTGTCCCCTTTGTTCTACTGGGACAGATTGAATAGCCTTGATACTGAGAAGAGAAATTACTTGCTTTTGGGCCTCTGCCCACTGGTTTGGGGGAGGTCTGGCCATCCGCTTAGGGTTGGGAGTGAGTAGAAGTGGAATCTGTATTCATGGGAAACAATGTTTTAAGACCCATCTGTCTTGGGTAATGCATTCCTAGTTTTTGGCATGCAGGGCAAGTTTCCCTCCTAAAGGTGCAAGAAGTCGGGCTAGGCTTGGAAGAGTTAAGGACAAGTCATTGTGCAATTTTACCACAGGATGGCGGCTTACTACTCCCTGTTTTGGACGTGGGAGCACTCCACTGCTTAGACCTGATCATAACCTGAGACTGAAGTCTTGGTGGTCTGCTGCCCCTGGGCTTGGACTGAGAAGGCCTAGAAGGGACTAGAAAAGAATGTTTTTTTGAAGGTCAATGTCTACTGAATCTAGGCAGCTGTTCTTGTAAGACATCTTTAACAGTTTGCATAGATTTAGCTTTCTCCTTCATTCTTTTGAAGACTTCTGCTTTATTGCTAAAAAGATGCTCTTGGTTTAAAGGTGCTTCTAGTAATTTTGCTTGGACATGATCTGGCATGTTTTGCTCCTTAAGCCAAGCATGCCTTCTAAGAAGAGCCCCAGTGACAGCAGCCCTGCAAGATGCTTCTAAAGCATCAAACCCACATTGCACCGTAGGTTTACCAAGTTGGTTAGCAGAATGCATTAACTCTTGTAAATCTTTGTGTTCTGCACAGTCAGGAATAAACACCATTTTCTGTTTAATTAGCTCCATAACATGATGCTGGTACTTTAACATATGAAACTGGCAATTTAAAGCCCTAATGGCAAGAGCACCAGAGGTGTATACCTTCTTGCCTCATCTGTCTAAAGCCCTAGAATCCCTGTCCAAAGGGGTAGGATTTTTGGCAGTTGTAGCCTTGATGCCTTTAGGTCCCTGGGAAATGGTCTCTGGATCTGCAGTAGGATTCTTAAAAAGGAATTTGTGGGAGTCTGGTACTCTATAGTACCGGTCAGGTTTCCCGGGAGCTGGAGGCAAAGTACCAGGGATAAGGCTGGATTCCAAGAAGACATCTACAACTGCCAGAAAGTACAGTTTTGTACCTACCATAAATGTAGATGTCCGAGAGGTATGCATCTGCAGTCCTTACAAATGGGTTGTCCTGGCCTCAGGCAGCCCTTCGGTCAGCCGGATTCCAAAGTCTGGGTCTGGCCTCGGCTGATGTCGCACTTCACCCGACGTCATAGCTGCAGTTCAGCGGGTATAAAGGCATCAGCCAACGCCATTTTCCTCAGTGTTTCTTGCCCCAGATGCCAGGTGCCCTCTAGGAAGGCTAAATTTGGATAAATGCAAATGTTTCCAAACAATAGAGAGCAAATAGAAATAAACATGTATATACATATATACAAACAAATACACCATAATAGATTCCCCCAGCTAGCTACAAGATGGGCAAATACCCTAGGAGTACCACAGAGGGGAAGGAGGGTGGGTAATCCTGACTGCAGATGCATACCTCTCGGACATCTACATTTATGGTAGGTACAAAACTGTACTATGTCCTTCAAGGATGCATCTGCAGTCCTTACAAATGGGTAGAATACCATAGCCAAACTGGGGGAGGGGGCACTAAGGAGGCACAGAGTTTATGGTGTAGTTAAGATCCCTTGCAAAACAGCAGTGGCAAAACCTGCTCGGGATCTGGAGTATAAAGGCAGATTATAATGCTTGGCAAATGTATGCACGAAGCTCCAAGTAGCAGCCTCTAAAATGTCTTTGGTAGCCACTCCTCGTAAGAAAGCTGTAGTAGTGGCTGTAGCCCTTGTGGAATGAGGTCTGATGTTTTCTGGAGTTGCCTTTCCATGAAAAGAGTAACAATCTAATGCAATTTCCTATCCATTTTGAGATTGTTTGTTTTGAAATTGCTTTTCCTTCCATTCCTGTTGCATATGCTACCAGAAGCTGGTCAGTTTTTCTATAGTTCTTGGTTCTGTCCAGGTAGTAGCGCAATTGTCTGTGTACATCCAAGGTATGCAGCAATCTTTCCCCCCTGTTCTGTGGGTTGGGGAAGAATGTTGGTAGGTGTATTGCTTGGTTTAAAGATACTCTGGAGACCACTTTTGGCATAAAGGTAGGATTAGTTCTCATGGACACACTATCCTGATGGAAGATAAGGAAGGGCTATACTGCCATTAATGCCTGTAATTCAGAAACCCTTCTAGCTGAAGTGATTGCAAGCAGGAATGCAGTCTTCCAATACAAGTACTGTAATTCTGCTGTTGCTGCTGGTTCAAAAGGGGGGAGTGTTAACTTTTCTAACACAAAGTTCAAGTCCCATGTAGGCAATGGTGGTTTCCTTGGTGGTTTTACATTTTTAATTCCTCTGAGAAACTGTCTGAGCAGAGGTTGAGAAAAGACTGGAGGATCCATGTTGTATTCTGCTGAAATTGCTGATGCATGAATCTTAATGGAGGAGTAAGACGGACCATTGTGGAAAAGCTCTGCTAAATATTCCAGGATGTTAGCTATGTTTGCCAATGATGCATCTACTCCTTTTGTTGCACTCCAAATGAGATATCTTTTCCATTTTGCTGAATAAGTTTTTCTAGTTGAGGGTCTGCGAGCCTCCAAGATAATGTCTTTAACCCTTGGAGATAAATCTGGGTTATTTTGTCTTATGCAATGTTCCAGGCAGCCAGCTGCAGTGTTTTCAGGTTTGGATGCAGGGTTTTGAAGTTGTTCTGTGTTAACAGTAAGGGAATTAGGGGCAGAGGCCATATTTGTTCCCGAGACATGCTCCTCAGTAATGGGTACCAATGCTGCCTCGGCCAGCCTGGAGCTATCAGAATGATCCTTGGACGGTCCTCTTTGATCTTCAATAGCACCTTGTGCATCAAAGGAAGAGGTGGGAATGCATATGCTGTCAGGTTTTTCCAACTGAAAGATAGGGAGTCCAACTTCCAAGCAAGTGGGTGGTATGCCCTCGTGCAGAATTTTTTCAATTGGTGGTTGTGTGGGGATGCGAATAAGTCTATTTCTGGTAGTCCCCATTTCCCTGTAATGGATTTGAAGATGTCTGGATGTAGCATCCATTCGTGGGCATCCGAGGTAGTTCTGCTTAGGATGTCTGCTAGTATATTTTCTTTTCCTGGTACAAATATTGCTTGTAACTGAATGTTGAAGCTCAGGGCCACATTCCAGAGGTCCATTGCCATCCGGCATAGAGGGTATGAATGTGTGCCTCCCTGTTTGTTGATGTACCACATAACTGTGGTGTTGTCTGTCCTTATCAGCAATTGACCCTGTCAAAGAAATGGTCTGAATGTCTGAATTGCCAGTTTTACTGCCAGCATCTCCTTTTGATTTATGCGTAGGTTCAGCTGGTCTTGAGTCCATAAGCCTTGTATGCACTTGTCCAGCATGTGTGCCCCCCAACCGAGGTCTGAGGCATCCGTTGTGATAGTCTGGCTTGGTTGAGTGCTGTGGAAGGGCAGCCCTTTGTTCGATTGACAGGCCTGAGCCCACCATTGGAATTCTTGCTTCAGGCATGGAATTATTGGAATTTGGGTTTCTAGGCTGTGCTTGTGCTGAGACCATAAATTCCTTAGGTACCATTGTAACTTTCTCATATGTAGTCTGGCATGTGGAATCAATATTATGCAGGATGCCATGTAACCGAGAGCTTGCAGGACTTTCCTTGCTGTTAGCTGGTTCTGCTTTGTTAATGCCATGAAATAGAGAGAAAGGTGCTTCTGTTTTTCTGCTGTGAGGGATGCCATTTGATTTGATGTGTCCAGCTCTGCACCCAAGAAAGTTATCCTTTGGGATGGTATCAGCCTTGACTTTTTTATATTGACTGTGTATCCCAGGGCTTGCAGTAGATGAATGACCTTTTTCAAATCTTTTTCTAATTTGTTTTTGTTGTCCGCTTGTAACAGGCAGTCGTCCAGGTAAGGGTAAATTTGAATTCCCTGAAGCCTGCAATGAGCAATTACTGATGACAGGCATTTCGTGAATACTCTGGGCGCAGTAGATAAGCCAAAGGGCAATGCTGAGAATTGATAATGCTCTGATCCTGCAAGAAATCTGAGGTATCTTCTGCAATTTGGTCGTATGGGGACGTGCAGGTATGCCTCCTTGAGATCTAGAGTTACCAGCCAAGACTCCTTGCCCAGCATGGGAAGAAGCTGCTGTAGGATCAGCATTTTGAATTTTGGAACAATGAGGTATGTGTTTAGAGCGGACAGGTCGAGAATAGGTCTCCATTGGTTTTCTTTTCTTGGTACCAGGAAAAGTCTGGAGTAAAATCCTTGCCCTTGTTCCATAGACGGTACCCTTTCTATAGCTCTCATCCTTAATAAGTGCTGTATTTGTACTAGAGCTTTTGTCTTCTGATTTGGAGGTAGGTTTGGCATTCCTCTCTTCCTTGGTAGAGTATGGAAGTGAAACCTGTAACCTTGGTCTATTGTCTGTAAAATCCATTTGTCTCCTGTGATGTGATGTGATGCCAGTTTACTGAAAATAAGGCTATCTTTCCGCCTAAGGGTGTTTCTAGTTGTTCCCTGGTAGGCGGTCTCAGAGCCAAGTCACTGTGATTGTCCTGTGGAAGTGGTGGTGGCTGGATCTGTGGCAGTACTTCGCTGGTTGTTAGGCTGCCACTGACATCCCCTGTAGGCACCTCTGGATTGACCCCTGCCTCTTGGGTGCCTATTCCTGCCTCTCTGAGCTCTGGAGGTGTCTGGAAAGGACCAATTCTTGGAAGGCCAGTTCCTACTAAACCTTGGAGGCTGGACCTGTAAGAAATCCTCGACTGTCTGGACAGATTTTGCTTTCTCTTCCACCTTCTTCAGCCCCTGCTGTGCAGGGGAGCCAAACAAATTGAGCTTATCCATGGGAGCATCTAGGAGCTTTGATTTAACATGGTCTGGTAAGGACTGCTCTTTTAACCATGCATGCCTTCTGATCACTGTACCAGTCATAGCTGATCTAAAGGAAGCCTCCAGTGCATCATAGCCGCATTTTAAGGAATGATTACTGACCTGCTGAATGTTATGTACCATTTCCTGAACAGATTTTTTGTCTAATGGTTCAGACGAGGACAGTTTTTTTAGTTAACTGATCTAACATAAATTCCTGATACTGAGTCATGTGGAATTGACAGTTTAAGGCCCTATCCGAAAGAGTAGCAGAAGTGTAAACTTTTTTACGCCATCTCTCTAAGGCCCTAGATTCCCTTTCAGAGGGGAGGGGGTTTTTGGCAGAGGTAGCTGCTACAGCCTTGGGTGCCTGGGAGATAGTTTCAGGATCTGCAAAAGGAGCCTTATACAAATGATAATGTGTGTCCGGAACCCTGTAGTACCTGTCGGGCTCAGCAGGGGCCGGAGGAAGAGAATCAGGAGCAGTACAAGCATCATTAAATGCATCATCCACAACAGTGAGTACTGGAGGAATGGCTAAAGGCCTATGCTGTGGCAAATGCAAAAAGGTCCTAAGCCTTTTCCTAGAGTCTGAAAAATCCTGGCCCTGCCATTGAAATTGTTCCCTCATAGCATGCAAGGTTTCCCCAAAAGAAAATTCCTAAGGGCCAGAGGGAGAAGGGATGGAGTCTTCTGCATCAGAGTCCCCCTAAGGAGAATAAGGGCCCTCTGAGGGCTTGTATTATCTGAATCATCAGAGGAGTAATCTGAAGAAACTGGCTCGGGGGCTCTGCTCTAGGCCTCTTCTCTGGAGGTGGGTGAGAGGCCCTGTCAGGGTGAGGTTGGGATCCCCGGATCAAAGAAATGAGATCCTCTGCTAGACTAAGCATTTGAGAACTAGAGCTAGGCCTGTGAGAGGGGGTCTTAGCAGGCACAGTTTTGGTAGATTTTGCCGCTTTAGCCCTGGCAAAAGCCTTAATCGACATGGATGCAGGGGGCCTAGCAGCTCCACGTGCAGGAGTAGATATATCTAAAGGTATAGTATCAGATAAATCCTGTGAACCTGCAAGAGCAGGTGGGATTTCAGTAGCAGATTCAGCCATGCTGGATGAGGCCTCGGTAGGAGGCAAGTTTTCTTGGCGAAGGAAGAACCGTGGACTCTGTTTCAGCCGAAACAGAGACACTCGCGGTTGACAACCACGGTTTCGGCCGAAACCGCGGACCGCGAGTGTCGGTCCTTTTCCTTGCGCTTTTTAGTTAATTGCGAAGTCGGAGTTTCCGATGGCATATTGTAAGCAAAAGCAGAGCCGAAAAACTCCTCAGCAAATTCCGACCGACGTCTAAGCGTCCGTCGGTTGAAAAAAGCACAGGCTAGACGAGCTGCTACATCATGGTCTGGGCCTAAACAAGGTAGGCAGTAAGAGTGGAAATCTTTATGAGGTATTTGTTTCCCACAAGTTAAACAGTTATTCACTTTTTCTGACATCGGCTGAGGCAAGAAAGAGTCCCCAACGGGGTACTTAGCTTTTTAGAAGTCTTCGGTAGTAGTAATCTCTGGTTCTGACCGACCGGCACTTGCTAACAGCTTCTGCTTCGGGCGCCACACGGCAAGAAAGACTGAGGAAAATGGCGTCGGCTGATGCCTTTATACCCGCTGAACTGCAGCTATGACGTCGGGTGAAGTGCGACATCAGCTGAGGCCAGACCCAGACTTTGGAATCCGGCCGACCGAAGGGCTGCCTGAGGCCAGGACAACCCATTTGTAAGGACTGCAGATGAATCCTTGAAGGACATCAGGAGGGATAGCTAGAGGCCTGTGCAGAGACAAGTTTAAAAATTCCTTGAGTCTTTTTGAATTGAGAGAAGTCCTGGCTCTCCCAGCGGAAATGCTCTCTAAGGTTATGCAGGGTTTCCCCAAAAGAAAAATCTTCTGGAGGAGAAGCAGAGGGAATGAAACCCTCTGCATCAGAATCCTCATAGGTAGATGAGGGTATGTTCTGGTAATCAGAAGGATCAGAGATATAAGAATCCTGATCAGAAGAATCAGAAGGAAAATCAGTTCCTGGTCTTTTTGAGGGGGAAGGCTGACTTCCCATAATTAAAGTAATGAGGTCTTCAGCCATTCTAAGCATTTGTTTTTGTGGCATGTGGGCCTGAGAATGCACTTAGGTTGTCACTTTCCTAGGTGTAGTACGAACTTTAGGCCTGAAAAAAATTCTGTATTTTTGGTTTGGGACAAAGTCGTTGGTTTAATATGAAAATCTGAAGGCCTGAATACACCCTCAGAAGTCGGTGCCTGCATAGCGGCTCCGGACCCATACAGGGTAGAGACAACCGCAGGTTCCATAGTCGAAGAAGAATCTTGCGGCATACCGGACTCCGAATGGGTCTCAGTAGAGGCCTGCGAATCTGTAGAAGCAGGTATCAGGGGCTGCGAATGCGCCCAAGTACCAGAGGATTGGTGACTAGCTTAATGGTAGCGTCGTCGGCAGTTTTGGACCTATGCGGTCTGTCTGTCTTTAGCTTTATGTTTTTTCAGAAGATCGGTAGTCGGATGGCTTATCAAAGCCATTTCAGAGTACGGAGATAGAGAGCGAAAGAATTTAGCTACAAAAATTGCCTGATGACGAACAGTCCAGGCGTTGAACAAGGCACAAAACCGACAGCGAGAGACATCGTGGTCTGGGCCTAAACAGGTGACGCAGTAAGAATGAAAATCTCTGTTTTATACCACTGATGACTTGACGTCATGGAAGAAGCGACAGCATCAGATGCAGAAATCCCAAGACTCTAGTATTCAGGCCGACTGAGGGCTACCTGCAGACAGATAACCCAAAAGTGATGACTGCAACAGTGAAACACGAAAAACATCTATACATTTCTTGGCATTAAGCTTGAGCCCATGCCTTTGGCACCAAGCATCTGTTTCTATAAGGCCCTTTTGTAGAATATCCACATCATTTGGGGATTCAATAATGGCTCACAGTTTACAGTCATCTGCGAACTTAGTTAGCCGGAGTCCCTTAGTGTTGGCCTATACTTCAGAGAGGTAGATGCCACACAAGAGCAGTCCCAGGACTGAAACCTGAGGTACTCCACTTGTCACTTGTCTGGAGCTGGATTTGGAGTCGGCTATTTTTAAAGTCTGGGTTCTGTCAGTAAGCCAGTTGGCAACCCAATAAGTGACATAGGGATTTATGCCCAGCTTATTAAGTTAATCTATGATTCCAGAGTGGGGGATAGTGTCAAAGGCCTTGGCGAGGTCCAAATAGGCTGCGTGGACCGCCTTGCAATCGTCCACAGCTCTGGAGACTGATTAGAAGAAGTCAGTCAGGTTCAGTAGACAAGATTGGCCCTTCATGAACCCAAACTGGGTGGGGTCCAGTGTTTGAAGGTTGCCAATGTCTTCGTTTATAAGTTCCATGCCCTTGCAGATC